>NC_092125.1:186238417-186542727 GCF_043159975.1 Macaca nemestrina
CAGGGATGGATAGGACCAGGCCTGGCAGCAAGGGGGCAAGAAGGTAGGGGACAAAGGGACAGTGGGGAGGGAAAAAGCAGATCAGGGCAGAGGAGCTGGAAACTGAGGGTCAGAAAGGGGAAGGGATTACCCAGGACATACAGGTGAAATCCTCCAGTGGTTTTTCACATCTTTCAATTCAACTGCAAACATTGTTGCCTGCTCTAGGCGACTTTCCACCATCCGGACCCTGCCTACCTGTCTTGTCTCACCTCCCTGCACCCCCCAGCGAGTCTGAGCATTTTATGGTACCAAAGCACACCCAGTGCTGAGCTTGCTTTTGCATACACCATTTCTCCACTGGACACACCTTTTTTTTTTTAACTCTGATTCATTCTTCAAAACCTAGTTCAAGGTTCACCTGCACCAGCAGTCTTCTTGCTTTGAGGTTAAGAGCTGGAGACTCAAATCCAAGGAGTGCGGGATTTGCCAGTTACTGGCTGTAGAACTTTAGGCAAGTTCCTTGACCTTTGTAAGTCTTAGTTTTCTCATCTGCAAGACAGTATGGGAGGCTGAATAATGCTCCCCACTCTCAAGATGTCCACATCCTCATCCTCAGAGTCTGTGAATATGTTACCTTACACGGTGAAAGGGACTGTGCAGAGGTGATTAAATGAAGGATCGCAGAAGGAGAGAGATTATCTTGGATTATCGGGGTGGGCCCAGTGTAATCACAAGGATCCCCATAAAAGGGAGGCAGGAAGGTCACACTGAGACCAGGAAATGTGGTGATAGAAGCAGAGATTGGAGAGATGCAGGGGCCACAAGCCAAGGAATGCAGGTAGCCCCTAGAAGCTAAACAAGGTAAGAAAATAGATTCTTCCTCAGAGCCTCTAGAAGCAACAGCCCAGCCAACACGTTGACCTTAGTCCGGTGAAACTTGTTTTGGACTTCTGAACTCCAAACTGTAAGATGACAAATTTAGGTTGTTTTAAGTCACTAAGTTTACAGGAATTTGTTACAGCAATAGGAAACTAACTCAGCTAAGTACCACATTCATACTACCTCCAGGGTTCTTGTAAGTAAGAACTAAATAACTTTGTTTGTAAAATTATCATATAAATATACTATATCTATATAGTTTATATATATGTGACTATATATATAACTATATATATGTGACTCTATATATATAACTATATATATATATATGTGTGTGACTATATGTATATATATAAACTTACAAGAACCCTGGAGGTAGGTATGAAGACCCCTTAGCATTGTACCTGATACAGAGAAAGGGCTCAGGGGTTGTTGAGTATCCCTGTTGGTGCTACCACATCCACATCCCTGACCTCTTCACAATCCCTTCCAACTTGGTCTTTAATTGCCTGTCTGCATCTCTGCCTCCTCTTCCCGATAGTGAGCAATTTGAGGGCAGGCACACAGTGTCATATTAGCCTTGGTATCATCAATATCAGCCACTTAGCAAATGCTCAAAAAATGTTGAATGAATAAATGAATGAATGCTGGCATTTGTCCATACACAATGTGGCTTTAATCATACAAATTCGACAACCATGGGACCAAACTTTAGAATCCAAACCCCAGAAGAGATCTATGGAAATGGTTGGGTCCTGCAGAGCAGACAAGTAGATGGAGGATACCAATCACCCACCTAGGCTTGTCTCGGAATTTCCAAGTGGCTTCTCCTTGCTGACACTGCAAGAAGCTGAGGTTTGTTTTTTTTTCGAGGCAGGATCTGACTCTATCACACTTGCTGGAGTGCAGTGGCGCAATCTTGGCTCAGCACAACCTCTGCCTCCCAGGCTCAAGCCATCCTCTCACCCCAGCCTCCTGAGTAGCTGGGACCACAGGCGAACACCACCACACCTGGCTAATTTTTGTATTTTTTGTAGAGACAGGCTTTCACCATGTTGCCCAGGCTGATCTCAAATTCCTGAGCTCAAGCAATCCACCCCCTTTGGCCTCCCATATTTCTGGGATTACAGGCGTGAGCCACGGCGCCCGACTCGAGAAGCTGAGCGTCGTGCCCAGAGAGATGGTTGACAACCTCTGGACCCAGGTTCCCACACGTGGTTGCTGCCTCCAGGTCAGAGGTAGTGCCTGGGAAGGCAACACATGTAGTCAGCAGATTTGGGCATGCATCACAGTGATGAGGAAGTAGATGGTCAGCATTCAGTGGCCTTTACTATGTGCCAGATACGTGCCTTATGTAGTGTAAAGTGCTTTACATCATTTTTTCATTTCATGCTCAATGGTCTGTTATTCTTCCCATTTACCAGGGAAGAAACTGAAGCTTAGATAGGTTATGCAATTTGTCCAAAGTCATACAGCTTGCAAATCCCCATGCTGCTTGCCTCAAGAGCCTGTTCTTATCACCACCATCCTCCACTGCCTGTCAAGCTGTCTTGTCCTCAGATTCATATTGTCCCTTCTATAGAAGCTGGATGGGACCTCAGGACAGACAGCTTGCCGTATTTGTTTTTGCCCCCTCTAGAGTCATCCAGCAAACATTTATCAAGCCTCCTCTGGGTCAAGATCTGCTCTGGGCACTGAATTCAGAGAGGTGACCCAAGCAGAGGGACAGACCCTGAACAATTGCAGCACAGTGCTACATCCTGAAATAGTGGGACATCTGAGGCCATGGAAGACCAGATGCAGGCATCGATATCTGATGGGCTTCAGAAATAAAGCTCCCTCGGGAATAGCCAAACACATGGCAAGGGGTACTCTTTGGAAGGGGGAATTCCAAGCCAAGGGAACATCACATGCAAAGGCCCAGAGGAAAGAGAATGGGACACTCAGGAAAGTACAGATCACTGGGGGTGGCTGAAAGGTAGTGGTCAGAGAGGAATGAAGATGGACCATGAGCAGGGCCAGAAGTAGACCACAGTACTGAGGATGCATTTGAGCCTGAGGGCAACAGGATGCTACAGAAAGGATTTAAGCAAGAGAAGGGCTTGGTCAAATTGTACAATCTTCTTAAAATAATAACACCAATATCTATCATGTATCCAGTTCTTGTTATGTCTCAGCTACTCTTCTAAGCAACCTACATGGATTAATTAACTTAATCATCACTACAGCATCATTGCTATCATAAAACATTTCCAGTTTACAGATGAGGAAACTGCAGCACAGAGAGGTTGAGTAACTTGCCCAACATCACACAGCTAGTAAGTGACAGAAATGAGATTTTGAACCCAGATCATCTGGCTCTAGATCCGAGGTACTCACTCTGGTTAAACTCTTCTCCTGGGAGGCATGGTTTAGATGTGGCTGCATGACACCAGAACCCAGCATAGGGCAAAGCAAAGAGAAATTGTCCAGGAATTCTGGGCTAGGCTGGCCAGCAAGTGGGCCTGGCTCAAGGAGATGGAATCTGCTCTTCAAGCTGCTCTGGGTCCAAGGCAGCTGGATGACTACTCACAGCCCTGCCTCCCTTGGACTTGGACACCCAGGACTGGCTGATGCTTCAGGAGCTCCCCTCTGCCCCAGAGCCCACCCGCCCACAGCGCTGCTGTGAGTTCTTGGGCATTGCCTTATCATCTTCCCAGATTTCTTTGGGGGTTTTCCCAGCTCTAATTTTCTGAAAGGCCTTCTGCTTTGCTGCAGATCCTATCTCCCTGTGTGTTTCCCATTAGCAAAGCGATAAGCACTCATCCATTTACATAAGCACAGAGGCCCCCCAGACCCAAGCGAGCCACGCCTCTCCTTGGCTGGAAACGAGCTCCCCTGGCAAAACCTGCCCAAATACCTTCTCAGCAGCCACTTGTCCTCTCTAGGTGCCTCAGTTTCTTTATCTGTAAAGTGAGGATAATGATATCACATACTTCACAGGCTGTTGGATGAATACCTGTATGATATGCGTAAGCAATGTGTATTCAACATAGTACTATACATAGGCTATAACTATTATTGAAGTTATTACTGCCATCCAATCATTATAGTTAAAGAAAGACAGGTAAACTGAACATCCAATTCTGTCATAACCATTCTCTTTTTTAAAGAAATTAATAACACTTTTTTGACAGAAGTACATATATTTAGGGTTTATGATGTGGTGTTTTGATGTACACTGTATATTGTAAAATGATTATCACAGCCAAGCTAGCATATCTATCCCTCATGTAGTTACCATGTTTTTGTTGTGTGTGCTGAGTACTTTTAAGATCTACTCTCTTAGCAAACTTCAAGTAGACAATATAGCATTAATAACTATAGTTACCATGTTGTACAATAAATCTCTTGAACTTATTCTTCCTATCAAACTGAAATGTTATGCCTTTTGATCAATATCTCCCCAACGTCCCCTCCAGCCCACCCCAGACGCTGGTCACCACCATTCTACTCTCTGCTTCTATGAGTTCAACTTTTTTAGATTCTACGTATGAGTAAGATCATACAGTGTCTGCCTTTCTGTGCATGGTTTATTTCATTTAGCATAATGTCCTCCAGGTTCATCCTCATTGTCACAACGGCAAGATTTCCTTCTTTTTACAGGCTGAATAGTATTTTGTTGTATGCGCGCATGTGTGTGTGTGTGCGTGTGTGTATACACATCTTCTTGATCCATTAATCTGTTCACAGACACTTGGATTATTTCCACATCTTGGCTATTGTGAATAATGCTGCCATGAATATGGATGTGCAAAGGTCTCTTCAACCTTAGACCCAAAAGTGGGATTGCTGGGTCTGTCGCAGACATTCTGAACAGCAAAAAGGAACAAACCCGCCTCAAGAATCACTGACTCCTGGCAGGCAGTGAGGGAGGAGCTGTCATGACATTTCATGATGTTCTCTCATCTAATTCTCTCAACTTCTCTATGAGGTAAGAATTGCTGTCCCCATTTTACAGATGAGAAAACTGAAGTGTGGTGATGTGAGGTCAGCTGACCAAGGTCATCTACCTTGTAAGTGGCTTTGAACCCAGGTCTACTTTGCTGCACAAGCCTGGGCTCACTCTGCTGGACCATGCTCCCCCCACCCACCAGGCCACCTCTGAAATGAGGTGAAAGCAGTGAGCCCTTGTGGAGCTGCCACTGACCCCAGTCATCAGACTCATAAGACAGACTGGCGGGAAGTATTCTTGTGCAAAATAACACAAATAAGAGCCAGCATTTCTTTGACTATAACTAGATGTCAGCGATATCATGAATTTAATCCTCACAACAACCCTATAAGGTAGGTTATCCCCATTTTATGGATGAGAAAATGGAGGCACAGAGAAGTACAGTGACTTGTTTAAGGTCCTATAACTAGTAAATGACAGAGGCAGGATTTGAACCTGAGTAGTCTGGCTCTAGACCTTATGACCTTAACCTTAACCTCTACACACAATACTGGAGATGCTGAGAGGTGAGACGTGCCCCTAACATACACACACACACACACACACACACACACACACACACCCTACAACCTCAGTGTCCCCACTGTACCTGTTCTGGCCCAGCCCCACCTTCTACTATAGTGTATCCATGATGTCCCTGGATAGAATACCTGGGGGGAAGGTACATGCCCTACATGCCCAGGGTCCCATGCACCAGGTTCCAAGGCACCCACTTTGGAGTAAGCCACCCCGTGATACACAGGAGGACAGCAGCCTCAGGCCCCACTTCCCTACCAGACCTTGCTGTCATTTTAATGTCACAGGTCTCAGATTGTGCTCACAATACGAAGACTTGCGACTGTTTCCCTGGGCCCTCGCCGTGGTCCACAGGTTACCTTTAGCAGGGGCTCACTGATCCTGACTGAGGGGCTGGCGAAGTGGCTCTGTGTGTATGAGCATAACCCTCCCTGCCACCCAGCAAGCTTGCATCCCCAGCTTCTCAGTGGGCTTTGAGGAGAGAGAAGCACTCCAGCCCTCTTCACATCCTCGTTTCCCCCATGGTCCCTGGGTGTCTAGGCCTTGCTTCTCTTCTAGAGATAACCTGGGGGAGATGCTGCTAACCCTCCTGGTGACCCAGCAGGCCCAGGAAATGCCCAGCACTTTAACCATCAAGCGTCCACACCTCAGAGCCATTCACTCTCAAACTCAGCATCCCAGGATCCAACTCATCCCCAACTCTGGGGATCACCCGGGAACACCAACAGAGGCCTTTGCAGATAACAAAGCCTTTCAAAGACTCTACTTCCAGTGGCTTGACTGACAGAAACAAACAACCAACTGACCAATAGACAAAGGCTGTATTTACACAAGCAGCTCAATTTTGGAGGAAGGGGAACGAGTCTGCTGGTGTGAACACAACCGCCTGCCAAGAAAAGAACCTACTGAGTACCGAGCCCATTGGCCCAGGCCTCCATCATCTCATTTGTTCCCTGGGTCAGTGCCTACTGGACAAAGAAGCCAATGAACTAAACTCAACACAAGACCAGAATCCTGGTGTAAGCATTCTGTCACTAGGTTTCTACATGACCTTAAGAGAAGACTTCCTTCCCTAAGCCCCTATAAAATGAGGCTTTGGCCTCTGCACCCTCCTAGAACTGAATGATACAGATTTCAAGGGCTCTGGTCCAGCACGATTCTGCTCTTATCAACTCCAGATTCTTGGTAAAACACTCACCAATGACCAGATATGATCACAGAAGGTGTTTCTACTCACCCCCATGCCTTATTCCAGTTTGCCCACACCTTGTCCCTTTCGGTAAGAGAAAACAAAGAGGCCTGAAGCTGGGACAGGCTTAGAGAAGATTCGCAGGACATCTTGGATCTGCCAGAGGGCAGACCTGTTGGCTGGAAGCCCCAGCCCTTGAGCCAAGCAATTGTCCCCTTAATTAAAGACATACCCCGGACTATGGAGAGAGCCAGTGGGGACTGACTCATTTACACTTTGACCATGAGCCAATCTGTGCTAAAGAGTCTGCTCTCTGGCTCAGAGGAGGAGGTGGACCTTTTTATGGAAATGACTTGAGATTTTCCTCTTTCAAGAAAAACAATCTTTTTTTTTTTTTTTTTGTGAAGTAAATAAAATATCTCAGCCAAGATAGAGGTTCTGCTATAAACTCCAAACCAAGAAGTCCAAGTCTCGTCTCAGGAACCTTCCCTGGGGGTTTCCCTCCTCTGTAGGGGTATTGGCTGTAGGACAATGGGACATAAAGGGACAGAATTGCTCAGGTAAGGCTGTAGCTCCCATAACCTAAAGTCCATGAGATGCTCCAGAAAATGGTGGGTCCGGATGGATAGGGGCCACCCCTTCTTTTTTTTTTTGAGACCAACTCTCACACTGTCACCTGGGCTGGAGTGTGACGGCGCAATCTCAGCTCACTGCAACCTCCACCTCCAAGGTTCAAGTAGTTCTCCTGCCTAAGCCTCCCAAATAGCTGGGATTACAGTTGCCTGCCACCACGCCTGGCTAATTTTGTTTGTATTTTTAGTAGAGACGGGGTTTCACTATGTTGGCCAGGCTGGTCTTGAACTCCTGACCTCATGATCTGCCCACCTCAGTCTCCCAAAATGCTGGGATTACAGGCATGAGCCACGGTGCCCAGCCTGGAGCCACCCCTTCTTTTTTTTGAGACAGAGTCTCACTCTGTCGCCCAGGCTGCAGTGCAGTGGCGTGATCTCGGCTCACTGCAAACTCTGCCTCCCGGGTTCACGCCATTCTCCTGCCTCAGCCTCCCAAGTAGCTGAGATTACAGGCGTCCGCCACCGTGCCCAGCTAATTTTTTGTATTTTTAGTAGAGACGGGGTTTCACCTTGTTAGCCAGGATGGTCTCGATGTCCTGACCTTGTGATCAACCCACTTCGGCCTCCCAAAGTGCTGGGATTACAGAGCCACCCCTTCTTAAGGTCCACCTGACTCAGACACCACTACTTCAGCTACATGGTGTTCTACTGCCTGCCAAATCTCCATCTCTAGTCTAGAGAGGCTCAGAGAACAGCTCCTGGGATGCACCCCTGTCCCCCCATCCCCTGCCACCCATTGTTCCATAATCATGGACCTCTCCAGGCTTCCTTACTACCCTGTCAATCACCTCAGCCAGAAACCCAACTCCTTCCTCTCTCTTATGCCCCACACTAATTGGTCCACCAATCCTGTCAATGCAAATCCCAATGAGCTCCCAAGTCCATCCATGTCCTCACCTCTGTAGGACTGCCTTGCCTGGGTCACTACAATCTGCCCTTCACAGGGCGGATCTAAGCCCAATTCTGACCATCTCTCCCTTCTTAAGTCATCCGTGCCTCCTCCCCACAGCCCGCAGAAAGGAGAGGAAGTTGGCTCTGTGGCTGGACCGGCCACTGGGGGCAGTCCATATCTCCGACACACCCCATGTGTCCCCTGATAACACCTTCTGTTCTGTGTCTACCCCATTCTCTGTCGCTACCCCGCTTTGTGCCTCTCCATATGCTGTTCCCCCAGCCAGGAATGCCTTGCCCCCTCACTACAGTTGGAAGACTCCCACCTGCCTTTCAAGATTCAACTCTGGGCATTGCCTCCTTCAGGAGAGCATCCTGATGCCCAGGTTGGGGCAGACCTTCCCCAACATGTTCCAGCGCAGCCCAGGGTGTCTCTGTCAGGGCCCTCATCTTGCCCTCATCTCACTATGTATCTTGCCGTGTGTCCGATCCCTCAGGGTCTCCCCAGAGCTTAGTAAGAGCCTGGCACATAGTGGGTACTCAGAAAAGGTGGGTTAAACTGAGCTGAACATTTTCAGGAAAAACTGAAGGAGTTGGTAGGTTTACATGTTGAGTCAAGAAATGCCCAGTGAGCTCTGTGTGTCAGGCTTTGCACCGTGAGTATAGAAATCAGTCACATTCATAGAATTACAGAGTAGAATCAAGAGTGATGAAATGACCCAGTACTTGGCAAAGTGCCAGAAACAGACTAAGTATTCAAAAGCGACCTGAATGAATGAATGAGTGGAGTACTAGAGGTAAACTCCAGCTGCCTTTACCCCGATGAACTACTAACCATCTAAGAGTGGCCAATTTTTAGTTTCTTTATTAAAAAGTCATGATTGGAAACTCCACCACCCGCCATTCTTCTTGACTATAATTTATTCTCTTGACATGAAAGATAGCCTTTCTGTGTAACCAGAATCCCTCCTGCCCTCTTGGATGCTCAATTCATCTTGTTCTTTCCGGGGACACAACATTCCTCCCTGTCCAGCTGCCTGCTCCCTCACCTCCCTGCTCCACACAGCTGGATTCCTGTACTTGCTGGGAGAGCCATGAAGAAGGATTGGCTGCCATCTCTTCCTGTAGATATCCTCATGGGACTCAGTTAGGGTAGCAATGAGCCTACCTCAACTTTCCTGGCCCCACTTTCCCATAGGGAGCCCCCATTCTGACAGGAGAGACACAAGCCAGTCCCATCCCTAAGAAGGGGGTGGTAGCAAACCCCAGTCCCTCCCACTCACTGCAGAAACAAGGGCTGTAGTTGCAGTCACAAATAGAGATGGTGGGCCTTGCAGGAGAAGGGAGGGTGAGAAGGGTGGGGGAGGGCCCCTGCTCATTGTGTTCCAAATGACCCAGGCAAGAGGCTTGCCAAGGGCCCCTTCCCACTGAAAGAAGCAATCAGGAGAACCACATGCATATTTGCATAACATTTGCATTTAATTTGCTTCTGATTTACATATGTCCCTAGCCAAGGCCCATCTTCTTGGGCAGTTCTCTAGGTAAACATGTCCCTCCTGTCCCAGAAAGCACCAGCCTTGTCTCAGCACTTCTCAAGGCTCCTCTCTTAGCCTGCCTAGGTCATCGAGGGCATGGGGTGGGGGCTGGATTCCCGAAGAGCAAGCAAGCCAGGCTGGCCAGGTCCTGCAGGACACACAGCTATGGAGACAGCCCAGGAAGAGATGGGAGCAGAAGAAAGGTGCCTGTCAGTCTCTATATGCTACCTGTTCCCACTCTCCGTCACCATCTGCCCTTCAACAAAGCACGGGAACAATTAGAACAGGAAGCGAGAAACTCTGACTGAGGTGGAGAAAGCAAGGAAGACTTTATGAAGCAAGTACTTGAGCAAAGTTTTCAAGAAAGACTGGGATGTAAATAGGTAAATGGGGACCACAGTGTTGAAAAAGAGGTCATTTATCCACAGCATGATTTAACTATTTATTTAATAAATTAGATAGGTAGGTAGATAGATGATAGAGAGAAAGAGAGAAAGAGAGAGAGAGAGAGAGATGATAGATAGATAGAGGCTGGGTGTGGTGGTTTACACCTGTAATCCCAACACTTTGGGAGCCTGAGGTGAGAGGATCAATTCAGGTCAGGAGTTCAAGACCAGCCTAGGCAACACAGCAAGACCCCATTTCTACAAAATAAATAAATAAATAAAAAGTTTAAAAGATAAAGAAACAGATACTAAGTGATTGATAGATAATAGATACATAGGTTACACTGACAGATGATAAATGATTGATAGAGAATAGATACATAGATTACATAGATAGTTGACAGATGATAAATAATTGAGAGACAGACAGACAGACGGATAGATGCTACCGCTAGCCCAGCTCTGTGCTGGGTGCCAGAGATGCAGTGATGGGTTAAGTGTGCTCCCTTCAGCCAATAAGATGGACAAGCAGCAATTAATAAAAATTCGGCGTGGCGAGTGCTATGCAAGAGAGAGGTACATATTGTTTGTGGGAGCCCAGAGGAGGGAACTATTAATTCAGCTGGGAAAGGGGACACAGAAAGATGTGAAAAAGACAGTGTCACAAGAGTGGCATGTGAACTGAGCATCCTGAAGAACAAAAAGAAGGTTGGTGAACAGGAGAAGGTACAAGGAAGAGCGCTCCAGGTAGAGGAAATGGTCTGAGATGAGGCATAGAGGTATGGATGAAATACAAAAGGACCAGGCAGAAAGGGAGAACTCAAGTCTGAGACAATAAGACTAAAGCAAACCAAGTCAAGGGAGACCCTCCTGGAAGGACAACTGCAGAGTCTGGAAAACCCTCTGAGCTTTAAAAAAAAATTTTTAAGTGGTTATAGATGCTTTGTAGAAGATACCTACAATGTCAAAGGGATAGTTATAAATTGGAAGGTAAGGAGATTGGGAAGCCCACTCAGAGAAATTGGCTAGCTGAGATAAAGAAATGCCATGAATGATTCCTTGTCTGATATTGGGGAAAAAGAAAAAAAAAAGAAATGCTATGGAAAGAAAACCATGAAGGATGGATGGATGGATGGATGGATGGATGGATGGATGGATGAATGAAAAATTAGGTTCATTATCTGGTTTATCATTGTTATAAATATTGGGTGAATTGAATTGGTGAGTGGGTGATTGTTGGTGGGTGGATTAGCATATGCAATGGAAGAAAGGAAGAAAGGGAGGGAGGAAAGGAGGGAAGCAGGCAGGAAGGCAGGTAGGCTGACTGAGAAGCTGAATATACATGAATGATGGCCCTGGTATGGGAAAGGAACCTGCTCATTTATAAGGAGATCCAGGAAAGGACCTCCAGATTGATAGAGAAGACAATTTCTCACCTTGAGGGAGATATGGAGATGCTATTAATAATAGTAACAGTAATGATGAACATTTACTTTTGAAGATAACTCTTAAATGTACAAAAAAAGACTACATAACTTGTTTTGTTTCAGTGAAAAGTTTTGTTGTTATTGTTTTGTTTTTTTGAGACGGAGTTTTGCTTCTGTTGCCCAGGCTGGAGTGTAATGGCACTGTCTCGGCTCACTGCAACCTCCACCTCCTGGGTTCAAGTGATTCTCCTGACTTAGCCTCCCAAGCAGCTGGGATTACAGGCACCCGCCACCACACCTGGCTAATTTTTGTATTTTTAGTAGAGATGGGGTTTCACCATGTTGGCCAGGCTGGTCTCGAACTCCTGACCTCAGGTCAAGCCAGGTCAGGCCAAGCTTGACCTGAGACCAGGTCAGGCCGAGCTTGCCTCGGCCTCCCAAAGTGCTGGGATTGCAGGTGTGAGCCACCACACTCGGCCATTTCAGTGAAAATGTTTAAAGACGTGAAACTCAGGCTTGATGCCCTATACCCACCTAAGTTGGAAACTGTACATATGTAGTGACAAGATTTTCCTACCTGACATTCAGCACACCTGCTAACTCCCAGTCTGGGGAACAGAGTGACAACAGAGTGGAGCATATGACAGAGGTATTGTCCTGAAGAACCTGGGAGCTGTGGTGGCTGTCAGCATGACTCCAGCCACCACCAACAATGATGGCAAAGGTCTAACCCATAGGCACCCACTGGGTCAAGAGGTGGGCAGGGAGAGGAAGGATAGTAGTAAGTAGTAAGGGTATATGAAAGGAAAAGTGTGGGCACACATGCACCCTACACCAAGGCCACACAGAGGCACCAGTTCAGGAAAGCTTGACATGATCATAGCTTGGCAGAGGGAATCAGGGAAGCTTCCTGGAGAGGTGAGAACTAGGTTTAGGTGAAGGATAGTGTCTTTGCTGAGACAGGGATACCAGAGGAGGAGCAGTTTGGTGGATGGGAGAAGTAGAAGAGGCCAAAGGGACACAGAGTTGGGAAATTGTGGATTCAATCACCCCCCTTCTTTCCAGCTATTACTCCATCTGTCTAAAAACTTTCCCATCCTTGGAGTTTTAAGGGGCAACTCTGGAACAAGCCCACAGCTCCACCCACATGTCTCCTGCTAGAGCTCAAATATCTTTCTGCCTGTCCTGGGCCAGCTCAGCCACCTTCCCCCTCCCCTCTTCCCACGTTCCCCAGCTGTCATAACTGGAAAGGATTTCTGCCTCCTCTATCCAGAAGAAACAAGATTAGCTGTGTGACCTTAGTCAAATCAGAAACTTCTCCAGTATTCAATTCCTTTGCCTATAAAACAAATGTAATAATCCCAGAGGTTTTAATGAGAATGAAATAAAATGCAAACTGTCACCTATTGTACATTCATTAAAGGTAAACCAACACGATGACATTAAGCTGATTTTTCATGCCCTTCTTTTTGCTCATAGTCAGTTTTAATGTTTTTACTTAGAATGAATGAATAAGAATTACTTATTTAATAAGGTGAGAAAGCAAAAATTTGAAAATATAAATTATACTTAGTGATTGAGAAAAGTTAGCATTTTAAAATTTTAAGAGACATTACCTGTATTGCTATTTCTTGTGAGGATTCTTAATTCCAGGTATTGTTATCATCACTAATTACGGATTATTATTCTCATCTTACAGATGAGGAAATTGAGGCTCAGGAATACTCAGTAACTTGCCCAAACAGGTGTAGCCAGGAGCTGATGATGTCAGCACTCAAATCTTTTGTCTCCAAGTCTAGTGGCCTTTACATTATAGGACAAACGTGCTTTTGTGTGAAATCTTCCCAATGTTGACTGTGCTTCCATTTAATTTTTTAATTGTCATATATGTCTGATTGTAACATATATAAATACATATACAGTAAAACTTCAGCTATCTAGAACGTTTGATTAATGTATTATTCCAAATATCTAAGCTTTTGGATGACTACAGACTTAAGTATCAATTTTAATCATTCTTAGAAATTGTTCTTTAAAAATATGACACTGTTTCTCTAACTTTTTAATCAGGATATACAGAAAGTGGTTTACCCATTTCTTAATGCCTAAGGGCACCCATTCTAGTCCCAGCTCAGCCTGAGTGCATGCAGCCTCATCATATCCCTTCTTTCACAAACTTCCATTTTCTCAATAATAATAATGAATAATAATACCTTTTATTGTGCAGTTACCACATGCATTGTTCTAAGCAAGTATTACTTCCATTTTCTCAATAATAATTATTAATAATACCTTTTATTACGCAGTTACCACGTGCATTGTTCCAAGCAAGCATTAGCTCATGTAACCGTCCTAACCCCTGGCAGGTAGATGGGTTACTCTGGCTTTGTGGACAAAGCAAGGGAGACACTGAGAGGTTAAATGGCTTGTTTAAGATCACAGACCTGGCAGGCTGTGGAGCCAGGACTTGAACACAGGCTGTGCAGCTCTGGCAGTGGGACCAGGTGCTTCTAGCTCTGGCATCCAGGGCCTCATCTTCCAACCCTGAAGAAGAGTCTAGTGGGCACAGATCCCTACCCCCAGAGTAGCCAAGGCTCTGCAGAAAGAAAGCACACACCCTCCTCCAGCAACTCCACAGAGCCTTCCACAGGCCATAGCAGATGCTTCGTGGAAATTCTTCTTTCTTTTTTTCCCCAGCTCCTAATGGATGCCACAGCTTAGAAAACTCAAAGATCCTCAGCCCTTCCCTGTCTGCCCTCCAGCCCTGCCAGTTCTGAACTTTATACCTTCAGCTTTTTTCTGGCTCTTGACAAATGGAAAACAAATCATTCTTAGGATTGGGGTGTGTGTGTGTGTGTGTGTGTGTGTGTGTGTGTGTGTGTGTGTCCCTATTCATAGAAAAAAAATGACATTTGAGGCCCCTCCCCCAATCCCAGTTTCATAACACCGGAAGAGACAAGGAGCTGGACAGAAACTCCAGGAGGTGGCTACAGACTCCTGCCCACCAACCCCCATCCCACCATAGGCCACACAGCAAATCCTCTGTGGCCGAATCCTTTCCCTTTCCCTTCTGCAGGGAATTACTGTTGTGGCCTCAACTCCAACCTGGAAAATGTTGCATTCCTGCCCACCTTCCAACCTCATCGCCCACAACTCCCTGGCACAAACCCTTTTTTCCAGACAAACCAGGCTCCTCATTGATCTCAACACATGTTTCATGCTTTCCTACCTCTGTGCTTTTGCCCACATGACTTCTCCTCCAGGAATGCCCTCCCTTCTCCTCTCCCTTTCTCCAAATCCTACCATCCTTCAAGGCTCTGCTGGAGACAAGCACCTGACTGAGAACTTACTAAGTGGTGGTAGATTCTGGAGATACAGGGGTGAGTGGATAGGGTCCCTGCTCTCAAAATAGTAATTAAAAAGTAATTACCCAATTGCAAGGAGTTCAAAGCCTTCCCTGTTACCCCTTTGCTCACCTTCCCTCTGTCTGAGTGCCTGCTCCATCACTTCCTACAATGCCTGCACAGAATGGCGCTCAATAACCATCCATCTCTCCCTTCTACTACCATCTCCACTTGGGAAATTCTCTTAAATCTTTAAGGCCTTCGAGCAATGCCCATCTCCTTCCGGGAATCTTGCATAATCCCCTTGTCCTCTAAACTACCCCTCATGGGGCCAAGTGGGCTTCTCTGTGGGCAGCCCTGTGCTGAATCACATTATTTCACTTTCCACAGTGGGTGTCATCACGAACCCCACAGCCTCGGGGCCTCCGACTTGCAACTTTCCTTCCACTTGTCCCAGTATGCCACACAAGGACCATCGTGTCTGACGTGTGCCATGCCACAGCAAATCTGGGGGCACTTCAGTGGACCACCATGATGTGTACAGGGTACTTCTGATGTTGTAAAAGGCTGCTGGTCTGGAATGTCTCAGTGTTAACTGCACAGATCTAGATGTTTGTGTTGAGCAGTGTCATTCTTATGGTTAAAGCCAGATCATTTTTAACTTTATTTTGCTCAAAATTACTATATTGGATGGTCCTTTGATATTGTTTTAGTAGTTGTTGAATGGGTTGCTTGACAGACAAAATATGGCATGGCAAACAGGTACAACTTCAACCAGCAAAATTCATCTCTCCAACTACTGCCCCAAAAATTGTTCAGGAATTGGAACAATGAAAAGTCTTCATTAAAGACTACTGGTCAAAAATAATCTGGTAAAATACAGAAACTCGGTGTGGAAAGGGGCCAAACCAGTGTAAGGTGGTATTCTTTGTAGAGTACATTTAAAAGGAAGTGAGAGCTAAATCAAACTCTGTAATTTCATCAAGCACATTATCACAAGGATAATAAGAAGCCAATCAAAGATGCAATCGTGTCTCAAAGCTCTTGGACAAATGATTTGACTTTCCTGAGGTATTAGCTCCTTCGGTGAGGTTACTGCTTGCCCTAATAGGATGGGCAGGTCTCAGTGCTGAGGGGGAGTAGGAAAGGCTTTGCTATTGAGCAGAGCAGAGGTAGAGTTTAGAAGATGTAATGTGATCTTGCTCCAGCTCACCACACTCTCATATGATGATCCCACGACATGCCCACCCAGGCAGCTCCAGGGGCAGCCATCTGCCATGCTGAGGATGATCTCCACTCAGCCAATTGCTTTAGAAGCCACTGTCCCAGGTGGCCCAGCACTTGGCCCCACATGAGAAAGACAGGCATCATGGTGTGAGGACTTACCTGTCTGTAGAGGGTCCTCACACCTCTCTGGGGTGTGCTTGGAGCTACATGCAGAGTGCTTAAGGCTTATCCAACAGACCTGAAACCAATGTCTCAGATGTCATGAAGGAGCAGAATGCACCTGGAAGCCACAGCTTACTCTAAGAGGGAAGAACTCCCTCCTGCTGCTTCAGGCATGCACCTGTCCAAGGAACCATCACTACAGGCAGGACTCTACATGGGTGAATTCAACATCCAAAAGCTAATCATTGGAATAGAAGCAGGACCACTCACTAGTGCATTAAGAAAGAGATCCTTGTGGAGAATGGAAAGCTGCAGAGGATCACAAATAGTAGTAGTAACTATTATCAATACTATTAACTTGAGGAGGAGTGAAAAGATTCACTAGAGTAACTACTAGAGTAGTTACTTTCTTTCCACTCCTTGAGGAGGAGTCCCCTCCACTTGATAAGAAACTCCTTCCTCAAGTGGGTCTGATTAGGAACACTGAATGTGGTGCATGAGGGAGTTAGCATAACCTAGCCAGACCTAGAAGGGTCTTGCAATAACTTACCGGAGAAAGGTAGAAAAAGAAAAGACATCTGCTTACAATATATAATAACATATCAAGTTCTTCTGCATAAAAATAGACACCTCCATGGATATAGTTCACTGGATGATCAGAATACCAGTGCAAATGGTGCATCTATCCCTATCTCACGAAATTAAAATGGGATCTCTAAAAAGGAAGAAGATAGATGAAGCAAAATCTTGATAATTAGCCAGGCGTGGTGGCTCACGCCTGTAATCCCAGCACTTTGGGAGGCCGAGGTGGGCAGATCACGAGGTCAGGAGATTGAGACCATGGTGAAACCCTGTCTCTACTGAAAACACAAAAAATTAGCCAGGCGCGGTGGCAGGCACCTGTAGTCCCAGTTCCTTGAGAGGCTGAGGCAGGAGAATGGCATGAGCCTGGGAGGCGGAACTTGCAGCGAGCGGAGATCACGCCACTGCACTCCAGCCTGGGCAACAGAGCGAGACTCCATCTCAAAAAAAAAAAAAAAAAAAAAAAAAAACAACTTGATAATTGTTGCATCTAAGTGGTGGGTATACCGGCGGCTCATTGTACTGCTCTTTCTACTTCTACGTAGGTTTGAAAATGTTCATAGGAAAGAAACGTTCATTCTATCACCCAGGCTGGACTGCATAGTATGATCACAGCTCACTCCATCTTTGAACTCCTGAGCTCAAGCAATCCTCCCACTTCAGCCTTCCAAGTAGCTGAGACTATAGGTGTGCGCCACCATGCCCAGATAATTTATTTTATTTTTGTAGAGAGGAAGTCTCACTATGTTACCCAGGCTGGTCTCCCACTCCTGGGCTCAAGTTATCCTCCCGTTTCAGCCTCCCAAATTTCTGGGATTATAGGCTTGAGCCAGGGCACCTGGCCAAGAAATAAATTTCTAAAAAGTGGCCTCAAAAATTCAGAGATACTGCTCCTACTTTTTAAAAACTGTTGAAGCTTTTGTTTGTGATTTAGGTGACTCTTGATTATACTAGACTTGGAACTATCCTCTTTGTGGTACATGGAAAATAAAGATTCTTGTGTGTTTGCAGAAAAGAGAAGGTGGAGGTGAAGTGGGAGGGGAGGAGGGCAGGGCAAAGTGAGGGGGCACAGCAGAAAGAGATGAACTTTCACATGAACTGGACAGGTTCCCATCCCAGCTCTATCACACTCTAGCTGTGTGATGCTGCGGAGGTGTGTGCTACTCTCTGTGCATCTATTTCTTCTGGAAAGTTAAAATACTGCTCCCCATAGGCTTGTTATGAGGCTATAATTAAGTAACAGATGTTGAGTATTTGGCACACAATAAACACTCAAGAAATCCTGACTATTACTACTTTATAAATATCAGTACTTTAAAAAATAGATACATTCAGGAGATTCTTTGCTTTACAAAAGAATTCACCACAGGGTGCCTTTAAGCCCTCAGCCCTGCCAGTGCATTTCAAATGGATTGAGTTTGCAAACATCCATTTTCTCATGACTTTTTCAGAACGCAGCCAAGGTACTAATGAAGGCAGGCGGATCTACAGCAAGAGCTCCCCGGGCACACTCTCTCAGTCTCAGATCCTGTCCAGCAGGATTCTCTGAAAGATTGGAGACCAAAAACGTTTTCTCTGAAAATCCACAAAAACCCACTGGCTACCCTCTGGGAAGCCTTTTTTCCATGCATATTTGGAAGGACTGTGGTATCTCCAGCTACGGGTCCAGGCTTATGAGGACAATAGCAATAGCAATAGGCTAACAACATTACCTAACATTTATTGAGGACTTCTTATGTGAGAGGTGCTGTGTTAATTCCCATGCATTATCCTGAATAAGGCAATAAAAGCTAATCTCTGCATAACCACAACAATCACTTTCAGATGAAAGAAGTTCTGGTCATTCCTCATAAAAGTCTCGCAGGGTATTGTGATTAATGTTGTTGTTATTTCACATTGAGAAACTAAGGCACAGAGTAGAAAAGTCATTTGCCAAAGGTTACCCACTGTAAATGATGGGTTATTTAGAACCCGTCTGGCTCTGAAGCCCACCCCATTACAGACTCGCTGCTCCCCATCCCATACCCCCTCCCCAGCAGCACTAGATCCAGCAGAGACAGGACTATAGGGCAGAGGGTCCCTGTGGGAGGTGCTACCCTCCTTCTAACCCCTCCCCATCTCACTTAGCCCTCCACAAGCTGTTGTCAATTGCACTGAAGTATTTACAGCAACCAGCAACCGCTGACACCTCTGCCCACGTGGGCTATAATTTGATGCTCAAGTTGTTAAACAGCCGCTTTCAAGCGCTGAGCTCTTCATACATGAGTGTCTCTCCCAAGAGCCAGGCTAGCTGCCTCTCTACTGCTCCTGATGCTTGCACACTTCTCCTGCTGGCCCCAGGCATGCACACATGTGCACACATGCCAAATACACCATCACACACAGACATCTTCACACACACCATTACCATCACACAGCAATCCCAATTTGCTTTTGAGGGCACAGCCACCAATACACATGATATGTATCACAGACTCCCAGACTCACCTAGTTCACACCCCTCTTGTCATCAGCATGTGAGACGCTACAGAGATAATGGCCGTAGATACTCTGTGTAAAGCAGTATTCACGAGTGAGTGATTGCTAGTAATGCCCATCCCAAATAGAGTCCCAGGAAATATACTCTTCCCGCATAATTATCTATCAGAAAATTACCCACATGCTCAATTCTGCATTAGGGTAACCAGATAAACACTACATATATTTTTTCATTTCCTTGTGCTAAATGTAGCTTTCACTTGGATGCACTGCATTTGTATGTGCCTTCCATCCAGATGTACCTACCTAAACCCCTGACTCCATATCTATTTGCCAGGGCCTGTACGTGTTGTGGGATGGGGGTCGGGGATTGTGGTGTACATAGGCTCACACACCAATACATGCCTCTATGTGTCTGTTTGCACAGAGCAGATCCAGCAATTTGTTGATGGTCCTCTCCCAAGGGAGTCTCTGCAGAGTAAAACTGCCCTCTGCATAACTATCCAAGAGCAAACACATCCCTAAACCAGATTCCAACCATCCCCCACCAAATATAGCAATGTGGGGTCAGAAAGAAGAGAGAAAGCAGAGAATAAGGAAGGGGAATGAAAGGGGGTAAGGGCCATGTGGGCAGAGGAAGAAACTGGGATCCATCCACCCAGGAGAGAACAGGTTCAGGAACATGTGCAGTCACTGTGAAGACGGTCCAGAGGCTGAGCGCAGCAGCTCACACCTGTAATCCCAACACTTTGGGAGGCCAAGGTGGGCAGATTACCTGAGATCAGGAGTTCAAGTCAGGCCTGGCCAACATGGTGAAACCCCATCTCTACTAAAAATACAAATATTAGCTGGGTGTAGTGGCGGATGCCTGTAATCTCAGCTACTCTGGAGGCTGAGGTGGGAGAATCACTTGAACCCAGGAGGCGGAGGTTGCAGTGAGCCGAGATCACACCACTACACTCCAGCCCAGGCAACAGAGCAGGACTCCATGTCAGTCTTTAAAAAAAAAAAAAAAAAAAAAAAAACAAAAAACGGACCAGAGTTGACCAGCCGAGGGTCTGAGGAGGATGCAGGTTTCCAGCCCCTCTGGGACCCTCCTAGATCCCTTGCTCTGTGAGGTGCTTTGGAAAGGGTGCCTAGGAGGCTCCATAGGGTGCTGGCAACAGAGTGAGCCCCAGCTGAAGAAGCCCTGTAGGGCCACTTTCCTATGGAGGTTTGGGCCTGTACAAGACAAGGAGATTCAGACTAGGCACAGAGACAGACTAGAAAGATAAATGGGGAAAGAAAGGGTGGGAATAGCAAAAGAGGGGAAAAGAATGTCTGAATAGGATGGATGGGAAGACTCAAGCCCAGGGCAGATCCAGAGCTACACTCAGAGATAAACGACAGTTTAACTGTTTCTCCCAGCAAGAGCCATCGATGAAAGGACTCAGGGCAGAGGGATCTCTCCTGCAGCTTTAGCGGGCCACTGACAAAAGGTAGGTCCTGCCCTGTGCCCTTCTCAGCAGTTTGGGACAGGAACCATCCCAGGGGCCTACAGCAGCAGAGCAGGAAAGGAGTGAGCATACCTCCCAGCAGACCTGCAAAAGGATCTGACTGGGGTCCCTAGGACAAGCAGGAAGCCAAGGGGAGAGAATAAAAAGCAAACCTCCGGTTGGGGAGCAGCTGGACCCATGGATTCAGAAGTTCAAGTTCTGATGCTATTTATGATGCAAACCTGCAGCAGCCACAGAACTTCACCAAGTCTCATCTGGAATATAGTGGCTACAAGTGCCCATCTCAAGGCACTGTGTAGTGCCTTGAGGCAATACACAATAAGGCAATAAGGGTAGAAATGCTTTCTAGCAATTTCTGTGAATCTCCTTGCTAATCAAGATTGCCAGGAGGGGCCATGTGCAGTGGCTCATACCTGTAATCCCAGCACTCTGGGAGGCCAAGGTGGGTCGACTGCATGAGCCCAGGAGTTCAAGACCAGCCTGGGCAACATGGTGAAACCCCATCTCTACAAAAAAATACAAAAATTAGCTGGGTGTGGTGGTGCACACCTGTGATCTCAGCTACCTGCAGGCTGAGGTGGGAGGATCACCTGACCTGGGGAGGTTGAGGCTGCAGTGAGCTATGAATGTGCCACTGCACTCCAGCCTGGGTGACAGAGTAAGACAGACCCTGTCTCAAGAAAAAAAAGATTGCCACCCAGGAGGGGAGAAGTCACAAGTCACAGGGTGGAAATGACAGTGAGTAGTTCTCCATCAGCATGGAGATTCTATTATTATTAATACTTATGTATGCTTGTGTGTCCTGCCTAATTCCACAAAGAAGTTCATTCCACATATAAATGTGATCATGCAGTATTTGTCTTTCTGTGTCTGGCTTATTTCCCTTAACATAGTATTCTCCAGACTCATCCATGTTGTTGCAAATGACAGGATTTCGTTCTTTTTCATGACTGAATAATATTCCATTCTGTATTTATACCATATTTTCTTGTGGGGTTTTTTGTTTGTTTGTTTGTTTTTGGAGGCAGAGTCTTACTCTATTGCCCAGGCTGGAGTGCAGTCGTGCGATCTTGGCTCACTGCAATCTCCACCTCCCAGGTTTAAATTATTCTTGTGCCTCAGTCTCCCAAATAGTTTGGACTACAGGTGCACGCCACCATGCCTGGCTACTTTTGTATTTTTAGTAGAGAAAGGTTTCACCATGTGGGCCAGGCTGATCTCGAACCCCTGACCTCAGGTGATCCGCCCACCTCGGCCTCCCAAAGAGCTCTGATTATAAGTGTGAGCCACCGTGCCCAGCCAATACCATATTTTCTTTATCCATTCATTCGTTGTTGGACACTTAGATTGAGTCCATATCTTGACTATTGTGAATAATGCTGCAATAAACATGGGGATGCAGATATCTGTTCAGCACATTGATTTCATTTCCTTTGTATGTATACCCAGTAGTAGGATTGCTGTATCATATGGTAGCTGGATTTTTAATTTTTTGAGGAACCTCCATAGTGTTTTGCGTAATGTTGTACTCCACAAAGGATTTGAGCTGGCTGAGAGGGAAAGATTACTGACAGACCGGCCAGGCATGGTGGCTCACGCCTGTAATCCCAGCACTTTGGGAGGCCAAGGCAGGTGGATGATGAGGTCAGGAGATCAAGACCATCCTGGCTAACATGGTGAAACCCCAGCTCTACTAAAAAAAACAAAAAATTAGCTGTGTGTGGTGGCGGGCGCCTGTAGTCCCAGCTACTTGGGAGCCTGAGGCAGGAGAATGGCGTGAACCCGGGAGGCGGAGCTTGCAGTGAGCCGAGATTGCGCCACTGCACTCCAGCCTGGGGGACGGAGAGAGAATCCATCTCAAAAAAAAAAAATTACTGACAGACTGTCTGAAGGACAGATGGATAGACAGAGGAATGAGGACAGTGGCAACAAGAGGGCAAGAGATCTCCAGGGAAAGATCATCATTCATCCAGATGTTTAATTCAACATTATTTAATGAGCACCTATTATGTGTCAGGTACTGTTTAAGACCTGGTTATGATCAGGGAATTCAGGCTACTTTACCCAGATTAAAACTATGGCAAATGTGACTTGATTCATCTTCCTTCCACACACATTTATGTGAGCCTCTTTCATGCACCCATGAAATAATGGGTGCATCAAAGAAGGATCATTTTCAATGGAATCTGGTGACAAGAATGAGGTGGAGATGGAAAAGTGTTGTCTGTGGAGCAGGTCTCCATCTGGGGATCCCACAGCCAGCTGGGAAGGCTGTTCTGGGTAACCTCTCTGCATAGGGTAGTACATGGGGTGTGGAGGAGCCAGAGAGGGGAGAGGTGTACTTGGCTCTAGGAGCCACTCAGCACAGATCAGAGCCCAGACATCTGTGTGCCACTTGAACTAGACTTACTAGACTTGAAATATCTCTGTCCTCCTCTCTCCTTTTCAAGACATCGTGATGCCCTCTGTGTTTGCCAACAAAGCTAGTCACAGTCTCCCACCTGGATCTTTTTTTTTTTTTTTTTTTGAGGTGGAATCTCACTCTGTCACCCAGGCTGGAGTGCAGTGGCATGGTCTCGGCTCACTGCAACCTCCGCCTCCTGGGTTCAAGCGATTCTCCCGCCTCGGCCTACCGAGTAGCTGGGACTACAGGAGCGTGCCACCACACCCGGCTAATTTTTGTATTTTTAGTAGAGATGGGGTTTCACTATGTTGGCCAGGCTGGCCTCAAACTCCTGACCTTGTGATCCACCCACCTTGGCCTCCCAAAGTGCTGGGATTACAGGCATGAGCCACCATGCCCAGCCTATCCGGATCTTTAAAACACTGAATGGGACCAAGCGCAGTGACTCACACCTGTAATCTCAGCACTTTGAGAGGCCAAGGCAGGTGGATTACCTGAAGTCAGGAGTTCGAGACCAGCCCGGCCAACATGGCAAAACCCCGTCTCTACTAAAAATACAAAAATTAGCCAGGTGTGGTGACACGCACCTGTGACCTCAGCTACTCAGGAGACTGAGGCATGAGAATCGCTTGAACCTGGAAGATGAAGGTTGCAGTGAGCTGAGATCATGCCACTGCACTCCCACCTGGGCGACAGAGCAAGACTCCGTCTCAGAAAAAAAAAAAATAAGAAACACTGAATGGAACAGAAGACTCAAGGAGACTACATGGCAGTCAATGCTGCGCAGTCATCAAACCCCATTTCCCTTTCCTCCTGCACATACAGCAAGACTTCATTTCCCACTCTCCCTTAGAGTTAGGTGGAGCCAAACGACTGGTTCTGGCCAAGGAATGTGGTCAGAAGTGACACTTGCCACCTGCAGACCTGGCCCTCTAAAAAGGTGATCTCCCTCTCAGCTGAGCATGGTGGATCATGCCTGTAATCCCAGCACTTTCGGAAAGTGAGACAGGATGACCACTTGAGTCCAGGAGTTCAAGACCAGCCTGGGAAGCGTAATGAGACCCCCTCCCCCATCTCTACAAAAAATTTTAAAAATAAAAAATTATTTAAAATAAACTAAAAAGATCTCCCCCTAAAATCCTCTATACTCTCTTTCTCCCTCTTTGGTTGAGTTTAGAAGACCCAATGGAGGATGTTAAGGGCCTAGAACTGGGTCCACAGCCTCCAAGGGCTCAATGGATAGAATTTGTTGAGTTGGGCTAGGCACAGTGGCTCATGCCTATAATCCTATCACTTTAGGAGGCCAAGGCAGGCAGATCACTTGAGGTTAGGAGTTCGAGACCAGCCTGGGCAACATGGCAAAACCGCACCTCCACTAAAAAATACAAAATCAGCTGGGCATGGTGGCACATGTCTGTAGTCCCAGCTACTTGAAAGGTGGAGGTGGAAGAATGGCTTGAGCCTGGGAGGCAGAGGTTCCAGTGAACTGAGATCACATGACTGCACTGCAGCCTGGGCGACAGCCAAACCCTGTCAAAAGAAAAAGAGGCTGGGTACAGTGGTACACAGCTGTAATCCCAGCACTTTGGGAGGCCAAGGCTAATGGATATATTGAGCCCAAGAGTTTGAGACCAGCCTGGGCAACAGGGTGAAACCCTGTCTCTACACAAAATACAAAAATTAGCTGGGCATGGTGGCACACACCTATAGTCTGGAGGTGGGAGGATCATTTGAGCCTGGGAGATGGAGGTTGCGGTGAGCTGAGATCGCGCCACTGCACTCCAGCCTGGGCAACAGAGTGAGACCCTGTCTCACAAGTAAAACAAAATAAAATTAAAATTAAAATTAACTTCCTTTAACAGTTTAAAAATTGAATAAAAAAAGAAGAATTTGTTGAGTGGGCCAGGCATGGTTACTCACACCTCTAATCCCAGCAATTCATGAGGCTGGGGCAGGAGGATCACTGAGGCTAGGAGTTAGAGGCTGCAGAGAACCATGATCACTCCACTGCACCCCAGCCTGGGCAACAAAATGAGACCACAGCACAAAAATAATAATAATAATAATAATTTAAAAATAATAGGAGAAGAAGAGGAAGAATTTAATGGATGGAAACTCCATAAATTTGGATTGGAAAAAGCTTTATCTATATATCCAAATGTCTAAACTCAAATTCTGCATTTTATTCAATTATAAAGGAAGGCAACAACCCACAGTAATATTCCCCACCCCTGTAATTTTGCCAGCCATAGAAATCACAGGTATTGGCCAGGCACAGTGGCTCATGCCTGTAATCCCAACAGTTTGGGAGGCCAAGGCAGGAGGATTACTTGAGCTCAGGAGTTTGAGATCAGCCTGGGTGACATAGCAAGACCTCATCTCTACAAAAAAATTTAAAACTCAGCCAGGCATGGTGGAACATTCCTATAGTCCCAGCTTCTCTGGAGGCTGATGGAGGAGGATCACTAGAGTCCAGGGGGTCAAGGCTGCAGTGAGCCATGATCATGCCACTGCATACCAGCCTGGGCAACAGAGCAAGCTGAGACACAGTCTCAAAAAAAAAAGAAAAAAGAAACTGCAGGTATTTTTTATATAGCATGTTAAGTTGTTGCAGAAATATCAAAAGGTCACTTATGCTGAACACACTTTGAAATTGCACTGTTAATCCCATTGCTATATTTTATTTAACTTGCTATATTATTATTATATCACAAATTTATTCAATTGTTTTATCACAAATATTTTTATGTCACAATTTTTTTTTTCTTTTTTGAGACAGAGTTTCACTCTTGTTGTCCAGGCTGGAGTGCAATGGTGCAGTCTCAGCTCACTGAAACCTCCACCTCCTGGGTTCAAGCCATTCTCCTGTTTCAGCCTCCCAAATAGCTGGAATCACAGGTGCATGCCACCATAGTTGGCTAATTTTTATATTTTTAGTAGAGATGGGGTTTGTCATATTGGTCAGGCTGGCCTCGAACTCCTGACCTCCGGCGATCTGCCCACCTCGGCCTCCCAAAGTACTGGGATTACAGGCATGAGCCACACCTGGCCATCACAAAATTTTTAAATGATTTTGATAATTTAATCTCAATATAATTGACTTATTTCATAGTCCTGTAAATCTGATTTCATGCATTAAAAAATCTTTATTTTTAGGTATACATAAGCTGATCATTAATCTACCTAAGGGGGTCCATTGTACAAAAAAAAAAAAAAAAAGTAAGAGCGCTTCCCCTCGAGAATGATGGAACCCCTAGATGGAAGTCCACTTGGTCTCTGAATGACTATGTAGAACGAAGCTTCCCCCTATCTCACCACCACCACCAGTGATCCAATATTTGGACTATGAGATGTGAAAAATAACCTTTATTTATTCAACAGCTGAGAACTTGAGGACCATTTATAATGTAGAGGGATTCTATTATGTGACTACAGGAAGAGTAGGGAAGACCTCCCAGCTTAAATTAACTTTGAACTCACTCAGCTCTCCCAAATGCCCTCACTCATAAAGGATGAAATGCCCTAGATGTCTTCCCCTCACACCCAACCTTTTATAGTCCAAATTCTCCCCAATTTCAAGGCCCAATTCAAATGCCACTTCCTCCAGGAAGTCTCCTATGCCTGCTCTCCACTCACAAAATGTATCGCCCCTGACTTGAAGCACCAAGACCTATTAACTTCAGACTATGAGCTTTCCTGGGGAAGAAATAAATTCCCTTCCTGTCCCCAAACCTACACCCCACACCCACAATGGGCCTCTTCCAGGGATACTCAGCCATAGTAGGATCAGTAAATGTTGCATGGGAGGCAAGAGGGTAGTCAGAAAATGGTTTCATTCAGCTCTATCCCCCAACAGCCTGGCCCGGGTCCCCACAGATCGTGTGTGTTTAAGGAGAATGGATGATACATGCGGGGCTGAGGAAGTACTAGTGCTTTCCCACATTAGTACTAGTGCTGTCCCTCAATCTCCCTTCTCTAGAACTACCTCCACCCGAGCTGGATTTTCAACCAATGTATATCATCCTCTAAGTCTTTGTAGTTTGGGTAGCCAGACAAGGCTAGAAGTCATGAAGGGGTTAAAAGAAAGATGGGTCCTCTCCAACCCTGGAGAATGATACCTCCTCAGGGGTCCCCGGCAGAGTGAGCCTCTTTGTCCCACACCCTTGAAAGCCACTCCCTCTGCTCAACCCCTCCCTTCTTCTCCCGCCTCTGCCCCCATCTCCAACAAGCACTTGGAGCCTCTGTCCTTGGACTGGGAGCACTCATCTTCTCCGTGCAGCTCTAGAAAGCTGGGGCCTGCTGCCTGGACAGCTGCTGCACCATGGAAGTGTAGGGATGGTGGTGAGACAGCTTCCTAGCCCCCTCCCTCAAGGTATGACTCCCCCAGTCCAAGCTCCTTTTGTCTTGAGAACAGAGGTGCCCCGAACTTGAGTACAGTTCTCCCTTTGGGTTATCTTGCAACACTGGGGCTCAGGGATCCCCAGCCGCTGCTGTCCTGGACACTGTTCCCCCACTCCCCCTTCCCCACCACACCAGGCACCAGAGATCATTATTGCTCTATGAAGGGACATATTTCTGAATCACATTAACTCCACTTGTCTTTGGGCAATGCAACACATTTTTGGAGCCCTTCTACACATGCAGTTGATTCATTCTTTCATGTTCCGGGCCTTGTGCTGTGTACTGGAAAAGATAAGGGAGGGGGAACAGCAAGCAGAAAATAATACATCACAGTAAGTTCTTTAAAAGTATGAAGTCTTAGGATTGGGAGGCTGATGTGGGAGGACTACTTGAGCCCAGGTGTTCGAAACCAGCTTGGGCAACATAAGGAGACCCCCACCTCTACGAATAAAAAATTAACCATGCATGGTGGCTAGCCTGTAGTCCTGGCTACTCAGGAGGTTGAGATGGGAGGATTGCTTGAGCCTGAGAATCGAGCCATAATCATGCCACTGCACCCTAGCCTGGGTGACACAGCAAGATCCGGTCTCCAAAAAAGAAGGAAAAAAAAAAGTCTGCGGGAGGGGCAGATGCTAGTGAAGGCTTGGTGGGAGGCAACCCTGAGTAGGGAGTGAACCAGGTAGAAAGTGGAAGAAGGAACAATCAGATAATCAGCCCATGAACCACAGAATCACTCTGGCTGTTGGGCTCATTGAAAAGTATGCTCCTAGTATTATTCTTTTCATCAACAACTATTTATTGTGCCAGACAGCATACTGGATAGAGATCTCAGTGTGACTGTGGCGTTCAGTGAAAAAGAAAGAGAGGGAGAGAGAGAGAGATCTCAGAACTGAAGCAGTCTCATATCCCAAAGCCAGCCTGACTTCCACACCCTGGTCTTGAGGGGTAGACTGCTTCTTCCAAATCCAAGGACCTGGGGAGAGGAAGCTGCTCTGGGTGCTGGAATGAAGGGTGAATCCCTCCTGGTGATATTGGAGGAGGGCTGCTCAAATGGGAATCTGGGATGGATAATGACACACTGGGAGGGGCTCCTGGCTCCCTATAGCTGCCCTGACCAGCAAGCCCAGTGGTCAGAGGTCTGTTCACTGAAATCAGAGTCAAACAGGATCGAGTATGGGGTGACAAGTTCTCCCCACAACAGGCTCCAGAGCTGGGGAGGAATCCCCACCCCGTAACATCCTTCAGCTATTCTCTCTCAAGGCCATCAGCATTCTTCCCTCTGCACCCATATTACAGCTTTAATTCCACATGCATTTTTCTCTCCTCCACTAGATTGTCACCATCTTGAGGATACGAACCACATCGGTTTTGTTCACCACTCTCTCCCCAGCGTAGAGGAGAGGACCAGGCACAACGTGAGTAATAAAAGAATGGTGAAGTGAATTGAGACTGACAAGGACATTCCAGCAGATGAGGGCAGTCTGGTGATAAGCTCATTTCATTTTACAGAGAGGAAGAGTAGGCCCGGGAGGACGGAGTGGTGCAAAAAGAAAGCCACCTATGTATGTGGAGAGGGTGTGGGTGTGGCAAGGCGGGGCTCTGGGGTCAGGAGCACAGACACAGAAAAGCACTCACAGTCCTGGCCCCCAAGATGCTGCAGCCTCCATAAAATCAGTTCCCTCGCCACAACTCAGCCATCTCCTCCTTGAGATTGTGAACTCCTCCTCCCAGAGGTGCAGGGTGTGCCCAGCCATTGCAGCCTTCTCTCCAACCAGGTGTCCCAGAACTGCCCCCAAAGGGCTAGGGGGAGAGAAATAAAGCAGCTACCAGTTTGGAGGTGGAATAGGGCATCCCTGCTGCGGTGCAAGAGCTACAGGGACCGTAACAAGGACTACAAGCCTTAGCACCTAATCTGTGCAGGGTAAGCCTTAAGAGGGAGCGCACAAAGCCAATCTTGGTAGCGCAAGCACATCCCGGTTAGCATAGGATCTGCCTCTGTCAGTTTAAGGTCATCTCTGTTAGCACAGGGTCAGACCCACTCAAAGCAGGGTCACCCCCGATGGTATCGGGTCATCCCTTTTTAGCGCTGGGTCGTCCCGCATAGGAGCAAGATCGTCCTAGTTTGCAGAGTCAGCCTCTAACGGAGGGTCAGCGCGGAGCGGGGCGGGGTGGCCCGGTGAGCAGAGCGTAGGGTAGTCTCTGCCAGCCAGGGTGAATCCTGGTCAGCAGAGGGCAAGCTCCCGGTACTTTGGGGCCAGCGGCGCCCCCAAGTGGCTGGGCCCGGCCTGCGCTCAGGATCCGGTGCCAGGGAGGCTTTCAGGAATCTCCCTCCGGAGCCCTCCACCCTGGCTCCGCTCTCTCGAACTGGGAGCCTCGCCGACTCAGTCCCGGGCCTCGCTCTTCAGAAATTGCTTCTGCTTCTGAATATTCTTTGCACGCATGTTTGAGACTCTTTCAGGTCACAGGATGCAATTTGGGTGTGCGATTGCATCTGAGACCCAGAATCCAAGATGTAGGCAGAGAGGAGAACTTCAACCGGAAAACCGGAGCCCCAGCTCCAGGGTAAGCGGCAACAGAGCCCGCCCTTCCCCATTCCCCCTCGCGTCTCCATCCTCAGACACTCACTCGGCGGACTTGCCTCTGAAAGCTCTGGACCCGGCCCCCAGGGCCCCCAGGCTTCGAGTACTTCCAGCTACAACCCCACAAAAGCAAGTTCTGAGGTTTGGCCTGGGCGGGGACTTTTAGGGAGGGAGCCAAGCCACAGCCCCCTCCCCACTCAGGCTTTGAGAACATTCTGACCCCCTCCCCCACAAAGGCAGGTTCCAGCCCTCCAGCTCCTGTGGGGTGCCCCGCCTTTCCCCACTCCCCAGCACTCATCCGGGCAAGGCTTCCGGGAAAGAAGGCTGGGTGGCTCAGGGTGAACAGAGACAGGAGTAAAAGAGAGCTGGATTAGACGCTCCCTTTTCCATTTTGTGCCACCCTATCTCAGCGCCACGGGAGACACAATGGGATGGGCTGAGCTCTGCCAGCTTCAGGCAGCGACTCACCTTCACCCTCATCCACATTCCCCCTTCTCCCCAAAGGAGGTATATTTATGCAAAACCGGCGACCAAGGCATACACAGAGATTTGGCCACCTCTCCATGGCCCTGCCAGGGAAGGAAAAAGCCCTGGGTCCCACGTGGAAGCCTCTTAGATCCAGAAAGAAAGTGAACCAAGCTCCCACAGGCAGCTATGGTAGAAGTCCTGAGGCTGCTCCTGAGATGTCTCCAAAGTTCAGCACTGTCCCATCCAGCACCCTTGCTGCAGAGGGAGAGCTGAGGGAGGGGCATGAGCTGTTCAGCAGACTAAAGAGAGGAGCTGGGAAGCAGCCACTGACCCCAGACCCAGGAGGTAAGTCCAGGCTAAATTTCCCCAGCTCCATTTCTGACACAGAGAAATGGAGGCCCAGCGTGGGTAGGGGGAGTAGTTGCCCAAGGCCACAGAGAGTCAGCATCCAGGCCGGAATCAGGAATCTTCTCACCTCCTCCCCTTCTCTACTCCCAATATTAGATAAGTATCTTCAGTGTAGGTGGTAAGGTAAAGATCCAGGAGGACTGAAAAGAGACACCAAAAAGCTCTGGTAGCTTCCAGAGGTAAGTGTAATTCAGAATTCCTAATGCTACACTTGGACGTACACATACACACACCCCAAAGCCCTGAAGCTTGGTCAGCATATCTGACCCAGGAAGGAATGGCTCCAACCAAAGCTGCCTGGGACCCGAGTGGCCCAGATTTTCTTTGTTTATTCTTCACTTTATAAAAGGCCTAGAGTCAGGTGGGGTGAGGGAAGCAAGGCTTGGAGCACTCCAGTGGGCCAACTGACAGATTCTCCAACAGACTCGTGGAAGCAAAAGAGGCAGAGAAGCCACCACATTGGAAGACCTGAAAAATAGAGACATTTACTGGCAAACTCTGACCATTCCCCTACCCCTTCCTCTCCTCCAAGGGGGTCACTGGCACTGGACTTTCTGCTCTGCCTGGGACTAGGAGGAGAATTCGGCCACCTCTCCCAGCCCAGGAACCCTGGGGAAAGTGGAGCGCCAGACGCTCTTGCTAGCCTACACTTCTCCCTAAAGCCACCAGCACCTCTCTCACCTAAAGGTGATCTATTCCATGCCTGATTTATCTGGATAATTGTCTGCTATCCTGCACCTTGATCTTGACTTTACTCCCATCCTGCCTTTAGGAAGGAAGGGGCATTCAGCAGCATTGACAGCCCAGGTGACATTTGAGATTTCCCTAGAGACAAGAGGAGATGCTAGGTTTTGAGTTTTCTCAAAATAGCTATACCTTAATGAAAACAAAACTGCGGCAAGATAGGAGAAACAAGTTCTAGTGTTCTATAGCACTGTAGGGTAGATATAGTTAACAATAATTTATTATATATCTTCAAAAACCTGGAAGAGGATTTCTAATGTTCACGACAAAAAGAAATGATGTTTGAGGTGAGAGTTATGCTAATTACCTTTATTTGATCATTACATATTGTATGCATGTATCAAATATCATTCTGTATCCTACAAATATGGGATTTACATACAATTAAATTGTATGTGATTTACATACAATTACATGCATCAACTAAAAATAAAAGGAAAAGATCTGGACCAGTGTCTATTGTCTATGTTATTTGTCTATGTTAATTGTCTATGTTAATTTTATATGTTAGTGCATAGATGCTGCAGGGTCCAACTTTATATCCAGGATCCTGCTGAGCAACTCTGGGTAAATGCCACTGCTCACCCCCTCTAGTCCAGTTTCCCATACAATGTTAGCCTTGGAGACCCTGCAAGCTCTGGCATTTAAGGCTCTACAGCCTGCACCTGCCTCCTTGATGTAGGCTAGTTTTCTGGCAATGGAAGGGAAGACTCCACAGTCACCTAGGACCAGTAGCCAGCACACTCTGTGTGGTCTAGAGGAGAGGGGGCTAGCAGCACCAGACCAGAGAACAGGTCCAGGGCCACACAAAGAAGCCTCTCAGCTACTCCGGAACAACCTGGATCCTGACCCCCAGGCAGGCTGCAGGGGCTGGACATAGCGGGAAAAGTAAGAGGTAAGAACCATGGGAGGAGGACTGACTGCTGCACTGCTGCCCTCACTACACTCCATTAGCACCTTCACTTTGTGCTCCACGTTCCCATCCTTGTCTGCAGTAGGGAAGGAAGCTGGAAGAAGGACAGGTCCTAATCTTTGCTAAGGAACAGAGGAAGAGGCTGGGAACTCAGGCAGGGACCCATTCCTAACCCTTCCACTCCAATCCTCTTCACTCACATTTCTCCAGCCTCTGCCCAAGACAGTCAGGGAGACTCACTGCACTCACAGACTCACACTGATACATCACAAGTATACCTTAGCACACACATAGTCATTCATCAATATCTACCCCTAAGCACATTCTCCTGCACACACTGATGCATATCCATACCCTCTCACACACAAGCATAAACATAATCACAGATCCCAAACACCCAGAAGGCACACATCGATGGGCTGTGATACCTGGAGCAGTTATGACAAAGTGAAAAGCTACAAACTTAACCCTTAAAACACAAAAGTTCTTCTTTTTTTTTTTTTTTTTTAACTTCAAATATGGTGATAATTCATTGTTATATCTTTCTTTGGTTTCTCAACTACCAAGTTAGATTGCTTGTAATGATGCCAGGCAGAAATTCACTGCTTGCACCTCCAGGACAATGCCCAGCACACAGTAGGTGCTCAGTAAATATTTAAGGAAGGAAAGAAGGAGCCAGACAGGAAAAAGATCCCCAGAGTTGGGGGAAAATTAACTCGCCTGTGTTTCAGCATTACCAGGTAACCCCTCAAGCAGGAAAACTGTTCTTGGTCACACACTGAGCCCTGACGCTGGCCTTACATATTTTAGATGGTCAGCAGATGGACCAAGGTGAGGGGTGCTCAGATCAGGGGCCGGAGAGGCCCTATGGCTCATCGGAACCGGAGCCCACTTCGTAGTTTGTCTGCCCTCGCATTGCAAGACCCATGGGCTTGCAAACAGACACAAGGAACGATCCTCAGTCCTTGCTCAATCCTCAATCTGAGATCCTCCTGCCTGCCTTCGGACTCTACAAACCATAGCTGGCTGGGGCGGCCGGGACCTAGTGAACTGGGGCCAAAACCGGCCTTAGGATACATATCCTCATACCGTTCGGGTTCAGGGCCCATCTTCCCAGCTGCACAAACTATCTGCTGTGTGAGGTTCCACTCCAAAGCGGAAAGTGGAGCCGTGCTGTCCTCAAAACCCCCAAGCTCCTGCCCTCTGGGTCCGAGGCTAATTCACGCAGTAGCCTCACTAGTTGCCCTCTTTGTCTATGGTGACTGTTGAGGAGGTAAGACCTATCTCAAAAAGATTTACAAGCAACTCAAAGTTGAGACCGGAACCCAAAAGGCCCAGAAGAGGCGTCAGGGAAGGAAGGCGTGGGCAGGGGTGGGGGTAGGGGGGTGGACTTCCCACACTCAACCCGAACCCAGCACATTTGCATCTGAATGGGATGGGGCATCCAAGCCCAGGAGTCTGAACTGCATACCGAACTGCATAGACACCTGCTGGGGGAGGAGGGCGCGAATCGCGGATCCTCTCTAAGCACCGGTGAGTTAATGTGAACAATAAAGTCCACTCCTGTACCCTCGGCGCTTCTCCCACCCTCCGCCACCACACACACCCCGGCAGTGTCTACACAGATAACTCGAAATGCACTTTTCAGGTCTGCAGTGATTTTTAGGAATACAAGGGACGGATTTGAATTTTTTGTTCCCCCAGTGATTCCCCCTTTCCAGAACTAAGATCCATGCAACCGCAATTCCAAAGATCCTTCTGCCTGCGTAGACAGAAATGCCCCAGAGGTGGGAGCAGCCTGAGGCAACTTTCCAACACCTGGAGAACCGAGAACAGATCTCTAAGGCCCGGGCTTCCCGTGGTGAAACGCGCGGAACCTCTGTAGCTGCATCTGAGCGCATCCTTCCCAGCCTAGCGCACTTGCGGGGTCTGAAGAAAACCCCCCGGAAGCCGCATATCTCTTAAATAACCGAGCAGGGAGTGGAGTGGCAGTAAAGCCTGGGACTCTGTTACCCTCTTGACAACTAAATTTCGGCGAGGAGGCTGGCGTGCCAGGAGGAAGGCACCGGGCAGAGACCTCCGCTGCGGGAGAAATGCAAAGTCTCGGACAGCGAGCGACTTCCGCTCGGAGTCCGCGTGGAGCGAAAAGACAGCGCTCCGCAGGGACCCAGGACTCGAGGCTGAGAGCGGAGGGAGCGCCAGAAACAACCCACAAGGTGACGGTGGGGAGTCCAGCTCCGGGGCGCTGCGGAGGAAACCGCCTTCCTTCCCCCGCAGTTCGAAGCCTCCAGGCCTCCGGAGCGGCCGCAGCCTCCAGCCGCAGCTCTTGCTCCGCTACGGAAGGAGGCGGTGCCCGCTCCGCCCAGCGCCGCGCCGCGCCCACTAGCCCGCGGAAAAATACGTTCCCGAAACCAGAGCTGGAAACCTCTGTCCTGTCTGCAGGTTCTCTGTTGGTACGTGTCTGCGCCGACCTTAAAGAGCAGAGTAATTCCGCTCCAAAAAATCCAATCAACATTTGTTTTGCTCACAAACGCTTTAGGAGGATGAGTTATCCTGCCCGACCACTGCCCATCTTTAGTTTTCTTTCAACGTTTCTCCAGAGCGCCAAACCTCAGAGCGCCAGCCACAGAGACAAATGTGGGCTGGATGTCATCGTCCCGGTTGGCCCTCCTGAACGCCTCCCCAGGCCCCAGCCTAGACCACCTTTTGAGGCATGTATCGGAATTAAGTTAGGCGCAAACCCAAACTCGCCCCGCTTTTCTTTGGCTTGATGCATAGGATTCTAAATAAACTCCGAATTCGGTCCGTAAAGACTCTAGGCGAGGTGCCTCCTCCCAACTTCCCCTAAGCACGAAACCTTACGAGGCACGCTCCACACTCAAAATCTTTTCTCCCTTTCTCTTGCGGGGTCCCTCGTTTAAACAGCGTCGGCGCCTTTATTCGCCTGACCCTGTGCGCAGGAAAACCCGCCTGGTCGGTCATTGTCTGGTCCGCGACTGCCCCCGCCCCCGCCCCAATCAGTGTCACAAAACGCCCCTTTCAACAGATTCCAAACCCTCTTCACCCGGGCTCACCGAGCCTTCAACTTCATTAAGTGCGCGCTGCGGCGGCGCTGGAGGAGGCGAAGTTTAAATAAACCGGAGCGGAGAGGGAGGAGGGGTGGGCCTGGGGAGGGTTGCTAGTTGAAGGGGGGAGAAAGAAGTGTTTTTGAAAAAGGGAAAAAAGTCATCAGGGAAAAAGCGCTTTGTAACCACGAAGACGCGCCCGCTGTGGCGAGAACAAATTGGATATGGAGGGGAAGTGTCCGCCCCCACCTCAACTCCGGCTCCTGGGTGGTCCGAGGAGCCCCAGGAGAAAGAAAGAAAGATGGGGAGGAATAAGCGGTGAAAAGAATTAACCGCTTTAATTGGGCTGCAAAAGAGAAGTGCGGAGAGGCTTACCGATGTGCTTCGATCACCCAAACCAAATACCCTTCAATAAAATAAAATGTCTGCTCTTAGCGGCGGCTGAAAAACGTATGTCGAAGTTTCAGAATCAAGGCTGTTCCTCACAGCCCTGGAAAGTAAATCTATAAGATGAGGGAAATTCGCCCGGAAAGACCCCCTCCCCTTCCTTGTGGCCTCGGGCCTCCCGGCGCTGGATGAAAAGGAATGAAATTGAACGAAATTGAACGAAATGAAGTGAAATTGACCAGTGAAATTCGCCAATTTTCTTTCCCTTTAAACTGCCAGCTCTCAGCAGCACTCTGAACCCCAGGCCGATTTTCTACCTTCTTTTTTTTTCTCACCTTCGAGAGATGAAGGTATGCCCTGAATATTTTCTTATTATTGTCACTGATTGTTGGGGCCTGCAGGGCAGCAGAACCTCAGTTGCCTCCACCCAAGCACAGAGGCAACCTACAGGAGCCCCTCCAGATGGGATAGCCTGTTTCTCCTCCCAGGATGCCTAAGTGAGCCTCCTTAAACTGAACACCCACCCTATGCACCCATAGGTTGGGAGGGAGTCACCCATTAGGCCCTTCCAGTCAGGAGGAATTAAAAAACATACAGGAGGATTCTACCATACAAATCCTGAACTCCCTCATCCTTTGCCTTGAAGTCCAGATCCCAAATGGGCTCTTCCCAGCTCCTAACAGGTTCCCCAGAAAGACAACCTAAAGGAGCCCCAAACTCTAAATACCCTCCCTTCTTCTCTGCCATAAGCATCTGGAGTCTTGGGAGCTCCCGCAGCAATTCCCTTTCTGGGTATTTTTCAAGGCCAGTTGGGCATCAGTGGCTTCTGACTCCCAGTCCTCAGACCACAATCTTCTCTGGCTCAGGTCTACCCTTCTTGGCCCACTGAGAAAGTGGCGTTTGAGTCATGGGTCTGGGGCTCCAAGATCCCTAGAAGCCCCTATAAGGGTGCATCTCACTCTTGTTCCCCAGTCCTCTTTTTCCTACCTTTTCCTGATACGGCTCCTCCAATACACAGACACCAAGCAACATGCTCAGATAAATTCTCACACACACACACACACACACACACACACACACACACACACACAAAAGGGTCTGCTGCTTCTCCTATAAATAGCAGTTGTGGAATTATCTCATCTAACTATCCACCATCAGACATAATTCTGGCTGACTTAATTTTCTCCTCTAAAGAGGAAAAACCAATTAATAAATATTTTACATAAAGCTCCAATCTAATATCTGGGAGTGACATATTCATGGTGAGGTCACATAGCTACAAAGTGCTTTACTGAGAGCACGCGCACACACACACACACACACACGCTCACTTGTGTGAGTGCATGTTCCTTCAGTCACAGTCACCCTTCCTCAAGTGAAAATAAACGAAATTAAACTCGGAGAAATTTAAGTAAATGAAGCAACCAGCCAGAGACCATCATCCCAGTATCAGCAGCTGTTTCTCCCTTTATACTATCCAATCTAACCTTACTTCACCTGGACCATTTGATAAATGGTGGGAAGGTGGCCCACTCCATTTGACCTCCCTCCACTTCCACAGTCTCTCAACAAGGAGAGGGTTGCCTTGCCTCTGGCAGAGGGACTGCGTCTACTATATGCACCTTGAGCCTCATCTCTTCTCCACTGGTGAAGGCGATGAGAGACTTGGGAATCCCAAACAACCCTTCCCCAGCTCTGGTGTGTTCTTCCCACCCTAATCCTGATTTTGACACCCTTTCTACAGTGGTCTCAGTCCTCCACCTCCTCCTTCTTTTCTACTATTGCCAGCTGCAGGGATCCTAGCCGAAGAGGCCTGTGTGGCTCACCCCTCTCAAGTTCCCTGCATCTGGGTCTGACCCTGTCTTCTTCCTTCTCTGTCACTTCATCTCCCAACCCTTGCCCTCAACATGTGTCTGTTTTCTGTGAAGGCTACATTGCCTCTTCTTGCACCTCTGTTTCTCCTCTCCTATTAATCTCACTGGAATATACAGAGAAAAGAGCTAAGAAGTCATCTCTGCTTCACCAAAAGATCATCTCTCACTCAACACAAGTCTGGCCACTGGGAGTCCTGGGCACAAGCAGAGAAATGGGAGGCTCAATGGGTTTATGGAAGACTCCAACAAGACCAATGGATTTGCACTCAGGCAGTAGCTTCCAGCTATGAGTCTGGCTCAAGGGATAAGTTTTACCTTGAGTGTAACCCCACTGACTCATTCATCTCACAGTGAATGAGCAGCTCATGGTGCCCCTCTAACCCTCTCTGGAGGCTGTAGGAAAGAAAGGTTTCACAGTCCTCAGTCCAAGCCTTTTACTCTGTTACTGTGTTGGGGGGTGGCAGGGGGAGAGGGGATTCCAGACAAGGCCCTAAAGCGGCGAGGGAGAAACCTCTCCTCTCAGAGACAGAAAGACAGGACTGAGAATCACAAACATCACAAAGACATGTTCACCGACATACATAGAAATAAAAACGCAGATATTCTGAAATACAGTTCACACACACACACACACACACACACACACACGACAAAAAAGCAAGCAGCTGTGCCGACCCAGACAAACACAAAAACGAATCAAAAGTTCCATAAAAGCCCTTCACTCAGAAATAGAGGCATACGGAGTACACATCACCAGACATATTCACCTTAAATTGTACTTAGTGGGTAGAGTGTTCATGAACCCTTAGCACCCAGATCTGCCCAAGCTGTGCCAACATCCAAACTAGAAGGACATGAGAATCCTCAGGTGCACTGGAAACACAACCTCAGGCAAAACTCCAGCCAAAAACCTTCTTAAGACTAGAACGAAAATGAAAGTGCGGGAGAGGCCACAGGCTTCCCAGAGATTCGGCCTCATTAGCAGCTGAAGGCCAAGACTAAAGTGCCCCTTGCATCCTCTAAGCTCAAACCCTTCTCTGCCTGCGTGGGCTGCCCAGGGGCCTTTCCTCACTCCCCCTCTGCTGGGGAGCTAAGCTTTTCGGGGAGAGCCCCATTAGGGGCCAGGGAGAGTGCAGGCAAGCAGACAGAGCTGGTGACTGCTGAAGTTCACATACATTTATTCAATTGACACCAATGGGGAATAGGGGGTAGACAGATTTTTCTTTTCTTCCACACAGACCATCAGACGATTTCACAGAGTTTCCCCACAGTGGAGAAGTTTAAATCAATGCACACCCAGTGGACAGAGAACGCCGAGCAGCCCGCTGTACAGATATTTACATAAAATTACAGGACCCCCTGCCACAGGGTGTGCCCTTGCCCACTCCAACCCCATCTCTCCAGTCCCTGGCCCAGACCCTTCTCTTCCACCCAATCTCATTGCCTTTAGCCACAATAAATATCACAGGGCCTGGGACAGAGTGGAACACTGACAGGGTTGCTGGTCGGGGATGGCTGGACCCAGCCAGTCAAGGGAAAGGAAAAAAATTCCTTTAAAAGCACCCAAACACAAAAGAGAAAGGATTTTCCTCAGTGGAGTGGGATCCAGGGTTTTTGCTGGGAATATGAAGACCCCCTGCTTCACCTCTCCGTTCCGCTCCGCCTGCGTAGACACTGGTTTAGGCTTCAGAGGAAACGAACTTCCTTGGAGAACAGCAAAAAAAAAAAAAAAAAAAAAAAAAAAAAGTTGAATTTTTCTTTTAAGCACAAAGCAGATAATAGATGTCTTTAAATTATAATATTGGACAAGCCGGGTCTCAACGTTGGGGAAGAAGTGAGAGGGGAAAGGCAGAAAGGGAGACCCTCTGTTGGTGTTTCTGGCGGGATCCGTGGAGCCTGGTCAGGCATCTCTCCGGCAATGTGTTCGCCGAGAGGCGCAGAGGCAGGGGAAAAACGAAGCCCCCACCCCCCTGCTTTTATTTCTCAAACTGTAAAGGATCTTGGCCTGCGACGACTTCGCGTAGCCCCGGGCCTGTCGCCCTGAACGATAGAGCCCGCTTGGTCCCAACTATCTGCGAGATTCTGTGCGTGGAGACTGAAGTGCCGAGTCACGCGTGCCGGCCCAAGGTCTGGAGACTTCATAAATAGACTCCCTGAGTTCCGCTGGGACCGCAGAAGCTCCCGGGAGAGGCTGAGGAGTGCGGACCTAACCGGCCCTGGGCCTGCTGCGGTCAGAAGTGGCAGCCACTAAGGCCGGCGACTTTGCTGGCAAACGGGGACCCTGAGGACAGCAGCGCGTCCCCGGGATGCGAGAGGCGAATGTGGCCCGCTACCGGAGCCAGGGCCGGAGCAGTCAGCATGGCCAAGACCTGGGCTTGGCCCCCAGGACCCGCGGCTGCGGCGAATGGCGGTCCCGGCGAGCCCTCGCCGGCGCCCGGGGGTGCTGCCCCGCCGCCACCGTGGCCCATGATGTGGTCTATAGAGAAGGAAGGCCTTTGCCCTGTTCCGGCGCCCCCGCCGCCTGCACCACCGCCCGCGTCCGTCTTGAGACCCTGGCGCAGAAGTGCGGTGGACAGACCCGCCGCGGTGCCGGCTGCGGGAGGGCTCAGGGACGCCGGGTAGAAGGCTTTGGCGCAGCCCAGCTCGGCGCCCAGGAAGGCGGGCAGGCCTGCGGGGCCCGGGCCCGAGCCTGAGGCTGGCGCAGGAGCTGGGGCAGATGCCGCGCCCGCGAACACCGAGGCCGTCGGAGGTCCGGGTGGAGGCGCGGCGGCGCGGCCTGGGGGAACCGACAGCTGGCAAGGAGCGGCGGCGGCTGCCGCGGCGAAGGCAAAAGCGTGCGGATGCGGATGCGGGTGCGGGTGCGTGGCCGGCCCCGGCGGGGGTGCGCCGTAGGCCGGGAGAGCCAGCCCGTAGCCGTAGCCGTAGGCGCCGTAGGCAGCGAAGCCGGGCAGGAAAGAGCCGGGGTCCCCCGCCGCCGCGGCCCCGCCACGCAGCAGCAGCTCCGGGTGAGGGTGCGGGTGTGGGTGCGGCGGCGGCAGGGGCTGCCGCTTGAAGCGCTTGCGGCGCCGCAGGAAGCTGCCGTTGTCGAACATGTCGGCCGACTCCGGGTCCAGCGTCCAGTAGTTGCCCTTTCCCGGGTTGCCCGGCTCGCGGGGGATCTTGACGAAGCAGTCGTTGAGCGAGAGGTTGTGGCGGATGCTGTTCTGCCAGGCGGGGAACTTCTCCCGGTAGTAGGGGAAGCGGCCGCTGATGAACTCGCAGATCTCGCTCAGCGTCAGCCGCTTCTTGGGGCTCTGCAGGATGGCCATGGTGATGAGCGCGATGTACGAGTAGGGCGGCTTCACCAAAGGGCTCCGCGTCGCCGCGCCCCCCGACGGCGGTCCCGGCCCGGGCCCCGCTGCGCCGCGGGCCGCCGCCGCGCCTGGCCCTGGGCTCCCCGCTGCGGCCGCCGCCCCCCGGGGCGCCAGAGCTCGGGGCTCGCCGTCCGAGCAGCCACCCGACTCTTCCTCGTCCTCGGCTACGTCTGCCTCGGCTTCCTCCGGGGGAGGCTCGTGGCCATGGGGGAGCGCGTCCCGGGGGGCGCGGGGCCCGGAGCGGGCTGGGAGCTCCCCCCCTCCGCTGCCGCCGCCCACCACGTCTATGTCTGCGTCGGCCTCGGACAGCGCGGCCGGGGAGCTCTCGGAGGACATGATCTCGCAGCAGCAGCTGCCCAGGGTCATGGTGCCGCTGCCGCCGCCGCCGCCACTCTCCGGCTCCGCTCCGGCAGCGGCTCCGGCTCGGCCGCGCTGCCTCTGGGGCGAGTGCGTTTTGCGCGCGGGCGGGGAGGGGGCGGGGGACTAAGGCAGGCAGGGAGGGGTGTCCCCCGGCTCCGCAGCGCCCCCTGGCGGCCCAGCTCGGCCGCGCTCACCTTCCAGGGCGCGCCCAGTTGGCGGCCCCCGCCACTACCCCAGGAGCCAGAGCTGGGACCCGCCGCAGGGGCGGAAGGAGCTGAGGCCTTTCCTTACCTGGGCGGGCCTCAGCTCCTAGTCCCCTCGGGGTTGCAGTGGTTGGGGGTGGGGGACTGTCCCTCCCGCCTAGCGGCTGCCTAAGGCGGAAGAGCCGCGGGCCAGGGCGGAGCTCCCTGGGCGGGGTGGGGCGAGGCGGCAGGGGCGGGCGTAGCGCCTCGGCTGAGGGGCCCGGCGGGAACAAACAGCCGCCGCGGCGGGAGCTGGGCTGGAGTGGCCGGAGGTGGGCCCTTGTCTTCGCCGCTGCTCCTGCACCCTGCGCTCTGTGGAGCCGCCGCCTTCAGAACGCTCAGCCCCTGGATGTTAAGGCTCACTCGGGCGCCAGCCGCAGCCAGGGAAGTGGCAGCAGCCCCCACCCGTCCTCTTCCCAAGGCGGCGCCCGGGCCACTGGGGCCGTAGCGCAGTGGGAGCGCGAGCCTGAGACGCCGGGACCCACGCTGCCCCAGCGCGGCCCGCGGCTCCCACCCGAGCTCGCACGACTTCCGGCCCGAGAGGAGACGCATTCGAGTGATCACCAGGAGCAAACTTGGCGCCCGCAGCCTTGGGCCTGGGAGAGGTGAGATTGCGGCGGGGCGCCCTCTCCTCCCTCCGCGGCCGAGCCCGCCACCCCTCTCCGCGTGGGGAGGCCGGGCAGAGCGGCGGCAGCTGTGGCCGCGTTCCTGGGGCGCGGGCCGGTCTGCCGCTCCGAGTTTGCCTGTCCTCCGACCCTCTCGGTCTCGGCATCCGTTTGTCTCGGTCTCTGTGACTGTCTCACTCTCCATGAGTCTCTGTGGAAACGGCATTTGCCTGGGTGTGTCTGTTCACGGGTCTGGGAATCCGCTTAATTTCTCCCTCTCCTCTCCCTGGCCCCAGTTGCCCTGAGGACTGGACACCCCCTACCTTCCTGGCTCCCAGGGTTCTGGGCCCCACCGACAGGCGGCAGGACCCCCTCCGCCCCCCGCCCGACACCCGGTCAGTGAACCCTAACCTCGACCAAGTGTTGCCTTCATCTCAAAAGTCTTGTGCAAGGAAGGTTGGCCCTGTGCCTTGTTTCTCACCAGCCAGGTTCCTGCCCATCCTATTAGACCTCTTTCTCCTCTGGCCTCCCTCCAGGACCCAGAAACAAGCAGCTTCAACACAGAGTGGACCCATTTCAACCTCTGGGCCACGGAAGGGGGAGATGGGCGCTGGACGTGAGCAAGAACTGAGCGGATGCCTGGGCTGCTGCCCCGACAGCGCCGCACAGTGGCCAAAGCTCGGGCGTGCGAGGTCGGAATCCCAGCTGCCTCCGCTGTCGCAAGGCTGTGTGACCCTCATTAGATGACTTCCCCGCTTCGGAGCCTCAGTTTCTGGGTCTGCATGGTAGTTAAGAGCAGCGACCTAAGTCAGGCTCCTGGGGTTCCAATCCTGGCTTCACTACTTACCCGCTCTGTCACCTTGGGCAAGTTTCTTTGCGCTTTGTTTCTGCCTTTGTAAAAAGGAGGCTAGTAACACCTACCTCAGAACTGATGTAGAAGTGTAGCCATATTCTAGGCCATTTAGGAAAGGGTACTGAGAACACTTCGCAGTTTCATCTAACAGCAGCCTCCAATCTACGGGATAGCCTGGTGTTAATCCAACTCTCCCATTCCACAGATGGAGCTACACAGATCCAGGATAGGGAGAAAAAACTCACCCAGGCTCCTGCAAAGAGATAGAACAGATTGTATTGCAACCCTTTTCACAGAATCTTCAAAATAGAGTTCTTCATCCCCCCCCCCCCGCCCCCAGCTAAGGGCAGAAAAAAATGGAAGGTAGGTGTGACTACTTATGTCCTTTGAGAGCAAGTCGCCTGGACCCCCTCTGGGACTTCTGACCAAGGCGATCCACTTAATGTGCTGTTCCAGCATAAACTGTCCTTGGAAAAAAGAGAAATCCCGTCCTCAAACCATGGACAGCAAATTGGACAGGGACTTGTAGCCCTGGAATTGGAATTTCCTGGGTGACATACTATCTGGGGGAAAAAGGTCTTGGAGAGAAGCTTCTTGCATGAGTCCAAGTAAACTCACATACCTAGGGTTGCTAGATTTAGCAGATTTATTTTATCTGGCAACCCTACACATACCTCAAGCTCGCTCTTGACTACATGGATATCTGTCTCACACTCCCAGAACCCCACTCACAGATACCCCACACCATGGACCACACACCAACTCCAAGCCAGCTCAGCTCTGCTAGTATCTAAATAAGTGAAGAGAAAAACAGTGTTGGCATCATCCTACTCCATTTCACCTTCTGAATGTCTTTTTTCTTTCTTTCTTTTTTCTTTTTTCTTTTTCTTTTTTTTTTTTTTTTTTTTTTTTTTTGCTGAGAAAGAGTTTTGCTCTTGTTGCCCAGGCTGGAGTGCAATGGCGTGATCTCAGCAGCTCACCGCAACCTCTGCCTCCCAGGTTCAGGCGATTCTCCTGCCTCAGCCTCCGGAATAGCTGGGATTACAGGCATGCACCACCACGCCCGGCTAATTTTGTGTTTTTAGTAGAGACGAAGTTTCTCCATGTTGGTCAGGCTAGTCTCAAACTCCCTACCTCAGGTGATCCACCCGCCTTGGCCTCACAGAGTGCACCCCGCCCGACCTGAATGTCCTCATTTCTAAAACGGCAAATGGGAACCAGCAGCTTCCTTCCTTGCCAACACTGCCCTGTCTACCCAGGCTCCAGTCAGGGTAAGACTAGCCAGGGCATTTGCTGCCCAAATTTCCTGCTTCAGACAAGAAGTTCTACCAAGCAACTGCAGCAGCCAGCCCTTGCTTCTGCCTGGCCTTGCTGCATATTCACTGCTACTGAGACCTGCACTGGGGAAGGGGAGTAGAGAATCCCCAGCCTCTGCTCTGCAGGGTTGGGGAGGGAGAATCCAGACCCTTCACATACATACTTTTTACAGGAGCTGAAACTGAGGTCCAGGAGATCATGTTACTTGTCAGGCTTTTGAGGGGCCCTAAGCTGAGGTGGACCTACATGTCCGGGTTCCCAGCCCAGAACCCCTCTGTTTGTCCAAATAGCTATTTCCCTAGCCGAGCTCTGCTCTGTATAGAGGGATTTCTAGTAGTCTCTCGTCCCTTCCAAGGTTCTGGGCCAGTTTGTTTTCAACAGTGTCAGGAGTAAGCGCACTGTGGTCTGGGAGAAAGGCGACCGCGGGATTCGGAATTTATTTCGTTTTCTTTGCTTCTCCCGTGACCCCTGCTTCTTCCGCCTGCGGGCTCAGTCTGTTCGGCGTCTTGCAGCAGTGCCTGGGAACCCGCGTGAGTCCGTCGCTCCCTCCGCGAAAACCTCGACCCTTTTCCGGAAGCCTTGGGCTCCAGCACCCATGCCTGCTGCAGCCGCCAAAGAGCGGAAAGCCCCAGACTCTGCGGGTCTGGGTTACAGCGTCTCTGGTCGTGCCCGGCCTCCTTCTGCGTCTGTTCCACGGCCCGGCCATCTCCCTCGTGCAGCCCAGAACAATTGGGAGGAAGCGTTGGCGGGCTGCGGGGGATGGCTGTTGGGTTTTTCCACTAGTATTGAGTGGTTTTTGCGAAGACTACGTTGCTGTCAGTGGCGTCCGGGTCGTCTCTCCCTCTCTTCCTTTTGGTCCCCATAAATGAGCTGTTCTCGGCTCTGGGAAAGAAAAGCCTTCCAGCGATTATACGGATCTAATTAAGACAATCAGGAAACTGCTGGAGAGCGGCACTGGCTTAAAGCGTTTGTCCCGAGGCACAGCGGAACGATTGCACGCGGCCCTTTTCAGTGGTTCGAGCTCGGCCAGCGCCGCTGCAAACGGAAGCCTGAGCTGGGCTTGGGGAACTACGCTCGCAGACTTATCTAATTTTATTCACAAAACTGGCCACCCTCGGGGAAAGCGGCAAAGCCCGCGTGAGCCTCCTCCTTCCCACTCCGGACCTAGCTGCAGCTCCAAAGCAAGACAGCTGTCTAGCCTCAGCCGGTATATCTCCCGGCCCCTTTCTCCACCCGGATCTTTGGCTGCTCAGGAGCGATCAGCTCCCTTAGCCCAGGTGGGAGGCGGGAGACTCCAGATCCTGAGACTTGCCGGGGCAGACCTCAGACATGTTACCCATGCACAGAAATGACTGGGGCTCCAGTGTGTGCACCTTCAACTCTGAAGCCCACCTGCCCACTTCAGGTGCTGGATCAGAGGCAGGTGCCTCCGCCGTAACCCCCACACGTCTGCTGGGCAAAGTTCGAAAATATGAATTTCCATCTTCTCTTTCCACTACTCCTGGCCACTGTCCCCTCCCAGCCCCATCTCCCACCGCCCCCAACCCTGGACTATGTGGTAGGGGGCTCGCTTAAGCACTCTGCACTCGAGTACTGCGAGTACTGCGCGTGGAGACCAAGGCGAGCTGCGGAGCCTGTCGGCTGTTGTTTGTGGGAAGAGGGTTGCGACCTCAGGAGAGAGCAAAAATAGCGTCACTTAAAACCCGCCGGTCCCGAAGATCCACAGAGTTCACAGAGTGGTAGGGAAGGCTCCACGCTCTTGAGAGCAGAGGCGGCCAGGGGCAGTGGGGGACGCTTCCAGGTATGTGGAAGGGAGAACCTCATGTCTAAGTGTGCTCTTGTGGGGTTCCTCGGCCCCATGGGCCAAGCCTCTCTTTCTCTGTCCTCATGTGTCTGTCCTCTGGACAACAGTGGCTCTGTATGGCGGATTGCGACCCTGAGTGACGGGCGCCCGTCTTGCATCCTGTGTCCTGTGTCCTTCCCTCCAGACCTCACGCTTGGTGTCCATAGAGTGGACCCAGGACTGCCTGGAAGCCTCATCATCCAGGCCCACGACTTCCCCCCAGAGTCTGAAGCCTTGCGACCTGGTCAGGGACGACAAACCTGCTAGGGTCAGCAGCGAGACCTTAATGGGGAATAAGGATGTGCGACCGTGCGCCTGGGCTGAGTGTCTGTGACTGTAGCATGGAAAAGGAGGAGTTCATGCAGGGATCGCACTGAGGGACAGCCAAGAATACTCCAGCGGCAGCCTCCCTCCTACCAATTACACGCTGCCTGCTGGCACAGTGGCACCTCGGGAACCGGATGCCCTTCCGGGCCCTGAATTGGGGCAGCGCAGGAGGGAGGGTGCAGAGCCATAGCTACCTACGTGTACCACAGACGTGCACATGCGCTCGCCTTCGCGTATGACCCTTCTGAGTCCCAGACAGGGTGACTGGCGAGGCCGTAAGTACCCTCGTGGGGGCGGAAATATTGTCAGGTCTCTGTGCCCTCTGGGCAGATGCAGAGCCGCGTAAGCCTCATAGAAGCAGAGCCAGGGGAACAGTGGGAGCTCTGGCCTCGCGGTGCGGACGCTAGTGATGGATTCCTGGGGAACAGCGACCTCTGGAGGAGTCTCTCATCCACACAGAGAGTCAGGAACTAGAGGACAAGTTTTGAGACAAAGCACCCTTTCCTCACGCTACTCCCATTCCACCCGCTTGGAAAAGTTATCCAGAGACTTACAACCTCCGGACTCCACTCTTTCCTTATGTTTGCTTTTTTTTCCAACCTGACCCACGCTTCAAATCCCTGCTCCAGTCCTGCCTCTTCCAGAAAGAAGCCTTCTGGACAGCCCAGTTCCTCTTCCCCTCTTCCTGCTCTGAGCTCATTCTCAGGCCACACTGCACAGCTGACCTGCTTCCTGCCTGCTCTTCTCCAAAAAGACTGTGAATCCACACCACCCACGCCTTGTGTTGCATGCTGGGCATGCCATTCCCTGCCCCACCCCACCCCACCCCCCAGTGAATAAAGACTGAAGTTATTCTTTCCAAAATTGGACTGTAGATTTTTCAAAGTTAATTTCGCCAATGGGGAAATTGAGACCCAGAGAGAGGGATGACTTCCCCAAAATCACAGCAAACTGGTAGCAGAGGAGGAAATCAAACCCTTTCCCAGGCCAGGGTCCTCTTCATCTCACCTGGATGGGGAGCAGGTAATTTGGGGGAGAACTCACTTTGGTGGGTGAGACCTGAATTGGAGCAAGGAAATGCAGGAGGAAACGTGGAGAGTGGTCATTGCTCCAGGATGAGGCAGGCAGGGCAATGCTGTGCTGGGAGGCCAGACCCTTCTTTCCCCCATCCTCAGCCCACATCAAGCTACTTGGAAGGGTTCCACATTTCAGGGGTTGGCTGCATTTCTTACATCAGCAAGTGGGCAGGGCTGAGGTCTGGGAACAGACTCAACTCTGGCAAATACCACCCTCCCCCATCCACCACCACCACCCAAGGGAAGGAGGAGCTGAGAAACCTCTCCTGCTCATACACTCAGAGGGCACTGCTGCGACCCCAGATCAACAGGAGGCCTTCTGGTGCTTGCAATTACAGAGTTAGTGGAAAAGGTGGAAGCGTGATTTGCATGAGGCTCCAGTGATAACCTGCTCAGCAGCCTGAGGCCTGCCCAGGGCTGCATCACTTTCTGTGTATAGGTTCCTTGTCTGCACAGGATACCTGGCAGCCTGGCCCCTACCTGCTTGTCCAGCCTTACCTCCAACTCCTGTACTCTACTTACACCTGATTTGCTCTTTCTTCCCTCTTCACCTCTGCAAGTGGCTCACTCTAGCCAGGCTCACTTCTCCTAATCCTTCCTGGTTAATTTCACACATCAAGTTTGTGAAGTGCTTTCCCTGACAACACTCCTGCGCTCACATGACTCCCACCTCTGTGCTCCCAAAGCTCTTAGCTCCATCTGGTTTCGTTATTTGTTTTTCAGTCTGTAGATTTGATTATAGACCAGGGGTCCTCCACCTTTTTGGCACCAGGGACTGGTTTCATGGAAGACAATTTTTCCATGGATCAAGGTGGTGGTAGGGTGATAATTTTGGAATGAAACTGTTCCACCTCATATCATCAGACATTAGTTAGATTATCATAAGGACCACACAACAGGCCGGCACAATGGCTCACGCCTTGTAATCCCAGCGCTCTGGGAGGCTGAGGTGGGTGGATCATTTGAGGTCAGGAGTTTGAGACCAATCTGGCCAACATGGTGAAACTCCGCCTCTACTAAAAATACAAAAATTAGCCGGGCATAGTGGCGGGTGCCTTTAGTCCCAGCTACTCGGGAAGCTGAGGCAGGAGAATTCCTTGAAACCAGGAGGCAGAGGTTGCAGTGAGCTGAGATCGCACCACTGCACTCCAGCCTGGGCAACAGAGTAAGACTCCAGTCTCAAAAAATAAATAAATAAATAAATAAATAAAAAATAAGGAGCATGCAACCTAGATCCCTCACATGCGCAGTTCACAATAGGGTTTGTGCTCCTATGAGAATCTAATGTGGCCACTGACCTGACAGGAGGCGGAGCTCAGGTGGTAATACTTGCTTACCTGCAGCTGACCTCCTGCTGTGTGGCTGGGTTCTTAACAGGTCACCGGTTAGGTACCAGCTAATGGCCCGGGGGTTTGGGATCCCTGCTTTAGACTGTGAGCTCCTTGAGAACAGGGCTCATTTTGTGTTCCTCTTTATCTTTCCTCCTCTGCAAAATGGGGATAATAATTGTACCTACCTCATTGGATTGCTGTAAGGATTAAATGAGATGATGCACATGTAAAGCACTTAGCCTACTGCCTGAAACTTTGAAAGAGCTCAATAAAGGCTGGGCATGGTGGCTTATGCCTATAATCCCAGCACTTTGGGAGGCTGAGGCGGGTGGATCACCTGAGGTCAGGAGTTGGAAACCAGGATGACGAAACCCCCTCTCTATTAAAAATACAAAAGTTAGGCCAGGCACGGTGACTCACACCTGTAATCCCAGCACTTTGGGAGGCCGAGGCGGGTGGATCATGAGGTCAGGAGATCGAGACCATCCTGGCCAACATGGTGAAACCCCGTCTCTACTAAAAATACAAAAATTAGCCAGGCGTGGTGGCAGGTGCCTGTAGTCCCAGCTACTTGGGAGGCTGAGGCAGGAGAAGAGCTTGAACCAGGGAGTCGGAGGTTGCAGTGAGCCGAGATGGTGCCACCACACTCTAGCCTGGTGACAGAGCGAGACTCCGTCTCAAAACAAAACAAAACAAAACAAAACACAGAAATTAGCCAGGCGCAGTGGTGAGCACCTATAATCCCAGCTACTTGGGAGGCTGAGGCAGGAAAATTGCTTGAACCCAGGAGGTGGAGGTTGCAGTGATCCGAGATGACGCCATTGCACTCCAGCCTTGACAACAGAGTGAGACTCTGTCTCAAAAAAAAAAAAAAAAAAAAACACAAAAAAAACTCAATAAATGTTTTGCATCATCATTATTAATCACTCTACCTCCTGCCAGGCACAAAGCCTGACACACAGTAGGTGCTCAATTAATGTTAGAGAATGTGGATATATTAATGAAAGAAAGAAAAGAGGAATGAAGAAAGGAAGGTATGGCATATCTCCCTCTCTGTCTGGGACTCCCTATAGAACTCTAGGGAGTTCATCAGTAGATCATCAATAGAATTCTGTATTCGCTGAGAACAGAGGTTGTAGCTCAGATCATCAATAGAACTATGTGTTCGCTAAGAACAGAGATTGCTTCTCCCCTATCAGTCCCTATTTTTGAGGGGAGGAGAACATGTGTCCCTCTCAGACAGAGTTTATCCATGGTTTCTGGCTCTAGCAGTCATTGGATTTGTCTGTTCTCTCTGCCTCAGTTTCCTCCTTTTAAAATGGTTGTGACAAATCAAACCAACAGACTGAGCCCTGCCAAAGTCTTCCAGGGGCTCCACATTGCTTGTAAAACAAAACGCGGTCTCCCTGGCACGATGAGCTGAACGTGCTTACAGCTTTTGCATGTCTCGGCCCTCTGTTGAAGGAAACCTTCCCTCCTGTGTTCCATGTGGTCCTGATGGGGCTGTCCAATTTGTCCCCCTCACAATTACTCCCCAGGAGCAGACAGGCCACCAGCTGGGTCATACACACCATTGCAAGTTCAAGGCCCAGTGATTGGTCCAGGCAGTGGTAAGTGATCTAAGTAGCCAGTCACACCTTCTACATGATTTGACATATGGACTCTGAGATTTGGGAATATGTAGACCACGGGACTGGCACTCTGGGACTCTGGGAGGAGCGCCTTTCCTTTTGGATCAGAAGACAAGCACGCAGGCTTAGCTGTCAGAAGCCATCTCCCTGCCACATGGAGAGTGCTGTTTTGACATCAAAGCCCACACACAGAGGAAAATAGCCTAGAGAGAGAGAGAGACTTAAAAATAGTGTTTGAGTCCCTGCAGCTCCGCCTGAAACTAGAACTCCTAGACTTTCCAGACATTCAAAAAGGAAGAAATCTCCCCTTTTGCTAAGCTAGGTTGAGGTGGATTTCTGCTAGTTGAGTTGAATTTCACAAATAGCAGAGCCACAAAAGAGAAGAATCCTGGGTCTCTGAGACCACTGAACTGCCATACCACCCTGAGCTGCCTGCACTGACTGTTACGTAAAAGGGAAATAAACTTTAGTCTTGTTTAAACCACTGATGTGGGATTGGGGGGGCCAGTCTGTCATTCACAACTGAACCTAACCCTGCTTAATGCATGAAGATTTGACAAAATGTCCTATAAACACGAAAGAAAGGTCTGAGGTAGTTAGCCTGGAGAATAAAGGCTTAACACAGCCAACATCTCCAGATCTCCACAGGGCTGATCTGGGACAGAGAGACCAAGGCAAAAGAGAGCCAGAAAGGGGTAAAAAGCCTCACTTTCTATGTCTCCATGCAAGGAGAACATTCTAATAGGGCTATCTCTGAGATGTAATAGGTTACCTTGGTGACTCTGAGCTCCTTGTCACTGGAAGTGCTAGACTAGGGGCTGGGTAATCACTGAGTATGAATCATAGAGGCACCCAGGTGTAGCAAGAAGAGTTCAGGTCTTAGAGCTGGGTTCAAATTATGCTCTTATCACTTACTAGTCTCAGATAATTAATCTCTCTCTAAGCCTGCATTTCCTCATTTGTAAAGTATCCAGATAGCTGGGTTGGAAATGGACCAGGGAAATTTCTTAGCCTGCCACCTCATGGGGACTCCTGAGACCTAGTGCTCTAGCTGGAGCCTGTTATGGATCAGGATGTCTCAGTGAGGTTCCTTGCCCTCCTCTCCAACCTTGACATGTTCAGGGACATCTCCATCCTGCCATGAGAATGCATTACCCACTGGTTTGTTCCTGCAACTGCAGAGGAACAGTGGGGCCTAAGCCACGAGGCCTGGGCCCTACTCTCTGTCTTCTCGCTGCCTTCCTATGTGACCTCAGGCATGCCCCTGCCTCTTCCAGGGCCTCAGTTTCCTCATCCAACTTATGAGAAGTGTATCCCCATCACAGACAATTTGGGTCTAGAATCAGGGCTCTTAACTATTGTGCTATACCTATCACAACAATAATAATCATGTGACTGCCTGGCCTTGCCCTGCCCAGCCCAGCCCCCTCAGGCAGGGTCTGCTGGAACAGGCTCCTTCTCATCCCCTGCCTAGGTCAGCCCCAAATGGTGACAACTGCTACATGAGCTGACATCACAGGCCTGGGCAACCCAGAGGTTCCCAGTCTGCCAAGGGCCTCATTTCCAGCCTTGAAGTTTGACTCCCCATTAGTTACATGAACACCTCTCACAGGGGCTCTGTGTTATCTTCCCTCATCCACGCCTTCCTTCCAAGTTGGGGCCAGTCGTATCTGGGGGACTAGAGGCAATGAAATGGGAAATCTGAAATAGTAGAGGAGCAGATCTTACAGCATTATCCTATGGTCAGAAGAAAGGAGTCACAACTGGGGGCCCAGATGGGGAGACAGCACCATTTGGCAGGAAGCCTGGAAGCCTGAATGATGGAGGTCCAGAAAGCCAGTTCCCTACACCTGCCATGGATACCCAGGATTTGGGAGCTAAAAAGGAGAAGGAGCCACCACCCTGGATGAATTGACAGCCAGGGCACAGCACACCCCAGGGTGGGCATGGCAAGTACCCACGCTTTCCAAATCCAGAGGCCAGGATACCTTGTGAAAGGACTCTGGTGGCAGACTGATGGGAAGGCCCTGGAGAAGAAGACAGTGGGGTTTGAGCAGGTGAAAATCTGACTGTGGTCACCAAGGGTCCCTTTGAGAAATAAAAGGGGACTGCTGTTGAAAGGAACCAGTGTGACCACACAGGGGGCATGGTGCCTTGACAAAGGCTACATGGAAATCCACTTCCAGGGATTTCTCCTGCAGGTGTACCTGCACACATATGGTATGACATATGTACAAAGTCACATTGCAGTGCTGTTTGGAATGTCAAAAGGTTGGAAACAACATAAGTGTATATCAAGGACAGGTTAAGCAAATAATGAAACATCTAAAAAAGGGACTAGTATACTGTAAAAGTAGAATATAGAAGTTCTTTATGTACTCATCTGGAGAAAGCTCCAAGATACATTGTTTGTTTGTTTTTCATTTTGTTTTTGTTTTTGAGATGGAGTCTCACTCTGTCGCCCAGGTTGGAGTGCAGTGATGTGATTTTCGCTCACTGTAACCTCCACCTCCCACATTCAAGAGATTCTTCTGCCTCAGCCTCCCGAGTAACTGGGATTACAGGCAAGTGCCACCACACCTGGTTAATTTTGTATTTTTTGCAGAGATCGGGTTTCACTATGTTGGCCAGTCTGGTTTCAAACTCCTGACCTCAAGTGATCCACCCACCTTGGCCTCCCAAAGTGCTGGGATTACATGCATGAGCCACTGCACCCAGCCAAGATACATTGTTGAGTGAAAAAAAAAAAAAAATTCAAGATGTATAGAACAGTGTAAACATCCATCCAATTGTGTTTTTCAAGGAGAAAATAATGTGTACTTGTCTTGGTTTACATATGCAACAAAAATATCTAGAAGGATGAATAAAAATCTAGTAACTGATTATCCACTACGGCAAATTGGAAACAAATGGGTGACTTCATGGACAACTTTTTTACATTTGTAAAGCCAAGTGAAGTGAATGTATTACTTATTCAACAATTAAATAATAAAACTTTATTTTATTAAATAAATAAAAATAAATATAAAATAAAATAAAAACTTTAAAAGAAACGGTTGGATTATTTCAATAAATAAGACTGAGTGTTCAGAACATAAGAATAAAAACTGTTACTGTGTGCTGAACACTTTTTATGGGCTCCAACTTGAAAATATGGTTGGTGGCTATGAATGTTGAAAGCAAGGGACGTGAAGCCAGACATGTGAGGTGCCTGTGAGTGTCACCTGCCTGTCTATCAGACAGGGAAGCAGTTGAGTCTGCTAGGCAGGACCCCAGATTCTCCACCTTTCCTCCTTCCTGTTCTGTTCCCATCCCTCTGTCTTTGGCTCCCTCCCTCTGTTGGTCCATCTAAACTACTTTGAAAGTAGTCAGTTTTTTTCAGTCTGCCAGCTGGACAGGGGTTAGGATGGATAGAGGAAGAAGGGATTTCATAGGAACAGGAGCAGCAGGCCCTCCCCTCCCTCCTTTCAGAACTCCAACCCACCACCTTCAGAAAGCCTTCCTTTGTGAAGCCCACAAAGGAAGCCCCTTCATAACTCAAGGGAGACAGACTGATGCCCAGGGTGGGGCCTGTGTCTCCCTCAAGCAGGGTCCAGGCCTCTTGTCTCTAAGTCTCATCAACTCCCTAAACCCCAAGTCCAGCCTCCAGATAAGGGCAGTTCAAACCAAAGCTGCAGTATGCTCAGCTCTGGCCAGGCTGCCCATACAGTGGAGCAGAGAAGACACAGGCCCTGTCTGGGAAGCCCCAGTCAGGCAGGGTAGAAAATCCTCACCCATCATCACAATGCTTTAGCAGTCACAAAGGCCGTCCCTACCCAGGCAGAGAGGATAGGGCACATTCTCTATTTTCAGAGGTAGACTGAGGCTGAGTCAGGATAGAGGCGGGAATTGGTGAGTGACCAAGGAAACCTAGCAACTCTTTATCTCATAAAGCATTCTGCATACTGTATTGTCATCTGCCAACATTTGAGCTCTCTGAGCAGGGACAGTGTCTGATCCATCTCTGAGTCCTCAGCTGGGAAAGAGCACAGGGCCTGGCACAATCAAGGGGCTTGGGGAGAGGCAGTAATTGCTATGAAGGGCAGAGAAAGGAAAGGACTTGCCTAAGTATTTGACCTGAGACTAGACCCCAGGTTTTCTGCCCCCAGCCCAGCCCCCTTTCCTCTGTCTCCCTCTTAGAGTAGATAAATTGCCTGCACCTAGGGCCACCAACCTCACACCCATTCCAATTCCATTTGCCGTGGAGCAACTACCAAACCCTGCCAAGAGGAAGTGGGGAGGATGATTTTCTAGAGGAGGTGGGAACTGCAGCTAGTTTTCCTCTTCTGCACCAATTGATTTCCCTGCTGGAGCAAGTGCCTTTCAGCCACCAGGGGCTCCTGCCAGCCCAAAATAGCATCCAAATGGATCTTGACTTCATTCCAATGATTTTCTGCTCAAATCAGGTGCACATGAGGCGGCCAACAGGTGGCGCTTTTATCTCCAAAAAATGATGGGAGAAAGGAGATTAGAAAGAGGGAAATGGGGAGAGAGGGGATTATAGGGGTGTGGGGAGGGGGTGGGGAGTGAAAGACAGAGACAAAAAAAGAGGAAACCAAAGACCTGTCATCATGGCTGGAAAGGCTCTTTTCAAGATTTGGACTGTGGGTGTGGGTGTAGGGGAGGGGGATATTAGGGTGAACTGAAGAATTTTGTTGGTGCCTGGGGCTTTTCATCCAAGTTTCCACCTCCACTTTTTTCTTCCTGAGAGAAAGGAGAATGACTTTGAAGTCGGGCCGACCTGGAAGCAAGTCCTGGATAATTTACTTTGCAGCTTGACCTGGGTAAGTCACTTAACCTTTATGAGCCCAGTTTTCATCATCTATAAAGGTGATGATGCACAGCTCCTACAATGTGGAGCAAATAATTCTAAAAATGACATCTTTGCATTCCAAGAATAAACTGCACGACTGTGTGGGTTTTTTTTGTTTTTTTTTTTTTGTTTTTTTTTTTTTTACTAAGTTTAATTTGCTGATACATTGCTGACAAGTTTTGCATCATCTTTCATATGTGAGATTAGGCTATATTTTATGTATTCCTTTATCAGGTTTCGATAGCATAATTAGATAACATAGTAGGTAGAATTGGGATGACTGCCATTTTTTCTGTGTTCTGGAGCAATTTATTTAACTAGAGAAATAGGTTCCTCAGTGGTTTGACAGAATTCACAGGAAAAAACAGCTAACCTAGGTGCCCTCTGGTGGGAGCAGTGGAGGAACCGTCTCTGACAATGTTGTCTGTTCCTTCTGAGCTAATAGGTCTATTGAAATTAGTTACTCCTTAAATTAGGCAAGCCAGACCAGGGGTGACTACCAGTGAAATGACCACTCCAACCTTTCAGGATTGGCCAGAGGCTATGATTAAATGGGAAAGTGTTTGGCTTTGGTGGATAAGGATGATGTTAGCCAACAGCCGATTCTTTCTATAGCTTTGTATATCTACTTTTTTCCACTTGCACCTCCACCTCTAGCAAACCACCACCCTTTCCTGCCTGGATGCTGCAGTAGCCTTGTAACTGGTATCCCTACCCCACCCCAGGGCTCCTCTAACTCTGTCTCCATGACATATTTGGGGCTATGAAATTCCTCTGAGCACAAGTTTGACTACTTCCTTTAGATTTTAATAGGTACTATTCTTACCTTTATTCATTTATAAATAGTCTGTAATGGCAACTTTCTTCTAACCAAAGAGTTATTTATTTAGATAAATGTTTTAAAATGTTTAATTGCTTAGTGTGAAGTATGGTCCAAGAATACATACTTTTTTTTTTTTTTTTGGATACGGAATTTTACTCTTGTTGTGCAGGCTGGAGTGCAATGGCGCAATCTCGGCTCACCGCAACCTCTGCCTCCTGGGTTCAAGCGATTCTCCTGTCTCAGGCTCCCGAGTAGCTGGGATTACAGGCATGCACCACCACGCCCAGCTAATTCGTATTTTTAGTAGAGACGGGGTTTCTCCATGTTGGTCAGGCTGGTCTCGAACTCCCAACCTCAGGTGATCCGCCCACCTCGGCCAAAGTTCTGGGATTAGAGGTGTGAGCCACTGTGCCTGGCCCAAGAATATATTCTTATTCATGTGGGAATTTATAAAAATTTTTGAATGTTGTTTTTTTTCACCACAGTAAGCACATTCATATAAGCATATTCTGGATCACATAGGTGGTTTTTTTCATGATAGTAAGCACATTCATATAAGCATATTCTGGATCACATAAGTGACTTCCTTGTAAGAAATACCTAATACTTGAAGTCTTTATTTCCATTTATTGTCAGGTAGTGCTACTTTAATCTTGAGATGAGGTAAAAAAAAAATATAGATTTTATAAATATATGCTATATTTGGGTCTGTTGGTATCATGGCCTGCTACATGAAGGAATCCCTGCAGTTCATTCAAAAGAAAAAAATGGTGTTAGCCAGGCATGGTGGTGCATGCCTATAGTCCCAGTTACTCGAGAGGCCGAGGCAGCAGGATCGATTGAACCCAGGAAGTCATGGTTGCAGCGTGGTATGATTGTACCACTGAACTCCACCCTAGGTGACAGAGTGAGACTATGTCTCAATCAATCAATAAATAAAATTAAAAGTGGTGACTTTAGTCATCACATGGCCCAAGGAATGACAAACCCAGAAAACCTGCTATGGAGAAGTCAGAGCCATATTCATGGTGCAAGTGATGTAGTCTCAGCAAAACTCTCTCTCTCTCTCTCTCTCTCTATATATATATATGGTTTTGTTTTTTGTTTTTTGTTTTTGTTTTTGTTTTTTTTTGTAGACGGAGTCTCACTCTGTCACCCAGGCTGGAGTGCAGTGGCATGATCTAGGCTCACTGCAACTTTTGCCTCCTGGGTTCAAGTGATTCCCCTGCCTCAGCCTGCCGAGTAGCTGGGACTACAGGCGCATGTCACCATGCCTGGCTGATTTTTTTCTATTTTCAGTAGAGATGGGGTTTCACCGTGTTAGCCAGGATGGTGTCGATCTCCTGACCTCGTGATCCGCCCACCTCAGCCTCCCAAAGTGCTGGGGATTACAGGCGTCAGCTACTGCGCCCAGCCACAATATATTATTTTACATTTGACTAATGTTATCAACTTGAATTTTTATTTCATTGTTTGAATGTAATTTATAAACCATTTTAACAATCACGTAAGAAATACAAGTCTAAGGAATTTATACCTGCAAATACTGACATTATAATAAAAAAAATTAAAGTCAATACTGAAGTCCACAGAATTCTTTCCCTTTAAGAGTAAACCACAATAACCGGTATCATGCAAAATCCCCTCACCCCCTACTTCTAGGATCTCCCAGAGAGGTAATACACTTGGGCTCAAAACCAATCCAGTCACTATAGTGGAGGGCTCTCTTGAAGGAGCCTCTCTGTTGTCATGTTTGCCAGTGTCCCTGCCAAGGGTGTCACTTTCCTATGTTCTCAATTTTCCATGTGCCAGGGTAATGTTGGCTTCCTTCTTAAATGGATCCAGGAGGCCCTCAAACCAGTTCAGCACCATCCTGGGCCCAAAGCGACCCTCCCTGTGTTCCAAGTCCCCCTAAGTCAGTAAGTCACCCCTCTCAGGCCTTCTCCTCTCAGGTTTCCTTCTCCTATAAGGAAATCTCCAGAGTTCTCCTGTCCTGTCCTCCTGCCAAAACTCTAACCCCTCATTTCCATAATACTCCACCACCTTCCCTGCTTCCCTACAGGTAAAGCATACTAAGCTGAGAAAATATCTCCCATTCTCTGATTCCCTCAAAAAAAAAAAAAAAAAAAAAAAAAGGTCTACAGAGAAGCACAGCGTTGACGCAAATATTTCATTGTCACATGCATGCTTAGCTTCTCATGCTAAAACAATTTCAGACGTGCAAAGTTTCCAAAAATTTTACCTCGACTGAAACAAGAGAATAAACTAAGAAAAAAGGGAAAATAGGGACATCAGGAAGTAGAAGATCCAAAACAGGACACAGAATTCCCAAGGTAATGGTGAAGGGAATTTCCAGATCCAGCTCTGTTCAGCTGACTTGGAGTACCATCAGTCCAGATGAGCTGAAGGATGGAGGGCTCTGGGAGAGATGCCCCAGGAAGGGAAAAGCACAACCACCAAAAGCAGTTATAGGTTTCCTGGTAAGTTTGACCTCACCTCATGAAAAGCTGTACCACAGTGTTACTGGAAGGTATGGGAAGATTTAGCTTCCCATAGATTTAGCTTTGTACCTTTTAGGTACAAAGGAAGTTGAACAAATGAAAGAATAAGGCATTATTAAGTTCAGGTAAAATAAAAGGTTGCACACACACACACAAAAGGAATTATAATCATAGTACACTAGTAGCTTATCACAGAACAATATTTACATAGCAACAATCTAAATGCTAAAACTATTTAACCAAAAGTTGGTAATTTGAGGGAGAATGGAAGGAGATAAGAGATTTTAGAGGTAAATGTTCATCTATCATAATAGGAAGTTAATCATTACTGTTTCAAGAGAGAGGAGTATAAGCATGAAAATATGGAAGTATATTTCGAGAGAAAAATATGAACTGAAAGCGGATTCTTGTATGGAACAAAGTAGAGATCCTGAGAGTGGTACAAGATACCACTATAAGCCTTTGATTGCTATTTGACTTGTCAAATTATGTGCTTGTTTCAATTTTTTTTTTTTTTTTTTTTTGAGACGGAGTCTCGTTTTGTCGCCCAGGCTGGAGTGCAGTGGTGTGATCTTGGCTCACTGCAACCTCCACCTCCTGAGTTCAAGCGATTCTCCTGCTTCAGCCTCCCAAGTAGCTGGGATTATAGGCATGCACCACCACACCCGGTTACTTTCTGTATTTTTAGTAGAGACAGGGTTTTACCATGTTGACCAGGCTGGTCTCAAACTCCTGACCTCAGGTGATCCACCCGCCTCGGCCTTCCAAAGTGCTGGGATTACAGACATGAGCCACCATGCCCGGCCTGAATAAAGGAAAATTAAGGAAGCATTTAAAAAATAAAAATCTGATTTTCCAGTTCAAGGGTGACCCTCCTAGTATTTCCCTACAGATATTTTCTACCTGTCCTCGAAGTGTTCCAAGATCCTGGGACTGAGACCTGCAAGGTAGTAGCAAGAATTGAATTCAGAGCTCAGGAAGCAGTTCCTGGCTTCAGGAGAGCGAGAAGAGGCCTTTCCTTCCCTGGGATTTCTTAGACTGGGAAGGAATTTATCAACAGATGCTCTGAGGCAGGGGGAGGGGCTATAATACCATTTGGAGCAAAAGCAAGTTTGCATTTTGATCTTTACAGAGCTCTACTTCCTAGAGAACTGAGAGCTGGATCTTTCACTACCTGCTAGACCTAGGGAGGGGCAGTTTGCTAAACTTACAAGTGGGGAAAGAGCCTCCACTTCACCTCTTTCACCCTTTCTATAGGTCACTATGAGGATTATGAGTGAGAATGGATAAGAAGGTGCCAAAGTCAAAGTACTGTCCACTCAGTCGTTGTTCTGTAAGTCAGGCACAGTATCAGACAGCAGGGATTCATGCCCTCGAGCAGTCAAAATATGTTAAGTGAAGGACTGCTGTGCATCAGGCAAATCTGATCTGACCCTTGCTCAAAGGGGCTAATAGCTGGTGGAGGGGGTCTATCCAGGTCACTTCCTACCATACTGTGTAAACCTACTCCCCTACCCTCAAAGAGGGCCTTCCTGGCCTTCTCAGATTTTCATACTTTCTCCTCTATGGGCGGCCCATTGTCCACCCTCATCTTCCATCACCACCCCAGAGCTTCAAACTCTGGTATCCAAGAGAGGCACATCCTGCGTGTCCTGCATGCAAATCACACTCACCCTGGGTTCAAGACACACTGACTCCCTCCCCCATCTTCACCTACCCCTAATTCAGACTCAACTAGACTGGGAGCCCTGGGGTGGGGGAGCTTGCAAAAGCCTGATGCTTAGCATTTGGGTCAGCACCAGACAGCAGGACAGGGTCAAAGGCCAACTCCCTCCCTCACACCTCTGAGTCTGTTGAGTGCTACCCTGTCCTTGGTGCTGGGGACAGTCAGGAATCAGCTCAAGTCCCTTCTGCCCCTTATTACAATCCAGCAGGGAAGGTAAGACGGGGCATAGCCAATGGTGCAGTGCCTGGAAGTTCAGAGTGGGTGGGGTATGGTTCTGTGGCCTGGCCTCACTCTTTATAGTAGGGAGCTCTAATCCTTTAGGCTGAGCCTCTTGCCTGAGGCCAGCGCCTTTACTCCGTAGTACTATGCATACTAGTCACCTGGGAATTTTGCTAAAATGCAAAATCTGATGATTCAGTGAGTCTGAGTGGGGCTGAGATCCTGCATTTCTATTTATTTATTTATTTAAATGAGGTCTCCCTATGTTAGGCCAGGCTGATCCTGAACTCCTGGCCTCAACCAATCCTCCTGCCTTGGCCTCCCAAAATGCCGGGACTACAGGCATGAGCCAGCATGTCCTGCCAGATTCTGCATTTCTAACAAGCTCCCAGGTGGTGGTGTAGGTCTGTGGACCACACTTTGAGTGCAAGGCTGTAGAGCACTTAACTTATTTCTCTGGGTGTTGATGGTTGGATTAATGACTCTCCCCACTGGCCCACAACCTCCATGAAGCAGGGATTTTGCCCATTCATTCAGTGATATTTCCCCAGTGCCTAGCACAGGCTGGGCACATTAACTAACTGCAACAGTGAATCAACGGCCAGTGCTTCTTTATCCATGGGAGCTGGGAATAATCCCAGACAGCAGGCAACCTGCTGCTCAGATACATTCACACAAGTGTGTACACACACATGCCCAGCCCATCTCGTCTCTACCGGGCTGAGATGCAGGAGATGGCATTTGACTAGTCCTACTATGTGCACAGCTATGGCTGAATCACTTCCTTTTTAAAACAAATTCGTGTTAGCCACTAATCCTGCTGGAGAATCACTTCCTAATCCCATTTAATGAACTTCTGACTGATGTCTCACAAGGAGGTTCACCCCATGTGGCAACCCAAGATCTAGAACAAAGCTCACCCGGTCTCCCCAGACCACTCCCCCAAGTCACCAGCCAGCACACCAAGCCCAGAAAAAGGTTTCTTTCTTTTTAATTAAACCAACTTTAATTAAAAATAATAATAACCCAATAAGTCCTAAGTTTTCCAGGGAGTGGGGCAGACCTAAAGGCCCACCAACCCCCCTTTCAGTCGTGAGCCCTGGTGCTGCCTGTCTCTGAAATCTCCAAGAAGCGTCCTCAGGGCGTGAAGAAGGCAGCCAGGTGTGTCTACGTGAAACGGGGGATCTTACCCAGGAAGAAACTGAAGGCAGACAGGTAAGTGGAGGTGGGGGGCAAACTTGTGGGGAAATGAAGGGACTCTAGCGAGTAAGTCATGAACCCAGGAGTCTGACCTCTAACGTGTCGGAAAAACATGAGAGAAGGTTGATGAAGTACAGTCGGTGGAGGAGACGGCTTGGGATCACAGATCTGTCTTGCAAAGGCTTGGAACTCACCAGGAAACCTGGGGTGGGGGGCGCCGCAAAGCTGGGGGCGCTCACAAGTGGAGGGAGAAGAAATGAGAGACTGGCAGGTCACGGGACGCTTCTGTCCAGTGGCGAGATGGTGGGAGCCTCCCCACGGATGGGGGACGGAGAAGGGTGTAGCAGGAGTCTGAGTCCAGGAGGCCAAGACGAGAGGCGCTGGGTGTGCTCCAAGCCAGGGTGGGGGCAGAGGTGGGGCGCTCGCGGGCGGCGCCGCAGGCCTGGGGCGGGACAGGTCGCACAGGTGCCTTCCCGTGCGGCGCAGGCTCACAGGTAGCGCTCCAGCCCCTGCGCGAAGCCCGGCTGCCTCAGGTAGGCCTCTCCCGGGGTGAGCGGGCCGAGCGCGGCTGCCGGCCCGGCCAAGGCCAGGAGGGGCTCAGCGGGCAGCGGGCCGGGGCCGGGGCGCGTCGCGGGCAGCACCAGGCGGTCGGGGGCCTGCGAGTAGAGTGGCGGGGAGGCGGCGGTCGCGCAGGGCGGGAAGGCGGCGGCGGCGTCGGGCGCGGCGCAGCAGGGCGGCTCCGAAGCGCCCAGCCCCGCCAGCTCCGGCTGCAGGCTCACCAGGCTGTCGACGCTGAACAGGCGCGCGGGCGGCGCTGGGCCGGGGCCGGCAGGGGGCGGCGGCGCCAGCAGCGCTGGGCCGGGCGCGGGCGCGTAGGGCGCGTAGGGGAAGGGGAGCGGCGGCCCCGGCGGCGCGGCCGGGTGAGCGGGCAGCTCGGCGCGCTTGAAGCGCTTGCGGCGCCGCAGGAAACTGCCGTTGTCGAACATGTCGGCAGCCGCGGGGTCCAGCGTCCAGTAGTTGCCCTTGCCCGGATTGCCTGGCTCGCGGGGCACCTTGACGAAGCAGTCGTTGAGCGTGAGGTTGTGGCGGATGCTGTTCTGCCACTTGCGCGGGCTGTCACGGTAGAAGGCAAAGCGCTCGGTGATGAAGCGGTAGATGGCGGCCAGCGTGAGGCGGCGGCCCGGGGCGTGCGCCAGGGCCATGGCGATGAGCGCGATGTATGAGTAGGGCGGCTTCCCGCGCTGCAGGGGCCGCCGCCGCCGCCGCCCCGGGCCGGGCGCGGGCGTGGGGGCCGCCTCCCCGCGGCCAGCCGCCGCCTCCTCGGGCTCCCGCCCTGGCTCGGCTCCTGCGAGGGGCGACGGCGGCGGCCCCGACGGCGCGACCGCTGGCAGGGCCGGGAAGCCCGAGAACGCGGTGGGCGGATCCATGTCGCTGCGCCCGGCCATCGGCTGCGGCAGCCCCTGCCCGCGCGACTCCGGGACGGCAGGGGCCGCCGACCCGCTTTATATGGACACTGCCACCTCCCCCCCCCCCCCCCCCGCCACCGCCGGGGGAGAGGGCTCAGGCCTTCCCTGCTGGCCAGCGCCTCCCCTCTAATTTCTTCTCCCAGCCCCCTTACTCTGTTCACGGTACCCTCCTCCATTTCGCCCCTCCCTTTCTGCCTTTGGATCAGTTTTTCCCAGACCCAGACTTACCCCTTCCCCATCTCGGTTAGGTCAGCCCCTGGCCCTGGCCCCATCGCGCTGTATTTGGTCAGTCCCCTTCCCTTTCCACCCCTCCCTCTACCCCCTCTCCTTTGGATCATTCCCAATCACAAATCCACCCATTCACTCTCCCAGCCCCCTCCCCATTTTGCTCCTCCCAGTAGTCGGTCCCCTCATCCGCCTCCTGGTCCTTCCATCCCCAGCTGGGACAGAAATGAAGGCTGCCTTGCCAGCCCTCAGTATCCTGATGGGGAGGTGTCAGGCCCACTCGCAGCCATTAGGGAACCTGGGCCAAGGTAATGAAGCAGCGGGGCAGGACAGAGCCAGGCCGGTTTTGTCTCTGGGAGGATGTTTGGCTGCTCCAGATCAGGGTCACCATCTCGCCTCTCTGCCACCCCCCTCCCCCATACCCCTGTCCTGCCCTCCCTCCAGGCCTTGAGAGCATTCTCTGAAAAAACAGAATCGTGGAAAGTGGTGCAGCCGCTTTAAATCAAGAGCCCCCAGGAAATCCACAACTTGGAGTTGCCTTTCTGGCTGCCTCCTCTCCACACCCCTCCTGTTGGAGAAAACAGCTTCGGTTCGCGCGCGCCCGCGCGCCCACACACACACACACACACACACACACACACACACAGAGTACAAAATGTAGGCTTCCACAGGCTGGGGGTCTGAAAGAGCCGCATTCTGACCCAGAAACACCATACATCTCACTGGGGATGGGGGTCTTTGGCAGTGTTTGTTAAAAACTCAGTCTGAGAAATTCCACCCACAACTGCCATCCAGAGGGATGCAGCACTCAGCCTATTTTGGGAAACCTCTTCTCCAAAGAGACAGGAGAGACCCATCCCCAGCTCAGAGGGAACCACAGAGTGAAGGAGACTTGTCTTAAAGTGCGTTGTCCTGGGGACAGGCAGATCAAGGGACTTGGACATGGAGCAGGGCTGGAAGGACAGTGAGCCCACTGAGGTACCTGACTGAGTTTAAGGGGAGTTCAGTCTCAGGGCCTTGCAAGTGCAGTCAGCACTTGAGAGCCAGGGCCTCCCTACATTTGGGGTCATGGGTATCTCACTTGCCCCATCCTAATCCCCCAGCCATGCTATAGAGTGTCCCCAGGTATAGGTGACCAAAGCTAGTTACAGCAGGCCTGTAAACTCCAAACTCAAAATCCAGTTCAAAATCCAAATGCAAAGCATGGAGCTCAAGGGCCCCTCTCTCAGCTCCAATCTCAGCTGATGACATCACAGCCACCATTACTGAGCATTTTGTATTTGGTAAACACTTTATGTACATTATTGCACTTAAGTTTGGGCACCCCATGAAGTGAGTACTGTTATTATTCCTGTTTTGCAAATGAAGAAACTAAGGTTCTGAGAGGTTAAGTGGTTTCCCTGACTTCACACAGCTAGTAGTAAGTGGTAGAGCTGGAATTAAATGTGAAGTTCAAAGCTCTGGCACCCCACTTTTCTAAGAATGCCATCCTTTAAAGCTGAGCTGAGACATTAGAAAATTAAGAGTATTTCCAGCTCCAACACCTTCAGCTACCAAGGTAAATTCTTAGCTTCTCTCCTCACCTCCTGGTCAGCATATCCAGGTGCCCATTGGGCATAACCACATGGATATTTCAAGGTATCTCAAACCCAAATGTCCTAAATGAAATGCATCTCTTCCTCTACCCAGTACATCCTCCAGCCCTGGCCGGCTCTCCTTCCAGCATTCTATATCTCAGCAAATGGACCTCTCCCTTTTCCTTCCCACCACCACCAGATCAAAGTGTGGTTATCATCATCTTGGGCTCCTTCCTCCCCACTCACTCTCCACATTCAGGCAACTGCAAGTCCCGTCAATTCCACATGGATCCCGGATCCATCCCTCCTTCAGTTCTCCTGGCCTCAGTTCAGCCTTCATCACTCACCAAGTACTTCTGGACCAGTCCCTTAGCGAGTGCTCTGGGCAAGACAGAGATGAAGACAAAATCTGATGGAGAGATAGACAATTGCCAGTTATAGTAGAGGTGGTCAGAGGGGCTACAGAAGCAGAGAGGAAAGAGATGACATTTGGAGATCTAGAGACAATCCCTCACCCACAACAATGAAGAGTCAGCTCAGTTTATATTCTAGCAGGTCCTGCCTCAGAACCCTCTTCAACCTCCCCAACCTGCATTCTTTTTTCTTTTTTCTTTTCTTTTTTTTTTTTTTTTTTTTGGAGACATAGTCTTCCTGTGCCACCCAGGCTGGAGTGCAATGGGGCTATCTGGGCTCACTGCAACCTCTGACTCCCAGGTTCAAGTGATTCTCCTACCTCAGCCTCCCAAGTAGCTAGGACTACAGGCACCAGCCACCACGCCCAGCTAATTTTTGTATTTTTAGTAGAGACAGAGTTGCGTCATGTTGGCCAGGCTGCTCTTGAACTTGTGACCTCAGGTGATCCACCCACCTCGGCCTCCCAAAGTGCTGGGAGCCACCGCACCTGGCCCCACCCTGCATTCTACCACCTGAAGGTAGGCCATATGGAACATAAGATGGTGCAGTCACAATGCCCAGCTCACCAAAGAAGAAGACAAGACAAGCCACTGCAGCATCAGGAAATCTAGCTTCAGGAGCAGATTGACCTGGGGCCACTTCTCATTTGAGCCTCAGTGAGCCTCAGTTTCCTCAAACAGAATAATGGAAGCAATCATGCCCCCTCTCAGCATTTTGAGAGCCAAATGAGATCATGTATGAAAGTGCCTGGCCCTCAATGGCACTTAGCAAGAGGTGCTTTCTTTTCCTACTACACAATTGGCATAATCAGTATTAACCCAGGGGAAGGAGAGAGGCAGGGCCAGAGAAGTTATTTCAGCACCTGCATATTTTCAACCAGGTGCAACATAATCCTGCAGCTAGACTCAAGTGCAGACCAGAGCTGACAAGGTTCATACACCGCCACTACCTTCCCTTAGGGATGAAGCCCCTCTGAAGCACCCACCACAGCCTCCATCTCACACCTCCAGGGAGTGAGGGGGTTGAGGGAAAAGTGGCTTTTATTACCACCTGTAGCTACGTGCAGTTTCCTTGTACTTTCAGTCTTCTGGTCAATGTGTAGAGCCTAGGACATAGTACATGTTCAATAAATGAAACTGAATGTGTGGTTGGCTATGCTAATCCTGGGAAGGGTGGGGGTGGGGCGCTAGGCCAAAGGGGTGAGAACCCAGACTTTTCCAGTTCTTTGTGCCTGTCTGGCCCCCTCCATTGGGCCTGCTTCCCGGAGCTGGAGCCGAGCAGGCCGGTGTCAGGGGGCGGCCCAAGGGCTAATCCGTGTTTTCAGCGTGGCTGGGCCCTCTTTTCACAGGCCCTGGGCCGGACGTGATGCGGCTGAGCATCCGGGCATAAGATGGCCAGTGAAGGCGGCCCCTTTCTCATGGGCCTGGATTCCAGGCGGCCCAGCGTCTGAGTGGAGCCCCTGGGGCGGGAGGAACACAGTGGCTGGGCTGGGCAGTCCTTTGTCTGACCACACTGGGTGGATATTCGGGCTGGCAGGAGGGATTAATGGCCAGGGATTGGCCCTGGGGCCGGCCTTCCCACTGCCCTTTGGAGGCCAAAGGCCCAGGTCAGGGCACACAGTGTCGATGACTCTCTAGATAGGAGTGGAAATTCCCACCCTTGTCCAAAGCTGTTAGCACTAGCCCCCAAGACTCCCTGCTCCCAGCTCCAGTTCTGCAAAGGCACCACTAGCCAAGACAGACCTTGAGGCAAGGAACATGGGGTGGGGGCCAGAGCTTCCCAACTACTCTGCCTAGGAGAAAGGGCTGAGGCAGAAAGCCCTTTCAGGTACTTGCCCCAAGACACCCATCCTCATGATTGCCCTTCAGAGCTCTGGGAAGAAAGAGCCATGTTAACTCAGTGAGTGCCCAAGGGACCAGCCTGAGGCTCCTGAAGGCTTCCTGGAATGTTCCTCAAACACTTTTAGTTTGAGGCTATCCCAGAGTCATTTATTTCTAAAGCCCTCCATCACAGCTTCCACCAGTCTCAGAGCCCAGAGGCTGCAGAAGGGGCTCTGGAGCCACGGAAATCTCAGAGATTCCCCAACACCATCTCTTGCCACTCAGAGGTCCTGAGGGCTGCTGCAGGGCTTCCTCCCTCTTACACCCAAAACTAGAGCTGCCCAGGATACTGCTTGTTCCTCAGAAGCCCGAGGCAGGCAGTTTCCCGCTGGCTGGGGGCATCCTGGGACCCGCCTCTGGCAAGGCCTTTTCTAACCAGACTGCTCCTGAACTCGGGATGACAGCCACAGCCCCATCCTTACCAGCAGGGTCTGACCCCAGAGGGCCTGAGCCAGGCTTAGGAAAGGTAGCAGGTACAGGCCTGACTCTGGAGAGAGCGTCAGGGAGTAACCCAGGAGGAAGATGCCCCCTTTGTGATTCTTTATTCCTCAGGCTCTTTCATTTAGCAAATTCCAGTCATCTGTGTCCAGGCTGCCCTGGGTGCTGGATCCTATGGTGAGTCAGACTGTTCTCTGCCTTCACTGTGCTCAGGAGGAAGCAGCCCCTGAACTTCCCCCACAAAAGGTAGTTGGTGTGTGGTGTGGGTAGAGTAAGGACTGCAGGAAGAAGAGACCTTATGCTGTCTGCAAAGTGGGGAATGCATCCCGGAAGGGGTAAAGCTGCAGACGGCCAAGTGAGGAAGGCCCCAGACTGGATTAGGGGCTCAATCTCTGTGGCTCCGTAACATCTCCATCACTGCGCTTACCTTATCGTGTTATAATTGTTCCTTCGTGTGTCTGTCTGCCCCATTCAACTTTGTATGCGTTGAGGGCACATACCATGTCTCACTCAACTTTGGATCCCTGGTACTTAGTATAGTGCCTGGGAGAAGTTGATGAGCAATAAATATGTATCAGATGGGTGGAAGGTTGATGGCCGAATACCAGGTGGAGACAACTTTGGGTGCAAAATCTGAAGGCAAGTGTGTATTGTCCATTCTGGGATGTGCAAGATTTTTTGGGAAGTGTTTTTCTTAGAGTTACACAAGTTATATGTGTAAAGTTCTTAGAACACTGCCTGGTACATATCAGTGCTGTGTAACTGTTAGCTGTTGTTGCTACTGGTATTCACTGTGGCTGGTGTAGACTGCCAAGGGACTGAGACAGGAAAGTAAACGGGCTCAGATTGGAGATGACTTTATGTGCTGGACCAAGTAGGACCTTTCTAGAGACAGGGAGTCTGAAATGTTTCCAGCTGGGGAGTGACATGATCAGATGTCTCATTTAGGTCACTCAGTCTACCAGGGGATGGGCTAGAGAGGGAAGAGGCTAGAGGCCAAGAGACCAGGTAGAAGGCTGACCATGTCATGAGGTGTGAACCAAGGCTGTGGCTCTGAGCCACATCAGACATTTGGCTCCCCTTCACTCAAGATGGGGATGGAGAGAGAACCTTCAGCCATCCATCTCAGATGGTGGCTTAAACATTGACCTGTCACACAGTCCAGAAACTGGCCATCATCCTCTCCTTTCTCTCCCTCTCCAGCCACCTCCAGTCTCAAGACCTGCTGGTTCTCAGAAAGTTCTGTTGAATCCATTCTCTTCACTGCAGACTGCAGCAGCCTCCTGGCTGGTCTCCCTGCCTCCTCCTCGGATTCCTTCACTCAGCAGCTAGAGCAATGCTTCATCTGTGGCCCCTGCTTAAACACCTCCAGTGGCTCCCCGTCACTCTTAGTGCTCAGGGCCAATCATCAGCATAGCTGGCAGGCACCACACAACTGGCCAGTGGACCCCTCCTTCCTCATTTCTCACCGCCCTCCCTGTTCCCTCATTCCCTGCAACACACAAATTCTATACTGAGCCAAATAAGTGCCAAGTCTCCTCCCACTCTGCATTTTTGCTAATCAAAATTACAACAACCTGACTGGCCAGCTTTAGATACAAATACAGTCTCATGTATTTGTCTAACTAGCCCTTCCATCTCTAAGACCTTTATAGCAACAAGTCTCATCTTTCCCTGTGAAAAAGTCCATTTCCACATTGTCAAACAAATAAGCAAATGAAAACCCAGAGAGTTTTCCCATCCAAAGGTAGAGAGGGAACTAATTACTTTTCCCACTGGCCGCTCTGCCAGGAGGGCCCTTTCTTCCCTGACCTGCCTGGTGTACTCCTGCTTGTCCCTTGAGAACCACTCACAGAAGATAACCATTTCATCTGCTAGAAAACATTTCCCAATTCCTTGCTCCTTCTCCAGGCAAAAGGCCCGCTGGCACCTCTGGCCTGACCATACCCAGAGAGACTGGATCACAGGCTCCATGCCTGCCTCCCCAGAGGAATGGGAGCAATTCCTCCTTGAACCCTATGATAGGCTGCAGAGGGGCACGGCTCGGTGAGCATCTGTTGAGTGCCTGACTGACTACCTTGCTGAATGAATAAGTGAATGAATGAATGACCACACCTGTCTGGAAAGGTAAAAGGTCCGTGTGCTGGCTTCCAGCTAGGAATCTGCCTCCTGCCCTCACTGCCACTGCTCAGCTCTGTGGTCCTGGGCCAAGACCCCCCATGTGGGCCTTGCTTCAGCAGGGTCCAGGCTCAGCTCTGGCTCCAACAATGCTGGCTCAGCCCTGAGGGTGTAATTCCAGCCGCTCCTAAACCACACACAAGGCATCTGAAGTATGTTCCGTGTCATTTCGAGCTGTCAGCGTTCTGACATCCACCTCACCCCCGCACCCTAGGCAATCTCCGTGCTCTCAGGCCTCCCTGCTTCTTATTTCCAGGGGAGCCGAAGGGGAGTGGTGCTGTCAGCAGGCTGCCAGGGCAAAGGGAACCCAAGATGGAGAAGACTGAGTTTGAATCCACCATTCATGTCCTGTGTGACCCAATGCAAGTTGCACACCTCCTGTGACCCATGTTAGGCACATAAGTCCCTCGTACTTGAAGGACTCTGAGATGATCTGGGCCCCTTAGCTAAAGGCATCTGGAAACCATGTGGCACCCAGTGCTGTCTGTAAACTGCATGCACAGTGTGTCTCTCACACACAGTCTGAATGTTCTTCAAATGGATGTAGATGCTGCTGTGATTGATAAATGCAACCACATTTAAAAGTTTGGCAGTTGTTTTTATTTTTGTCATGATTTTTGGTCCATCAATGGATACTAAAAGCATAACTACAATCACATGAGGTAGCTGGGAGGTATTTTTTAAATCCCCATTCTTAAACTATTGCTAGAATCCAATATGTCTTCTTTACAGTTTTGGACATGGAGGTCCAGAAAGGGGAGAGGCTTGTCTAAAGTCCTGAAGCAAGTCAGTTCATAGCCTAGAACTGTAACCACACTGCGCTCACCCCTTCCCCCAGCCCCCACCCAGCTCCTTCCTCTCTGCACTTATTCAACAGTATTTATTCAGTACCTGATTTGTGGCAGACTCTATGTTAGGCACCAGGGAGCCAAAAATGAAGACCAAGGATTCTTACTCTCAGGAGCTGACATTTGGGGGAGGGTGGTGGTTATGCACGGACGGACACATTAAACAGATTTGTCCTAAGTGTTAAAAGAAGCCATTGAAGAACCTCAGTGAGAAAGTGGTATAAAGCTCCTGTTGATTGAAGAACTTGAGTGTGAAAGTGGTAATAATTTGGCAAGCTGCTCATATGTGTCTGGCCTCTCCAGTTGCTCTTAGCTCCTGAGGGCAAAGCCTGGGCCTCATCCTCTTGTGGATCCAGGAGAGCAGTCGCTGAAGAGAAAGAGGAAGAAAAGGAGTGGCTAGAAAAGAAAGTTTATTTCCACTGCAGGAAGCTGAGAAGTGTCCCAAGCAGGAATCAGGTAATAAGACTCCGTGAAAAATCATCTGGCTGGGTGACCTGGGACAATCATCTTGACCATCATGAGCATCAGTTTCTCCTTTAGAGGACTGGGAGAGGATGTTTTTGTTCTTTTTTTTTTTTTTTAATACTTTAAGTTCTAAGGTACATGTGCATAACGTGCAGGTTTCTTACATATGTATACTTGTGCCATGTTGGTGTGCTGCACCCATCAACTCATCAGCACCCATCAACTCGTCATTTACATCAGGTATAACTCCCAATGCAATCCCTCCCCCCTCCCCACTCCCCATGATAGGCCCCGGATGTTTTTGTTCTTTAGCAACATTCACCTTCCACAAAATGTTAAGTCTCTATCACCTCAGAAAAGCCCCAGCGTGGGGGCTAAATGGGGAGGGGTTAAGAAGAGAGAGGGAGGAAAGGGAGATTTCGGTGGCTACAAAAACAGGGACTGGTGATCTGGAGCCAGTTCCAACTAGCTTGTGAGACTATGCATCTCATCCCAACACTGCTTTTGGTGACATCATGGTCGTAGTTTGAAATCGGCCACAGTGGGAGTATTTACACCACAGAAATTGACGAACGCTACCAATCAGAGTGCCCCCCACCAGCCAGAAATCTAGCTGTTAAACACTCACCAGCCCACCACTTGGCAAGACTGCAATGATTAAAATAATAAAGATCAGACAAGACTGAGACTCCCATCTGGCTCAGTCAGCAAGCTTCAGGAAGGGAAGGTCTAGCGGGTGGAGCCACCAGGGAGAGGGGGCATACATATTTACCTCTCCTCTCCCTGGGACCCCTTAGGCTCACACTCACAGAACTTAGTGTCTGTGCCAAGCACTAGACCAGAGTCTTACATAATTTCTTTAATCCTTTAAGCAGCTCCGTGAATCAGGCCTGACTCTCCCTATTACATCCTGACTTCTAAAGGAGACATACGATTTGATTCAGTAATTCCCCTTCTAAGAATTCATCCTGAGGAGATGTGCCGAGTGACGTATGTTCAAAGATGCTCATCACTGTTATTTATCACAGAGGAAAACTTGAACAATATCCTGAGGTACGTTTGGATCCGTTCCTTGGAACACTAGGAAAACATTAAAAGAGCTATTTTTGAGGAATTTTTAATGAAGTGAGAAAATGTTCATGATATAATATTAACTATAAAAAGGGTATCAGTTATACAGCATGATTCCAATGTTCATATACATATATATACACACACATACACACACATGTACATCAAAAGAGAAAATACACCAAAATATCAACAGTTTTATCTCTGGGTGATGGATTTGGGGTGATTTTTATTGTTTCTTTATCTTCTTAAGAATTTAAACTATGAACATTATTCACCATGTTGTGCTCTTACGACACATGCACTTTGCTATATATATGTTAATACTTCAACAGATTTTTAAAATATATCCATAGTTAATATACAAAAAGCCAATAACAGTGGTTGCTTCAGGCCGGGCATGATGGCTTATGCCTATAATCTCAGCACTTTGGGAGGCCGAGGAAGACAGATCACAAGGTCAGGAGTTCAAGACCAGCCTGGCCAACATAGTGAAACCTCATCTCTACTAAAAATACAAAAATTAGCTGGGCATGGTGACACGCGCCTGCAGTCCAAGCTATGCGGGAGGCTGAGGCAGGAGAATCACTTGAACCCAGGAGGCACAGGTTGCAGTGAGCCAAGATCGCGCCACTGCACTCCAGCTTGGGCGACAGAGCGAGACTTTGTCTCAAAAAAAAAAAAAAAAACAGTGGTTGCTTCATGAGGAGAGAACTGTGTGGCTATGAAACAGGAAGGAGAGGGAGACTTTAACTCTTTACTATTTGCATCTTTTGAATTTGGAATTATGTGAGTTACGTAATGTACTCAAAAATTATTTAATTACGTTTTCAAAAAAAAATAAGCTACAAGAATGCATACATTCTTTAACTAGGAAAAAATGTTAATTTCAAAAACCATCCCCAATTTACAGATGAGAGAACAGAAGGCCACAACTGTGGAAGGAGCCCAGTTACCCAGCTAGAAGATGGCTCCAACGCCAGTACACATCCAGAGATAGCAATTCCTGAGTGTGTTTGAAGAATTGAGTTTGCAAATTACTGCCTTCCTACAGACTCATACTATTTCATAGATGCAAAAACTGAAAATACCCAAATTTAGAACCCACCTCCCTCACCACTTTGCCCATTCCCAGCCTAGCACCTCTTCTGTCACCACCCCACCAGGCCAACAGGCATAGTCTCTACAACAGTCTGTTAAGGAAAGGATAACCTAGACTGTCCCTGTGAGGCCCAGGGAGGACAGTCACTCACCCCAAGCCCCTCAGCGGGACATATATCTCTCAAAAGACTGTAACTCTAGAAACAGTCCAGAACCTTGGGCGGGAGGAAGGAAGGGCCCTCCCAGAGGCAGGGAGCAACATCTGGAACAGTTTGTGCCTTTGGAGCAGGGGTGCAGTCGTTAGTAGGGCTTTGGCATGTTAGGGGCAATAACTGCATATTTTCTCTAGGGTGCATTGTGAGCCTCCTTTGCTCAAAATGTAATGAGTATGTCTCCTATAAGGGGAGGAGGGATGTTTACACTCCTCCCTGGCCTGCCTGGGCTGCTCTTCTGCCTTCTGGTTGGCCTTAGGCTCACCTGCCTTCCTATTTTTAGAAGCGTCAGACAGCCCTAGACCAGCCGCTAGATGTCACAGCCAGCTTGGCTTCCCTGATGGGACATGGGACTAGTGGGGCACACTGATGGAGAAAGAATCATTTGCTCCAGTGCTCCTCTGTGGTCAAGAACCACTTCTTTTCATCTATCTGCACTCAAAGACTCTACCCAGGGGATTTTCCAAGCTTAAAAAATGGAGAGGTATTTTGTTGTTATTGTTGTTCCCTAGAAGTTTCATGGGGGAAAAATACAAATAAGCTCAAGAAGAGTAGAGATGAACCTGCAGCCTCATCTCTTGTGTCCCTTCCCCTCCCACCCAGGCTGTTGCTTTCTGTCATTCTCCTTTGGGCCCTTACAAAGGTAGGTTCTTCCACTTGTAGTACCTTTCCTTTTCTCTCTGCACTCACCCCTGTCTGAAAAACTCAGCCATCTTCTGCAGGAAGCCTTCCAAGCAGGGATAAGTCCTCTGATTTCCCCACAGTGCCTGTGCTTCTCTCTGTCACAGCCACCATCACCCATGGTACTGAATCCTTTCTTACCCGTCTCTCCAACCTAACTATATGAATCTTGAGAACTGGAGAAGTGATTGTTTCTCTAGCAAGATTGCCAGTGTTCAGTATAGGACCAGGGACAGAATAACATGCACAGTAAATGCCAAGTAACTGATTGGCTAATTGACTGAATGAATAAATGAATAAATACAGTAATAAAGTGTCAGAGATGAAAGAGGAGAGGATGGGACCCCATCATTTTACAGCTAAGGAAACCGAGGCTTAGAGAAAGGAAGAAGGTATCATCAGGAAGGAAGTGACAGAATACCAACTCAAACTAACTTAAGAAAAATGTTGGCTGGGCACAGTGGCTCACACCTATAATCCCAGCACTTTGGGAGGCCAAGGCGGGCAGATCACCTGAGGTCGGGAGTTCCAGACTAGCCTGACCAACATGGAGAAACCCCATCTCTACTAAAAATACAAAATTAGCTGAACGTGGCGGCATGCACCTGTAATCCCAGCTACTCGGGAGGCTGAGGCAGGAGAATCGCTTGAACCTGGGAGGCAGAGGTTGTGGTGAGCCAGGATCGCGCCATTGCACTCCAGCCTGGGTGACAGAGCAAAACTCTGTCTAAAAAAACAACAACAAAAAAAAAAGAAAGAAAAGAAAAGAAAAATGTAGTGAAGAAATGTATTGGCTCATAAATCAGGGCAAGGATGAAACTGGACTTCAAAATGTCTGAAACTGAGTGTTCAAAAGTCCTCTTCATGTCAGGTTCACTCTCAGAGGCCACTTTCTCTACAAGGTTGGGGTCTGGCTGTTGGCAGCAACATGCCCCTCTCCTTAGAGTTCTGCAAATGAAGATACAAGAGCTGCAGTTGAAACAAGGCCCCAGAGAAGGATTCTGAGTGGCCCAATGTAGACCCATGCTCACCCCTTGACAATTCACTGTGGAGTATGGCAGCTCCCAACCAGAGGAGGAGCAATTCTCCCAAACACGTGGGGAATCATAGCTACAACCCTTGGGGGAAACCATTGTGAGAGGGACAGCCACTCAATTTAAATCTACTAGGGTCACCAGCATTTCTTGAATAACTCTGTACTCAACCCATGTTAGATATTTTCATACCCATTATCTTACAATAACTCTGTGAGGTAGATATCATTACTCCCATTTTACAGATGAGAAAACTGAAGTTCAGAGAGGGTAAGTAATTGGAGAGTTATGGCATCCAATAGGACACTTAGTCTCATCCTCCTCTGTGTACAGATGAAGAAACTGCAGCCCCAAGATGGTAGAGACTTGCCTGAAGTCACAGAGTAGGTCAGTAGGATAGTCTAGGAACTAGAAGTCATATGAGCATTTTGTCACACTATATTATAGGTGTGTAATGGGCATCTTTGGGATATCTGCTGTGCTCCCTTCTTTCAGAACAGCCCACTCACCAATCCACATGACTATGAGAAATGACCCCCCAAGGTGTAGCCTAGCAGCCGTGTTTGTTTTATGTGACCCCATGCCACTACCCAAAGCTGATTGGGCCAGGGTTGGACATGTGGTTCCGTTACACCTGTTGCCTCCTCTTGGGAATTTGGAGATTGTTTTTACATGGCTGGACCTGTCAGGTGCTGTCAGCAGGCATGTTTTCCTCCATGTGATCTGATTGGTGGAGAAGGTCAGTCCGGGAAGAGAAAAGAGCACAGAGGCAGGGAGAAACTCCTGAGAGCTTTCCCAAGTCTGCCAAGTCCTTTTCTGTGTTTGGTTCCTTTAGACTTCCAGTTCCCTTGTAATCACTTCCCCTTTCTTTGTCTAAACTGACTGTAGTGGATTTCTTATGAAAATAGCATCCTAAGATAGCATATAGCAAAGTACCTTTACTAGAAAGGGTGCTGTTGTGTGAAATCATCTCGGTACTTCAGCCATTTGAGATGATCAGATGACAAGGCCAGTGTGGGCCAGAGTGCAGGACTGCTGTGTCCTTGAGGTGATGCAAGGGAGGCTGACTTGAAGGAGCTGAATGTGCGGCCAGGCAGGGAGGTGAAGCAGTGAAGCAGTAAACAAGAAAGAGTTCTTCTGGTCAAAACCATCCAAGGTGTCAAGTGGGTATAGGGAGGGACTGGGAGGCATTAATTTGTGGAGGGGTTTCCCAGGGGTGGTTACAAACCAAATCATTACAGTGAAAGCAGTTATGTCCCCATCCTATGCTCTAGCCTGACCCTGACATCAGAGGCTTTGTCATTTCCTGAACTTGTACCACAGTATCCCACCTTTGTGCCTTTCTTCATGCAGTTCTATCTGCCTAGGAGCCCTTCCATCCTACCTCAGCCCAGCTCCAAGGCTGCCTAATCCCTACAGCCTTGCCCTAGCCCAAAGGGAAAATAAGCTCTCTTCTTGTAGGTTCCCACTTGGACCCACTACTGTGTAGTTTATATTATAATTACCTGTGCAAGTACCTGTTTCCCCCACTAGAATGTGAGCCCTGAGGCCAGGACTCTGATCTGATTCATCTGCTTCTCTGTTGCCTAATGCTAGGGCTGGCACCTGCACAGGTGAAAATTTGCTCAATGCCTGAGTGTGCCCACTGTCCATGCTAACCATGGGAAATAGTAATATGCTTGCTGCCTCCTTATCAACCTCCTACTCCACCTACCAATAAGAGAGAAAGATTTGAGGGGCCAGGAGTCCATCCTCCTATGGTGTGGGGTGGAGTTGGGAGCTGTGTGTAGCTCTGCGTTGCATGTGTGTATGTGTATGTATGGGTATGTGCAGGAGCTCTCTCTAGGTTGTAGTCAAGGAGGGCTTCCCCCAGAGGAAGGCCATGGGCAGAACCAGGGGGCCTAGCTGTGTGTGCCACCCCCTGCTCCAACTATTCATTCTAGTGGCATGGTCTTATAGGCCAACAGGCATCAGGCCGGGAGGCTGATGGGAGATTTAGTTAATTGCAACAAAGCCAAGCATCCTGGGGCACAGTAGAGATCAGTCTAATCTGTCAAATTCTGCCCCTGAAAGATCCTGTTAACCTTTGTTAACCTGCAGTTGTACATTTATGATGATTAGATGCTTCCCTTTTTCATACAGCTCTTCATGCTTACACAGGGCCAGGAGAGAGAACGGAGTGACCAGGTAAAAGGAGGCTGGATGTTAAAAGGTTTGACAAAGAAGAAGGGAGCAGAAAATGAGCTAGCATTTATTGAATATCTGCAGGTTCCAGCTCTGACAAACATTTCACTTGTACCTCCCAACCAGCCTAAGAGCTAGTTATCCCATGTTCATCTTAGAGATAAGGAAGCAAGTACTCCAGCGCCAAGGTGGCTTGCTCCAGAGCACGTGTCTTGGACATGGCAGAGTGGGCACTTGAACACCGTTTGCAGATAGTACCCTCTGCCTGGAGTCCCATCACCTTTAAAGGGCCTAGAAGTGACAATCTGAGCTTCTCCAGCATCTTTTCCTCCCAGAGCTTTGTGGCTCCAAACCCTCATCACCCTGAACTCCAATCCTCTCACAAACAGCTTTTTGGAGTAACTCACGACAGTGTTCCTGGCTACAGTCAGACCACTGTCATTACACCTGCTACTTCCCTACCTAGCATTTATCCACATGCATCATTCAGTTGCTCAGTCCTGTGGGTGACTGTCTGGTGTCTGCTTCTACAGTTAGACCTTAAGTTCCTTGAGGGCGTGGGCTTTATCTTTTTCACTGCTCTATCCCCATCAGTTCATTCACTGAACAAATATTTATTGCCCACTATGTGACAGGCACTGTGCTAGGTGTTTGGGATACAACAGAGAGAGAAAGAGAGAGAGAGAGAGAGAGAGAGAGAGAGAGAGAGGATAGAAAACCCCTGCCCTCTGGAGTTTGACCCCTAGAAGAGAGAAATAGACATTAAGCAAGATAAATAAGCAAATTTTGCAGTGTATTGTTCTGGATGGTCATAAGCAATATGGACAGAAATAAAGCAGGATAGTATAATAGAGAAGGAGGGGGTCCAATTTTGTGTAAGAAAGTCAGGAAGGGCCTTGGAGGAGGCTAGAGAGGGAGCCATGTAGATACACAAAAAAAGCATTCCAGGCAGTGGGAATACAGTGGGCTAGTACTAAGGTGTGGAGGCGGGAGAGGATCTGGTGTTTTCCAGGAACAGCAAGGAGACCCGTGTGGCTTAAGCAGAGTGAGCAAAGGGCAGGACATGAGAGTCCTGCAGGGCACTGTAAGATTGTGCCTTTACTCTGATTTGGGAAGGCACTGGAGAGTGACAGAGGAGTAACATGATCTGGTTTAGGTTTTCAAAGGATCATTCTGCCTACTGTGTTAAGAATTGATAGTCAAGCTGGGTACAATGGCTCACGCCTATAATCCTAGCACTTTGGGAGGCTAAAGCTGGAGGAGCGCTTGAGCTTAGGAACAGCCTGGGCAACATAGTGAAACCCCATCTCTACAAAGAATTTAAAAATTAGCCAGGCATGAGAGGCTGAGGCAGGAGGATTGCTTCAGTGTAGGGCTTCAAGGCTGCAGTGAACTATGAGCATGCCACTGCACTCAGCCTGGGTGACAGAGTGAGACCCCATCTCTTTTAAAAAATGGAAAAAAAAATAATTGATAGTCTCTGATGCACATTAGGTATTTAATAGTTTTGAATAAATGAAGGAATTGCACATAGGAGAGTGAGAGGAAAGAAAGAAAGAAATTGCTATGGAGGGAAGATAAACCCAGAGGACACTTACAACCTTGATGCCCAGTGATCTGAGTCTAGTTATAAGGAGCTGAAAGAGGACAGATTTCTGCTGAGCAGGGTGTGAATCTTCTAGCTGTCTGTGTATCTCAGTAAATGTCCCGGGAGATCTAGACTCCTCGTCATGGGAGATGTACAAGTCAGGACTGGATGGCCTCAGGAAAACCTGTGAGCTATGGCTTTCCACAGCTAGGAACAGCCTGTATCCCTCAACCTCCCCTCCAGTCTTTTAGCTCAGATTTTATAAGTGACAGGACTCAGAGATGTTCCTGTCTCCTCCTAAAGGACCTCCACCTGACCTTCAGAATTGTGAGTCTTCTTGGTACATCATGACAGAGGAGACCCAGGAAGCAGGCCTGCAAGGACACCTTGGCTGTGGAGCATTAGGAACAATATTTGGCTGGGACCAGGAGGCTATCCAGGGTAGCGGGCACTCTGTGGCCAGAGTTCTGGATTCCAGGGAGCCAAGGCCAAGGCAGGCCAGAAATTCCTTGCCTTGATTTTTGCCTCTAATTCCTCCCAGAAATGAGGCGTGTCCATCTTTAAACACTCGGGTTTTTATGAGGTGATTATGGTGATTACCATAAATCTCCTGTGTGTTGTTTTCAAAGGGGTAATTAAGTGGAGGAACCAGGCACCATTTTCATTTCTCATTAAGTGATTAGGGTTTGTTTGGTAAATCCCGGCATCTGTGGCTAGAGGCAGGCTCTGCTGAGCTTGACTTGGACCATTCACCACCTACACACAAGCTAAGCTTCCAGCACCTCCCTTCTGCCCTGGCTTCTCCTAACCTGAAGGAATTAGAAGGAATCCTTTCATTGTGCAGATGAGGAAACTGAGGCACAAAATGGGAAACTGACTCAGCAATATTATACCACGCTAGAGCCAGGTTCTGCCTCCCAGAGCAGAACTCTAGTAAGCACACCATGCTATCTATCTAAAGAAGGAGCTTTCAATAGACTTGTTGCCACTGAGGCTTTGCTTCTGGAAATAGGGAAGGCTCCTTCTTTAGCCTTGGATCATTTTCCCACCTGACTCTTCTTTCTCCTAGAGCCACCACATCAACAAGTATGGCAGACACTGTTGGTTGTCTACCCGACAATCATTTCCCTCTTCCTTTTCCTTTGCCCATTTCTCTCTTGGTTAGGAGAGGGTATAGCCCAATTCTGGCCAATGAGATATGCAGAGATAATACTGGGGGACTTCTGGGTTAAGATTTTCGTCCCTCTTAAAGTCACTCAAGGAGAAAGCCTTTGCTCTGTACTCACTTCTGCTTTTAGATATGGTTGTTTGAAGTGCTGCTTGGAGGCCAGGTGCAGTGGCTCATGCTTGTAATCCCAGCACTTTGGGAAGCCGAGACAGGTGGATCACCTGAGGTCAGGCATTCAAGACCAGCCTGACCAACATGGTGAAACCCCATCTCCACTAAAAATACAAAATTAGCCGGGTGTGGTGGCAGGTGCCTGTAGTCCTAGCTACTTGGGAGGCTGAGATAGGAGAATCACTTGAACCTGGGAGGTGGAGTTTGCGGTGAGCTGAGATCACACCACTGCACTCCAGCCTGGGCAACAGAGTGAGACTCCGTCTCAAAAAACAAAAAAAGAAAAAAAAAGAAATGATGCTTGGAGCTGAAGCAGTCATCTTATAACTTGAGGCAACAGGCTAGAAGAAAGCCAATTGTTTTAATTATCTATTACTGCTTTACAAATCACCCCCAAAATTTGGTACCTTAAAACAATGTATTATTATCTTTCACTATCCTGTAGGTTGACTGGGCTGAACTGAATGGGTCCTACATGAGGGCTCTCACATTCTTGCAGTCTGACCAAGACTCATTTAAAGACTACTGGACTGAATGTCCAAGATGGCTCACCCACATTGCTGGCAGTTGATGCTGCATATTCCCTGGGAATTCATCCGGAGCTCTTGACCTGGTCACTTTCTTCACCAGGGCACCTCCTTATGGCTCAGGTGTCTCACAGCATGGCAGCTGGTTTTCAAGGGCAAGTGTTTTAAGACTAAGACTTTTAAGAAGCCCAGACAGATGCTGCAAGACTTACGACCTAACCTTGAAAGTTCAAAATGTCATTTCCTCCACATTGTATTGGTTAAGCTAGTCACTAAGGCTAGCCCAGATTCAAAGGGAAGAGAATTAGACTGTACCTGTTGATGGGGGAATGGCAAGGTCACACTGCAGAAGAGCAAGTGGTGTGGGAGATATTGTTGTGTCCAAGTATTATATTGGGTAAGTACAATCTGCCATGCCTATACCCTTGGGATAATGATATAGTAAGATGGAAAGAGTTGTGGTCCTTGTTATATCTAAGTTACTGCACCATCCCTACAAGGACTTCTTGTTAAGTAAACAAATAATGTCCTAAAAGTTTAAGCCAGCCGGGTACGGTGGCTCACGCCTGTAATCCCAGCACTTTGGGAAGCTGAGGCAAGCGGATCACGAGGTCAGGAGATCAAGACTGTCCTGGCTAACACGGTGAAACCCCATCTCTACTAAAAATACAAAAAATTAGCCAGGCGTGGCAGTGGGCACCTGTAGTCCCAGCTACTTGGGAGCCTGAGGCAGGAGAATGGTGTGAACCCGGGAGGCGGAGCTTGCAGTGAGTCGAGATCACGCCACTGCACTCCAGCCTGGGCGACAGAGTGAGACTCCACCTAAAAAAAAAAAAAAAGAAAAAGAAAAAGAAAAAAAGAGTTAAGCCATTGGAGTTGGGTTTTCTGTGAAAGTTTGGTGCAGGGGGCAAACATGATTGGAGAAGGCCTTCTGGAGGAGGCGGGACTTAAACTGGACATTTCAAGACCATTTCACATTCTTAGACTTGGGCATCAGATACTTCTAGGTTTGAGCTCTATTTCTGCAATTATGACCATCTGTGTGGCTCTAAGTAAGTTAGCCTCTCTGAGCTTCAGTTTCCTCATTTGTAAAATAAGGATAATAGTACCTGCCTGTGATGTCATTCAGATGATTAAATGAGGTGATATATAGTAAAAGCTTAGCATGAGGTCTGACATATAAGTGATCTGCAAATGTCATTTATCATTATTTTATAGCATTATTAATTGAGATGAGGAAGAGGAGTCCAATGAGGTCATTGTTGGAATATTGAGGGGAGGTGTCAGGAAAGCCCTTTGTGAGGGACACAGCAACCCCAGCTCCCATTTCGGGGGCTACAGGCAGAGCTGGGGGACCGGTGAAGGAGGCTGTAGAAGGGCTTCTGCCCTGGGAGAAGCCGGACTGTCCTTTACAGCTCAGTGATGGGGAAGAGGTGGGAGTGAGCCTATAATTTGGGGGTTGGGCAGAGGGGTCTAGTTGGGACCCTGGCAAGTTAGCTTAGAGCAGCCAGCAAGGCCCCAAACCTTCCTCTATGGAAAGAGCCTGAAGTTGAAGGGAGGGAGAGGCCAGCAGAGAAGCCCTCTGCATGTAGGTTGACCAACTCATCCCCATATGCCTAGAACTTTCTGGGTTTAGCACTGAAGATCTTATGTCCTGGGAAACCCCTCAGTCCTGCACAAACCAGGCTGGTTGGTCAGATCCTGTCTGCTGGAGATCCTCTAGGTAGGGGCCTCTAGGAGGCCTGGTGTCCCAGTCTTGGGGATATCACCTAGGCCCATGGGTCTGCCCCATGCAGCTACCACCAGGGCAACCAGGCTTTACGTCTCATTGGTCAGGGACCGCAAAAGCCCCTCAGTGATCACAGGCTGCATGTCAGGGTCTGAGGACACAGTGTAGTGCTGAGTAGAACAGCCCCTTTCCAGAAACTGTCTCAGTCCTTTGGGAGAGTCAGTCTTGTGTTATCACCAGCGAGTAACATGATACCAATTTAGGTGCTCAAAACATATAAGGACTGCATTCATGCCTGAGATCTGTCTTCACCAAACCAAGCCTAGTACTGAAATTGCACCATTCACACTTCATTTGTTAGGTTTGAACCAATACAGACTGTGACACCTGTCATGCATCCTCAGGATAAAGGAGTCCACAGTGCTTTCCTGAGGAGGAGAGAACTTTGGGAACCCCCTAATCCTGGGGTTAAGGGAGGAAGGAGCCACAATGGGAGGCTTGAGACACTTTGAGGACCTCACAATTGGGCCGGTGTGGTACTGAGTGGCGGCAAGAGTGAGCTTGAGCTGGCATGTCATGACCGGAGATGATAAACTGATCACTTGTTTTATCCCCTTGTCTCTTAAGGGCCTTCTAAAATGACGGTTAAGGAATAAAAAAATAAATAAATAAACCCACAGCAATAAAGATAATGGGTGAGGTAACCTCAGTTGACAAGATATTTCAACAAATTTCAGGACACTAAAAAGCAAATGGGCCAGGTGTAGTGGCTCACACCTGTAATCCCAACACTTTGGAAGGCTGAGGTGGGAGGATCACTTGTGTCCGCAAGGCAGAGGCTGCAGTGAGCCAAGATTGTGCCACTAAACCCCAGCCAGACCCTATCTCAAAAAAAAAAAAAAAAAAAAAAAAAGCAAATGGAGGTAACAGATGCAGCAGGGCAGAGAAAACCTCAGTAGAGTGTGTGCAGAGACGACGGAGGGAGCACCTGGGCAGAACCAGCAAGACACAGAGCTTAAAGAGGGGATTGATGGGAAGTCTGTACATTGGACAGTCTCTCCCCACCACTGTGTGCAGAGCACTGGGAAAGTTGGCATCTGTGCTCCAGGTGGGAGATCAGGGGGTTTCTGGAGAAATCTAATGTCCCCAGAAGACATGCTCTGGCACTGGGGTGGGAGTGGAGAGAAGAAGTCCTCTACTCTAGTGACTGACTGACTGGTTGCCACTGGCAACCTAAGGCATACCAGCTAGTCAATGGGCTTTTTAGTTCTTCATTCCTAAATATGAATGGACAATCAAAGATGACCACACATTTGAGGAAAGCCTCCAAACTCCGAGAAAGACAAACAAATAAAATGGGCTCAGAGGAAATAGGAATAACACAAGAAACAAAAAAGAACTAAAAAATAGTTTTTTCCCTCTATTTACATTTTCCCAGGGATTCAAGGGGGCATTGTATCATCAAATACACCTGGATGGTATGAGGAAAAAAGAAACAGACCGAGAGAGAGCTCTTGAAATTCAAGAAATATATATGCTTTTAAATGTAACAGAATGTTGGCTGGGCGTGGTGGCTCATGCCTATAATCCTTTGGGAGGCCAAGGCGGGCGGATCACCTGAGGTCAGGAGTTCAAGACCAGCCTGGCCAACATAGTGAAACCCAGTCTCTACTAAAAATACAAAAATTAGCCAGGCGTGGTGGCACACGCCTGTAGTCCCAGCTACTCAGGAGGCTGAGGCAGGAGAATCGCCTGAACCCGGGAGGTGGGGGTGGCGGTGAGCTGAGATCGCGCCACTGCACTCCAGCCTGGGCGACAGAGTGAGACCCTGTCCAAAAAAAAAAAGAGGGAGTCCATATGTGTCACCATTGTGCAAAAAGCAAAGGAGCAATGCTCCTCTGTCTATGGAGTAGCCAAGGAGCTATGCTGCTCTGTCTATGGAGTAGCCTTTCTTTTCTCTACTTTCTTAATAAACTTGCTTTCACTTCACTCTATGGATTCATCCCAAATTCTTGCTTGTGCAAGATCCGAGAACCCTCTCTGGGGGTCTGGATTGGGACTCCTTTCCGGTAACATCTTCCTGGCAAACCATGAAGGGACTATACTGAAGAGACCCCCAATTCAAAGGAAAATTGCACGGCACCAATTGCCTGACTTTGGGACGCAGTTGGAGATTCTGGTTATTTTGTCAAGGCTTTGACTGGAATGGCATGCTTTCAAATACAAACAGACTGCTTTAAGGAATCAAAGTTGAGTTACAGAGCAATTAAAGCCCCTCAGGAGAGCTGGCCTCATACCTTGTCTACACAGTCACAGTACAGGGTTCCTAACATATCAGATTGCCACTGCCTTCCTCTTCTGTAACTAAAGACGCTGTACTCGACAGATCAGCTGGCACTACCCAGACTGATAAACTAGCTCATCTGGTCTTGTGGCTCCTGCCCAGAAACTGACTCAGGGCAAGAGGACAGCTTTGACTCCCTATGATTTTATCTCCAACTGGATCAATCAGCACTCCCCACTTTCCGACCACCTACCCATCATTTTATCCTTAAAAACTGCAGTCCCCAAGTTTTGGGGGAGACTGGTTTGAGTAATAATAAAACTCTGGTCTCCTGTAAAAAAAAAAAAAAAAAAAAAAAAGAAAGAAAGAAAGGAAGGAAGCAGAGAGAGAGAGAGACAGAAAGAGAAAAAGAAAAGAAAGAAATAAAAAGAAAGAAGAGAAAGAAGCTATGTATATATGTATAGAATATGCTTATTTATGCATTGAGTACCTAGGGGAAAAATATACAGGAAACCTGGCATTGCTTTTTTGAGGGGGGCTTTTGAACAGAGAGAATGGGGGTCGGATGAAGACCTAATTTTCACTGTTTGAAATCTTTACCATTTATTCTGCCTACATTAAGAAAAAAAAAGGCAGGAGAAGCATAATAAATATATAAAGGCAAGTCTTAGAAGAAACGGCTGAGTCTGAACTCTTTGACATCATAGAAGGTGTCAGGCAGATGGAGGCTGTTGCTTTTTAACCATGATATGCATTACTTTGATGAGACTATTTTAAAAATTGTTTTTATTGTGGTAAAATAAGCATAACACAAAATTCACCATTTAACTTTTTTTTTTTTTGGAGTTTTTTTTTTTTTTTTTTTTTTTTGAGACAAAGTCTTGCTCTGTTGCCCAGGCTGGAGTGCAATGGCACCATCTCGGCTCACTGCAACCTCTGCCTCCGAGGTTCAAGTGATCCTCCTGCCTCACCCTCCTAAGTAGCTGGGATTACAAACATGTGCCACGACACCTGGATAATTTTTGTATTTAGTAGAGATGGGGTTTCACCATGTTGACCACATTGGTCTTGAGCTCCTGACATCAAGTGATCCACCTGCTTTGGCCTCTCAAAGTGTTGGGATTACAGGCGTGAGCCACCACACCCAGCCCATTTAACCATTTTTAATTGTACAATTCAATGGCATTAAGTACATTCATGTTGTTACGCAAGCATTACCACCATTCATCTCCAGAACCTTTTACATCTTCCCAAACTGAAACTCCAAACCCATTAAGCAATCCTCCCATTCCCCAATCCTCCCAGCCCCTGGCAACCACCATTCTGCTTTCTGTCTCTATGAATCTGATTACTTATATATTTGGAATCATACAGTATTTTTATTTTTGTGACTGGCTTATTTTATATAGCATAATGTCTTCAAGGTTCATCCATGTTGTACCATGTGTCAGAATCAGCCTTTTTATGGATGAATAATATTCAGATGAAACTATTTTTTATTTTTTATTTCTTTTTGAGATAGAGTCTCGCTCTGTCACCCAGGCTGGAGTGCAGTGGCCGGATCTCAGCTCACTGCAAACTCCGCCTCCCGGGTTTACGCCATTCTCCTGCCTCAGCCTCCCGAGTAGCTGGGACTACAGGCGCCCGCCACCTCGCCCTTCTAGTTTTTTGCATTTTGTAGTAGAGACGGGGTTTCACCGTGTTAGCCAGGATGGTCTCGATCTCCTGACCTCGTGATCCGCCCGTCTCGGCCTCCCAAAGTGCTGAGATTATAGGCTTGAGCCAGCGCGCCCGGCCGAAATTATTTTTTAAATAGAGGAATAGGAGGAGGAGGAAAAAAGGAGGATGTAGGTAGATAATAAGAGATGTCCTTGGTCGGGCAATGATGTGCTGTTTGCCCGGCATATTAGTTTTCTATTGCTGCATAACAAATTACCACAAACAGCAGCTTAGAGCAGTCCTGTTTATTACCTCATAGTTCTGTAGTTCATATATCAGGGTGGGTGCCACTGACTGGGATCTCTGCTCACAGTATTACAACATCTGAATCAAGATGTCAGTGGGGGTCGGGCGCAGTGGCTCACATCTGTAATCCCAGGACTTTGGGAGGCCGAGAGTGGCGTATCACTTGAGGTCAGGAGTTCAAGACCAGCCTGGCCAACATGGTGAAACCCTGTCTCTACTAAAAGTACTAAAATTAGTCAAGCCTGGTGGCATGCGCCTGTAGTCCCAGCTACTCAGGAGGCTGAGGCAGGAGAATCGCTTGAACCTGGGAGGTGGAGGTTGCAGTGAGCCAAGATTGTGCCAGTGCACTCCAGCCTGGGTGACAGAGCGAGACTCCACCAAAAAAAAAAAAAGATGTCAGCAGGGCTGGGCTGTCATCTATGTCATCTAGAAGCTCTTCCAGCCTCTTTCATACTGTTGGCAGAATGTTCCTTCCAGCTGTGGAACTGAGGTCCTCATTTCCTTGCTGTCGGCCGGGGGTGAGTGGAGCTCCTAGAAGCCATTCTCCCTTCCTTGCACATTTCCCCACTCCCTTCAAAGCAAGTAAAGGCAGGTCAAGTACTTCTCATGACTTGATTTTGACTTCCTTCTCTCTTACCAGCCAGAGAAAACTCACTTTTAATGAACCCATGGGATTTGATTGGGCCCACCCAGTTAATCTATCTTTTGCCACATACCATAACATAACCACAGGTTCAACACACACTCAAAGGGGAGGGCACTTTACAAGGGTGAGGGTCACTGGTGACATCATAGAACTCGGCCTGCCCCAATGACCTTCACCCTTGGATACTTAGCTCTTCCGTGGAATATGTTATATTACATGGCAAGAATTTTGCAGATGCAATTAAGGTTACTAACCAGTTGACTTAAGATAGGGAGATTAACCAGGTAGGCCTAAGGTAATCATGTGAGCCCTTTAAAAGCAGAGTTTTGTCCAGCTGGTGACAGAAAAGAAAGTCAGAAATTCAAAGCATGAGGACTCTATCTTGAAAGTGGAAAGTGCACGTGGAACCTAGAGCAGCCTCTAGTGCCAAGGCCACCCCATGGCCAGCAGTGACCAAGGTAATGGGGACTCGCTAGGAACTGGATTCTGCCAACAATGTGAATGAGCTTGGAAGTGATTCTTTCCCAGGGCCTCTGAATGAGAGCCAGGCCCAGCTGAAGCCTTGATTTCAGACTTGCCATACTGTGGGCAGAGAACACAGTCAAGCCTGCGCAGACTTCTGACCTACAGAACTGTGAGGTAATAAATGATGGTTTTTTTGTTTTTGTTTTTTGAGATAGACTCTTGCTCTGTTGCCCAGGCTGGAGTGCAGGGTCACGATCTCGGCTCACTGCAACCTCTACCTCCTGGGTTCAAGCGATTCTCCTGCCTCAGCCTCCCAAGTAGCTGAGACTACAGGCAGGTGCCACCACGTGCTACTTTTTTTTTGTATTTTCAGCAGAGACGGGGTTTCACCATGTTAGCCAGGATGGTCTTGATCTCCTGACCTTGTGATTTGCCCACCTCAGCCTCCCAACGTGCTGGGATTACAGGTGTGAGCCACCACACCTGGTGATGGATGTTGTTTTAAGTCACTAAATTTATGGTGATTTATTATGTAGCAAAAGAAAATTTATACACCTGGCTGTCCCTCTACTGGTCTGCTCCCAAAACGCTTTATTTTGTTTGTGTCCCAAGAGGTGTTTTAGACTAGACTGCAGACAGGCAGACCTGGGTTAGAACTTTTCCTCTATAAAGACTGCAGTCATGAGCACAGTAAACATTCACTAAACAGCAGGTGGAATGATTGTTTTTATACTCGTACTCCCTCTGTAATTGATCCCAATTCCCTGCCCCCACTTCTCTGGAAAGTTTACACACTCTCCCCTGCACTTTGCACTTATTCTACTACTGCATTATCAGAAGTTGCCACAGCCCCTGTCATGATGAAAGAGCTCTGAGAATGTGGAAGAACAAAGTGGAACTTTCTGGAAGTCTGAGCTATCCAGTGAAGAGGGCTGCTCGGGGAGGGGTGAGTTATCTGTTGCTAGAGTAGCTACTTGTCAGGGATGCTGGAAGGGGTTGACTTCATGACATATTGAGTCTGCCTCTAGCTTGTGTTTTGAAGCTGGCATTTTGTGTTGGAGGGGGACATGGGGTGGGGGGGATTTTCTTTTTTTTTTTTTTAGATAGAGTCTCTCTCTGTTACCCAGGCTGGAGTGCAGTGGCATGATCTCATCACTGCAACCTCCACCTCCCAGGTTCAAGAGATTCTCCTTTCTCAGCCTCCCAAGTAACTGGGATTACAGCCGTGAGCCACTGCACCGAGCCTGGCATTTGTTTTTATTGAAATATATATACACACACACACACACACAAGTGCCAGGAGGCAGGTGCTAGAAGGTGAGAGACCTCTCCAGCTGGGGTTAGCAGGGAAGGCAGAGTCAGGTATTCGAGTGGGACATTAATTCATTCACTGAATTACTTGAACATGTATTCTTGACTCTGGCAGCCTTGCACTGGGAGATTCTGAAATAGACTGTAATACAGGTGAGATTTTGACAGCTGCTCCTGTGGGAGAAGTTCCAGGTAGAAGTCACATCATGATCAAGACCTGACAGATCCAGTTCTCCATGGAGCAGCCACAGGACAAGCAGGGAGTTCTGAAGCATGTGTTCTGCTAGGAGGGAGGAGGGATGGGACTTGTGGTTGTTTCGGTGCTGTGGGACAGGGAAAAGATGAGAGTGAGCACAGTGGATCCTGGAAGGTTGGGGCTGGGATCAAGGAGTCTCCTAGTTCTGTGCAGGGATCCAGAACAGGGAGATGCAGGCTTGTGGGTACAGAAAAAATTGACCAGCTGGCAGAAGCCATGAAAAGTGGATGCAGGATGGATCCTGGGCGCCTCTTGGTGGCCATACTGATAACTACACCTGGTAACACCCGGACAGCCAGTGCCCAGCTGATGGACTGCTTCATTTTTTTTTTTTTTTTTTTTTTTTTTTTTTTTTTTTTTGAGACGGAGTCTCGCTCTGTCGCCCAAGCTGGAGTGCAGTGGCCGGATCTCAGCTCACTGCAAGCTCCGCCGCCCGAGTTTACACCATTCTCCTGCCTCAGCCTCCCGAGTAGCTGGGACTACAGGCGCCTGCCACCTCGCCCGGCTAGTTTTTTTGTATTTTTTAGTAGAGACGGGGTTTCACCGTGTTAGCCAGGATGGTCTCGATCTCCTGACCTCGTGATCCGCCCGTCTCGGCCTCCCAAAGTGCTGGGATTACAGGCTTGAGCCACCGCGCCCGGCCGGACTGCTTCATTTAACTCTGCACTGGGAGGACACACACACCTACCCAGGTCTATCTCTCATTGCAGTAAGAATGATTTGTGTAAATGCATCTGTGCCTGAGACTGTGTGTCTGTGATGTTCAAATGCGTTGGTATATACTAGTGTGTGAGTGTATGTATATTTGTGTGTCTGAGAATATGTCTATCGGTGCTGGTGACTGGGCACATGTGCAAGTTGCGCATGCTTGTATGTACTAGGTGCTAGTGTGTAAGTATGCATTTGGGCATGCACTAGTGCCAAAACATGCATCTGTATGTGTGTATGTTTGTGTATCTGTTGATATGATCTCTTGTGTGCTTGTGTCTGAGTGCATGTGTGCTAATTTAAGTGTATGGGGCTTGGCTTTCTGTTACACATTGAAATAGTTAAGCTCGATAATCTTATTGTTTGTTTAAAGTTTGCTCTTGGATGCAGGCCTGTACCAGAATAACTAGCAGATGCGAAAAGCATCCATTATGTATTTTTGCAATTAGCCGAAAACCAGAAACTTTTCTTAAATAACAGACACAATTCTGTGGGTTGCTTATTGCTGGGAGCCACCTCCTCTTGTGCCCAGCCCCAACCCTGGCCAAGCCAGAGAGGGTTTGCAAACTGTCCCTAGTGAGATGGAAAAACCATTAAGGGTTTCAGAATACAGCTCAAGGGATAGCTTACAGTGAAGAGGAGGAAGAGGAGAAAAATGGAACAGGCTCCTAAATCTAAAAAGGCCTTGTCAAACTGACTCATCCAGCCCAGCTTTCTAGTCTGAACTCAGCTAAACACGACACTGGATAAAATTCACCTTCCTTTACCTGTTATGAAAGGTTTATCGCTTTCTTTGCATACGCCTATTTGGTGCATGGACCCTCACCCCCTCCAGCTAAGTGGGTCTCTCCTGTCCCTCATTGCCATCTTTTTGCTACTGCTGTTTCTCTCTTTTCCAATGCAAATTGGGCACCTCCTGCCCACCAACAGCATTAATGCCAGTAAACTTTGTTAAGCACCTATCCCAGGCACTGGGGAGGACACCCAGGGAGGGGGTGGGAGGCACAAACAGAGGCTTAGGGAAACTTCTCAGCATTTGGGTTCTTATGGTAAGGCACAGATCCTCATGATGCCCCTTAGCCTTTCCTCCCCACTTGTATATACAGGGAACTCTTATGTGTCAGAGAGTATGTCGGGAATTCCAGGTGGACTTCAGACTTCGATACCTACTTGAAGATGATCCCCAAACCACAGAATCTCCAGAGTGAAAGAGTAAAGCATCCTGCCAAATAAGCATCCAGGATCTGCGTGCACACTTCCAGCGACAGTCATCATGTCCTCAGGCACTCCAATTCATTGTTGGGCAGCTCTAACCTTAGACGGTCTTCCTTATGTCGTTTCCACTGCCCTAGCTCTGCCCTCAAGCCCACGTTGAATACATCTACTCCACCTCCCTTCAGAGGATTGCAGACAGTGGTGGTAGTCCCCTGGCTTCTCCTCACCATTTTGTTTTTGGTTTTGATATGGAGTCTCACTCTGTCACCAGCCTGGAGTACAGTGGTGCAATTTTGGCTCACTGCAGCTTCCACCTCTTGGGTTCAAGCAATTCTCCGCCTCAGCCTCCTAAGTAGCTGGGACTACAGGCACGAGCCACCACGCCTGGTTAATGTTTTGTATTTTTAGTGGAGAAAGGGTTTCACCATGTTGGTCAGGTTGGTCTCGAACTCCTGACCTCAAGTGATCCACCTGCCTCGGCCTCCCAAAGTGCTGGGATTACAGACATGAGCCACCGTGCCTGGCCTCTCCTCACCTTTAAAGACAGTGGCAGCTGCTAAGTAAGTTAATAGGAAGCCCCCTATGCCAAGCTGCCATCCATATGACAACTCGCTTAGTGGGAGAACATCTGTGATACTGTTGCAGTGCTTCCCTCTCACTCTGTGAGCTCAAGAATGGCAGCAGACTAAGGAGCGGTTTGTGACCTTTCACTATGGTTTGTCACCAACTGTCAATTCAGCAAACACTAAGTACCTCCTCTGTACTAGACACTGTGGATAAAAAGACCAAGACTTTTTTTTTTCAACTTTTAGATTCAGGGAGTACATGTGCAGGTCTGTTAATGGTTATACTGCATGATGCTGAGGTTTGGGGTACAACTGATCCTGTCACCCAGGTAGTGAGCATCATTCCCAATAGGTAGTTTTTCCTTTGCCTCTCACTCTTTTGCAGCCCCCAGTGTCTATTGTTCCCATCTTTGTGTCCATGTGTACCCAATGCTTAGCTCCCACTTTTAAGTGAGAACATGTACTTACTTTTCTGTTCCTGTATTAATTCGCTTAGGATAATGGCCTCCAGCTGTATTCATGTTGCTGCAAAGGGCATACTTTTGGGATTTTTTATGGCTGCACAGTATTCCGGGGTGTGTATGTACCACATTTTCTTTATGCAGTCAACTGCTGAAGGGCACCTGACTTGATTCCATGTCTTTGCTATTGTGTATAGTGCTGTGATGAACTTATGAGTGAATGTGTCGAAAAGACCAAGACTTGATCCCTTGCCCACAAAGATACAAGGCTGTGAGTTTTCATTATCTGCTCTGATCACTTTGTTTACTACGGTGGTTCTCAACGTATCAATATCAGTATCACTTCACACATAAAAGAAATGCAGGGCCGGAGCGTGGCTCACGCCTATAATCTCAGCACTTTAGGAGGCAGAGGCAGGTGGATCACGAGGTCAAGAGATCAACACCAACCTGGCTAACATGGTGAAACCCCATCTCTACTAAAAATACAAAAATTAGTTGGGTGTGGTGCTGCATGCCTGTAGTCCCAGCTACTCAGAAGGCTGAGGCAGGAGAATCACTTGAACCCAGGAGGCAGACGGCAGTGAGCCAAGATCGTGCCACTGCACTCCAGCCTGGCAACAGAGCGAGACCCCGTTTCAAATAAATAAATAAATAAGAGGCCAGGCGCGGTGGTTCATGCCTCCAGTCCCAGCACTTTGGGAGGCCAAGGCGGGGGGATCACTTGAAGTCAGAAGTTTGAGACCAGCCTGGCCAACATGGTGAAGCCCCATCTCTACTGAAAATACAAAATTTATCTGGGTGTGGTGGCATGTGCCTGTAGACCCAGCTACTGGGGAGGCTGAGGCAGAATCACTTGAACCCGGGAGGCAGAGGTAGCAGTGAACCAAGACTGCACCACTGCACTCCAGCCTGAGTGACAGAGTGACTCTGTCTCAAAACTAAACTAAAATAAAATAAAATAAGGGCCGGGCGCGGTGGCTCACGCCTGTAATCCCAGCACTTTGGGAGGCCGAGACGGGCGGATCACGAGGTCAGGAGATCGAGACCATCCTGGCTAACACGGTGAAACCCCGTCTCTACTAAAAATACAAAAAATTAGCCGGGCGTGTTGGTGGACGCCTGTAGTCCCAGCTACTCGGGAGGCTGAGACAGGAGAATGGCGTGAACCCGGGAGGCGGAGCTTGCAGTGAGCCGAGATCGCGCCACTGCATTCCAGCCTGGGGGACAGAGCGAGACTCTCAAAAAAAAAAAAATAAATAAAATAAAATAAAATAAAATAAAATAAATTAGAGTTTCTGGGGGTAGGGCCTGAGGCATTGATTCTTGTTTTAAATATAGTTTAAAAGACCTTCAACAAATGCTCAGCACACTGAATGAAATCCTGTTACATAGTAACATAGTGGTTCTGGAGTATCACAGGATACTATTTTGCTTTTCCAAGTGTTTGTTAGGAATGACTGAGGTAAAAGCATGTTGGTTGCCAGGCATGGTGGCTCAGTGGCTCACACTTGTAATCCCAACATTTTGGGAGGCCAAGGCAGGCAGATCACTTGAGTTCAGGAGTTTAAGACCAGCCCGGGCAACATGTCTCTATAATTTTTTTTTAATTAGCTGGGTGTGGTGGTACATGCATGTGGTCCCACCTACTCAGAAAGCTGAGGTGGGAGGGTCGCTTGAGTCTGATCAAGGGCAGAGGTTGCAGTTGGGCAACAGAGCCACACCCTGTCCTTTTTTTTTTTTTTAAGGAAAAAACAAAACAAAACAAAACATGTTGGCTTTCAGGAGTAAGAGCTGGGAGAAAGGAGAATTGGGTTCTAGGCCTAGTTCTGCTCCTAACTGTCTGGAGGGCTTTGAAGCAGACACTTTCCTTCTTTCAATATACAAACATTTATTTATCTACTTTGTGCCAGGTTAGTAAGACAATAGAGAAATCCTACTAAGACTTCTGAAATCTCTTTCCCATTTTTGAATGGACTCCATTGATTAAGAACCACAACACACAGCTATAGAGGAGAAGGCAGGCTAAAAACATCTAACTTTATTCTTTTCGAATTTAATAAGCAGGTGTTAAAGTGCTTAGGATGTACCATAATCTTAAAAGGCTTCAAGTAGAAATTTATATTAAGTCATTTCAAATCTGTGGCGTGAACAAAAACTGTCTAAAGCCTTCATAAAGTAGAGATTTTCCATGTCCTGACATAGTAATAGTGAAACAGGGTACAATAGATAAAAAAATCTATCAACATAGATTGAACTATGGATGGGTGGGTGAGATTTTTCGCCCATTGTTTTCTTATCCCTTTCTTTTTCCCTCTGAGATAGTCACACTTTAAGTCTTTTTTTTTTTTTTTTTTTTTTTTTTTTGAGACGGAGTCTTGCTCTGTCACCCAGGCTGGAGTGCAGTGGCCGGATCTCAGCTCACTGCAAGCTCCGCCTCCCGGGTTTACGCCATTCTCCTGCCTCAGCCTCCCGAGTAGCTGGGACTACAGGCGCCCGCCACCTCGCCCGGCTATTTTTTTTGTATTTTTTAGTAGAGACGGGGTTTCACCGTGTTAGCCGGGATCGTCTCTCGATCTCCTGACCTCGTGATCCACCCGTCTCGGCCTCCCAAAGTGCTGGGATTACAGGCTTGAGCCACCGCGCCCGGCCTCACTTTAAGTCTTTTCATGCGTTCTGTACTGAAAATAGAGGGAAGCTGATGGGGTCCCAGTACTTTATGATTATCAGCGCCCAATCTTCGGGGGAACAAAAATAGAATCCTAAGGAGATCAGAAGCAGACTCTACTGGGATCCAAAGTTCAGTGATATAACTTGTAGCTACAGCTACTGCCAAAATTATCTTTCCTTTTCAGTTTATTTTTTCAACAAATATTTATTGAGTGCCTACTATGTGCAGGCACTGGTCTAGGTATTGGAAAACAGGAATAAGCAAGGTAAGTGCTCTTCTAGCACTTAAAATCTAGAGGGGAAATCAACAATAAGTAAAAGTAACTTCACATGGTGATATATGCAATGAGAAAATAAACAATGGTAATAGACTAGTGATGGGAAGCATGGCGGGGTATTAGAGGTCACGTTGCCTTATTACAGATAGGTAGCAGGGGCTACTAGAGAGACAGGAGGCAGATCTTTTTTTTTTTCTTTCTTTTTTTGAGACAGAGTCTCGCTCTCAGGCAGCAGTGCAGGACTACAGGCGTGAGATACCGTGCCCGGCCTGGGAGGCAGATCTTTCAGGCCCAGAGGTCTGGGTTCTAGTCCCAAACCCACCACTCTCTAGCACAAAGATTGTGTCAACTGACTTGAACTCTTTGGGCCTCAGTTTAATCATCCTTGAAACCGGAAAATCACCATTCCAACCTGCCTCAGAATTGCTGGGAAAAGAAAACAAAATCACAGAGGTAAAAAAGTTTGCCAGCATTAAAAGCACTATACAGGAACACAATCAGCTAAGAAACCACTGGATTTGAGCTTATCTAGTAAGCCTGTTGAGGGCAGTGGGTGTGTATTAACTGACTATTGTATCCCCAACGTCTCAAACATATTTTGAATGAATGGCCAGCCAATTTTTGTAATGTGATTATTTTGGTGCTATTGTCATCCCTTGGTCCGGTGACAGACGCATGGCCTAAGGAAGATGTGGACTACCTGCAACAAATCCGATTCCAGTCACAGGGGTCAGCATCTCTGAAAATTATCTTGCTAACGACCAGTTAGCTAAATTAAAATAACAGACCCTTGCATGAATGTGATTACAGACTGTGGTAATACCTTCTATGTGTACCTAGCTATTATTTCACCAACTAGCCATAATCTGTGTCGTATAAAACAATGATTTAGCTGCTGACAATAAACAGCTACTTTCTTAAGTCAAATACATAAACAAAACTCAGAAATAGCCACAAAATTACTGAAACCACAAGTTAAAGATAAATGAAGATAGTTTGTGTTAAGGAAATCACATTCCTGAACCCCATTTTCATCAACAAAATACTCATGGAGAGAAGTGCGAGTGCGGTCTGTGAACATGAAAACTTTTGAACAGATTAAGACAGTGTTTTGGGAGTGATTATTGATAGAATAAGAAAGTTCCAGCAAGAACCATCATGTTCTCTCTGGCTGGTGGCTGAGCTGTGTGTCTCCTCCACTGCCACCATTTAAAAAAATAATAATAATAAAATAAAATAAAAAAGAAGCATTGTGTATGAAGTAGAACTGGAGCATCATGTATAAAGTAAAACTAGATGGAACAAAACCTGCTTCTCTATACAAATGGTTTTACTCTCATCCCATCACATCCCCTGCGTTTCAGAATTTCCATTTGCACACAGTAGCAGCAGCTGCAAGTCCAGGAGTTATCCTTTCCCCAGACATCACTTAACCAGACCTAAGTAAAGGCCTTAAACAGAGAAAGGAAGGAATATAGATACAGTCTCTGCTCAATCGTCTTTGATACTGAATATGACATGGGCATTCTGAGTTATTTTGGAACCAGGGGGATTTTGATGTAGCTGTTTCAACTTGTTCATTTTAATGTGGGAATATTTTGGCCCAATCAAAAATTATTTATTTATTTATTTATTTATTTATTTAGAGACAGAGTCTCAATCTGTTGCCCAAGCTGCAGCGCGGTGCATGATCTCAGCTCACTGCAACCTCCACCTCCCAGGCTCAAGTGATTCTCCTACCTCAGCCTCCTGAGTAGCTGGGACTACAGGTGCACACTACCACGCCTGGCTAATTTTATATATTTTTAGTAGAGACAGGGTTTCACCATGTTGGCCAGGCTGGTCTCAAACTCCTGACCTCAAGTGATCTGCGGGCCTCAGTGTGCTGGGATTACAGGCGTGAGCCACCACACCCAGCCCCTAAAAAATGAGTCTTTAAACTTCAGCATTTTCCCCCTCCAAATCATGTAAATAATGTATCATTTGACTGTTATCCCAGTTGAGGACAGAACAATGGTAGTGCTTATTGTGCACCTGGTAATTAAAAAGAAAATTGTGACATTTTGACAAGGACATTTTGATGCAGTCTCTTCACAATCATACCTACAAGACTGGCCAAGTGTTGGCAGCTATTTTGGAGCCATTTGTGAAAATCCTTTTTGATAAAACTAACAAACAACTTAGGGTGAGCCATGCACACACTTTGTCCTTTTAAGTACCAACTAATGAACCTATTCATTTTCTTTCCCTTCTGGAAGTTCTTGGAGCCAAGCAGCTATAAGAAAGACAGTTCAACTCACAGTCCTCAAAGGGCTGCAAAGGCTTAGACACTAGCAAGGAAACTTACTCAGTTCAGGTTTTTTTTTGGAAGCTCATCTTGAGACCACATACTTTTTTTTTTTTTTAATGTCATAGAAGTAGCTACTGAGAGTACATTTCTTCCAGAAAGCCTTCAAAACAGTAGTGTAAGAACATTCCCAAAGCTCACATTCATGGCTTTTTAAAAATTTTGCTTTCTCTTTTAATATGTGGTTCTTCAATTAAATGAGGATGCATTGTGGTATGCTGCTTAACTGCTTGATTTCATTGTGTGGAAGACAATTGTTAGAGTGTATCTGTGCTTATCTAACATTAGGGCTGGGATGTGGGAAAGTGTCTGGTAACTTGTCTCTGCAGATGCTTTTACTCTGGATGGTGTCAAAGGCTAGTGTTCACAAGTTGCATACAGGTTACTTCGAAATGTATCATAAATAAAAAATTATATTCTGTAGCTGAAAGAACCTCACCTACAGAAATGTTCTGATGTATTACCCTTGTCTCCCTAAATAAGACAAAATAATTAAAATCTCTTCTCTTACCCTCTTTGTTTCAGGAGGACAAAGCCATGAAGGAAAAGCCTCATTGAAGAAGAGGAACCTAAGAGAAGCAGGTTCTGCTCTAAAGAACTACCATAGGCCGGGCGCGGTGGCTCACGTCTGTAATCCCAGCACTTTGGGAGGCTGAGGCGGGTGGATCATGAGGTCAGGAGATTGAGACCATCCTGGCAAACACAGTGAAACCCCGTCTCTACTAAAAATACAAAAAACATTAGCCGGGTGTGGTGGCGGGCACCTGTAGTCCCAGCTTCTAGGGAGGCCGAGGCAGGAGAATGGCGTGAACCCGGAAGGCGGCAGAGCTTGCAGTGAGCGGAGATCGTGCCACTGCACTCCAACCTGGGCGACAGAGCGAGACTCCGTCTCAAAAAACAAACAAACAAAAAAACTCCCATAAAGGCATTCCCATAAATGTGTGAACCTGAGTGATAATCTAGATATGGTACAGTTGACATCAGGTATATGGCAGCAGCCAGAAATTCAACTTCGTCCTTCAGCTCTCTCACAACAGGAAAGATAGTGACCTTCCAGGCTTATCTGAGGTCCAAGAGTAACATCACAAACACAGTCACTACACCCAGCCAAAGAAAAGCATACCTGAATCCAAGTGAGTATTTACATTGGCCTCAGGGATGAGGAAATAAAGGAGTAAGTGATTAGGACCATTGTTTTCCTTTCTCTTTGGTACAAAATTAATGAGCTTCCTTTCTTTCATTAAAAATAAATGTTTACAATTAAGGAACACTTAATTTAGCAGAAGTATGCAGGTGGGCTAGGGAGAACTGAAATAGAATACCTAAGAATGATTAAAGTTAACCAACAGAAGACATTGGAAGGTCTATCTATATCAAATGTTTTAGAAAACAAACAAACAAACAAAAAACAAAAACAAAACCTCCTGGAAGGCAGAAAATATTTTTTGTTTGTTTATTTGAGACAGAGTCTCATTCTGTCACCCATGCTGGCGTGCAGTGGCGCAATCTTGGCTCACTGCAAGCTCCGCCTCCCGGGTTCACGCCATTCTCCTGCCTCAGCCTCCCGAGTAGCTGGGACTACAAGTGCCCGCCACCATGCCTGGCTAATTTTTTTAATTTTTAGTAGAGACAAAGTTTCACCATGTTGGTCAGGCTGGTCTCAAACTCCTGACCTTGTGATCCACCTGCCTCGGCCTCCCAAAGTGCTGGGATTACAGGCGTGAGCCACCATGCCCGGCCAGAAAAAGTGTTTTTAGCACTATTTGCTTGTGCAATTAGTAGTTGTTTGAAGATGACAACCAAACCTCCAGGGAGAAGATGCTAACCTCATCTGCCCAGTACTTACAGCCACTATTATCTCCAGGGACCACTGGAATGTTTGTGAACCACTTAAATTACAAGAGTAAAGCCGAAAGTCCACAAAAAGCCCACATCCTGATATACATTGTTTACTGTCATCTTCCCCCAAAAGAGAGAAGTGATTGATGCTGCTGGTAGGTAATGAAATAGGCTGCTTGTGTCTCAGTGGAGATTACTTCTTGAAGGAATGGGATAAAATCATGCTTTCTGCTTAAGCCAAAACACAAAAACAGGATGAAAAATTTTCCTGGATCCTGTAAAGCAAAAATAAAATTCTAAGCGCCCCTACAACCATCTGAATGGACCCTTCCTCTAGGCCAAGGGCATTCCAGAGTTCATCCGAAAAACTAGTTTCAGGCCATGATGGGAAGGGAGAGCCAGATATGCCTCATTATACCTCACCTCCCTTTTGAAATTACTGATAGAACAGACTTTTTTTTTTTTTTTTTTTTTTTGAGACGGAGTCTCGCTCTGTCGCCCAGGCTGGAGTGCAGTGGCTCGATCTCGGCTCACTGCAAGCTCCGCCTCCCGGGTTTACGCCATTCTCCTGCCTCAGCCTCCCGAGTAGCTGGGACTACAGGCGCCTGCCACCTCGCCCGGCTAGTTTTTTGTATTTTTTTAGTAGAGACAGGGTTTCACCGGGTTAGCCAGGATGGTCTTGATCTCCTGACTTCGTGATCTGCCCGTCTTGGCCTCCCAAAGTGCTGGGATTACAGGCTTGAGCCACCGTGCCCGGCCTAGAACAGACTCTTAATAAGAAGCATTTACAATCTATTTTCTCTGAAGCCTGCTACCTGAAGTCTTCATTTGCATGATAAAACCTTGGTCTCCAACAAACCCTGTATCAACCTAGACATGCCTTTCTATTTACAGAAACTCTTTCAACCAATTGCCAATCAGAAAATCTTTGAATCTGCCTAAGGCTTGGAAGCTTTCCCCACTCCTGCTTCCAGTTGTCCCACCTTTCTGGACTGAACCATGTATACATCTTACCTGTATTGACTGATGTCTCATATCTCTCTAAAATGTATAAAAACAAGCTGCACACCGACCACCATATGCACATGTTCTCAGGATCTCCTGCGGACTGTGTCACAAGCCACTCATCACTCATATTTGGCTTAGAATAAATATCTTCAAATATTTTACAGAATTTGACTCTTTGCATCGACAGTCCTGAACTCTGCTTTTGTAGTGTGAGAACCCACATATTAAATAGGATACTTCTTGATCTTCAATATGCTTAGAGAACAGAAATCTGAACCAACAAATAGCAAAGGCCACAGCACAAAATTTATTGAGATTATTTACTAAATAATTCATATACATCCAACATCACTGAATGGAAATAATTTTTAAAAATAAGCAAGGCTTAAATTGGGGTCTTTCAAAAAACTCAAAAAATTCTTGGTGACTGTATCTTTAACAAATGGAATGACAAAACTAGTTAAGTCTGATTACCTCAATCAACTCCAAAACTCAATGTTGCCAACATGTTTTTCTACTTAAAAGCAAACAAAAAGCAAAGCCTCATAATTTAGTAATTACCGTGTTTCTTGGTTTCTGTTCTCAAATGCCACAGAAAGATATCTGAGGAAAGGAAGCAAAGCACCTAGTCTCAACAGTCCTTCAAAACATTAAGGTTGCTTTCACAATCTCGCTATAAATACTTAGATTCCTATCTGACAGATTTCTTGACTTATGTGAGTAGGAATGCTCTCAAAACCTTAGTCTTTACTCTTGCTTCACACTAGAGTTGTTTGATTAAACCACCTCTGTATTTGCTGGACTGCAACACTAGGTAAGAACTCATTCCTATCTCTTACAAGAAACCAAGATAATCTCAATACGAATTTTGGTGGCCAGTATGTTACAGTACTTAGCAATACTTTGTTTTCTAATGGCAAGTATGTTGAAAAATTTATCATTAATAAGTGAATTTCATAACACATAGAAATGATTCTATTAAAATATAAAAACATCCATTAACTTGTCCTATTTCCAGTGACTTTAAATATCAAATCTAATTATACAAAGACAAAATTATTTGCCCTATTTGACCCTGTGTACCAAATGACCTAAGTGCTGAAAATAAGAAACATTTTAAGATTTTAAATCTCATATTAAGAATCTTGGATACCACTTAGCATTGGTGACAGAGGAAAAAAAAAGTAAGGCGAAAACAAATTTCTCAGAGATTTTTAAAGGAAGAATTGATGTAAAAGAATATTCCTTTGGGCTCTATAGCCTTTTAAAAATCATTTATCTTTTGGTGCTTCAACATGATGCCAAACAAGAATCTACTGAATAAAAATAGCAAGGAAGGGAATCAAACATTTATAAGATATATTTATTAATTTTCTGACCAAAGTGCAATGATTTTTATATCTTTTTAAACAAATAACTATGAAAAAAGTATTCAAGAAAATAAAACACAAATGGGAAATTTAACTAGATTGCTTCTTCTAATTAATCCTAACCTTTTATTAAGTCTAGAGAACAAAGAAAAAAAACTTTTGAAGTGTTACTAAAATGCTAACTGAATCATTTTAGCATAAATCTAGCCACATGCATTTCAAGGTTCCACTGCTAGGAATTTTGTTAAGATCAGCTGAATCATGAATAATACTATATAACAGAGTATAAGGAACACAAGCATTAGATGTGATCCTTGCCCCATACCCTTAGATTATGTCAGAATAAAGCTGACAATTCTGTCAGGCTCTGAACCCCTAGTGCCCCCAGCCCAAATCTTGGAAGCAAAGAATATGCCCTGTCATACAACTTTGTACAAGTTGTAGTAAAACAAAGCTTAAGTTTTTTCACCTTTCTATAGTAAATGGTCAGTTATTTGATAAATACTAAAACGCTGCTAAGAATCCATTTTGAGTTTGTTTACCAAACACATTGTGCAAGAACTGACTACATAAAAAGTTCCTTTGAAATTTGGTCCACAAATTCACTTAAGGTTGGAAATTTAAAACTTGCAAGAAAAAGAGGAAGCGGGTATCCCTAAATCCTAACATGTTGTGATTACTAAAGGGATATATATGCGTACTAAAAAGTTTTGCTCACAGAAGGCACAAACTATAAAAGGGATATTCTTTTTGAATTAAAAAAAAAACTAGCTGATACCCTTCTTTGTTTAGTGAGCACCATAACTAAGATGAAGTTAAACCTGAATTCACTGTCTACTCCTGTGACCAAAAAAAAGAACATAAAAAATTAACTTTGTTTTACCATGTACTTTCCAGCCACTAATTGAGATGTAGTTATGAAAGATTAAAATTGCCTTAAAAAGGGGTCATGATAGCAGCTATCAAAGCAATATTCAAGCATGATTTCAAGGATGCTTTCAGGTTTAGAATTAGCCTTCCTTGTCAAAAATCTGCACAACTTCATCAAAAACCTGTAAAGGAAAAAGATGATAATAATTTTAAAAACAGGCACTGTTAAAATACCATACAGTTAAGTTCTTATTAAAAATAATCAAATTTGGCTGGGTGTGGTGGCTCACATCTGTAATCCCAGCACTTTGGGAGGTCGAGGCGGGCAGATCACTTGAGGTCAGGAGTTCAAGACAAGCCTGGCCAACATGGCAAAACCCCTCTCTACTAAAAATACAAAAATCAGCCGGGTGTGGTGGCAGGCGCCCAGCTACCCAGGGGGCTGAGGCAGGAGAACTACTTGAACCCAGGAGATGGAGGTTGCAGTGAGCCGAGATCACACCACTGCACTCCAGCCTGGGCAACAGAGCGAGACACTGTCTCAAAAATATATATATAAATAAAATAAAATAAAAAATAAAGACTCCATCTCCAAACAAGTTCACATAAAAAAAATCAAATTTACATTAATTTTCAAAATGATTCATTTTTTAAAATCACATGCTTAGTTTCATCTATTTTACTTTAGACAGTAATATTATATAAATAATACATATAAAATTATGACTATATTACATTCAATTAGTGCTTTTAGGACAAAATATTCTTGATAGGCTACCAATAATTTGATAAAATATAAACTGAAGTGGCTTCTTAGTTCTGATTCTAAAACACAGTTTTCTCATGTATTACATCACCTCTATACAAAGTGTGAATGGATTAAAAAAAGATTCCCTGAATCTTCTTCCCCTGGGCCATTCTTTTTTATCTTATGACTATAAGAGGATGAAGATCCAGGGAATCGGGGAAAGGGAGGTTAGGTTCATTAAGAGACACTAGAGCCTGTAATCCCAGCACTTTGGGAGGCTGAGACGGGCGGATCACGAGGTCAGGAGATCGAGACCATTCTGGCTAATATGGTGAAACCCCGTCTCCACTAAAAAATACAAAAAATTAGCCGGGAGCGGTGGCGGGCGCCTGTAGTCCCAGCTACTCGGGAGGCTGAGCCAGGAGAATGGCGGGAACCTGGGAGGCGGAGCTTGCAGTGAGCTGAGATCCGGCCACTGCACTCCAGCCTGGGCGACAGAGCGAGACTCCGTCTCAAAAAAAAAAAAAAAAAAAAAAAGAGACACTAGAAATTTTGTTGGGCTTGCAAACCACAATTCAGAGATCACTATTTATGAAAAAAGAGAGAAGTGGTAAGTCATGGAAACCTTCCACCTGTGGTGCTATTTGTTCTGTGGCAGAAGAAAGAAGCCTGGAGCTCTTGAGCTAGATGACTTGCCATTCATGTGATCCAACTCACATTTCTTAAAATACCAGTTTTCTAGTGCTTGGGAGCAAGTTCAGAATTCATAAACCACCCATTTCTCATGAAGAACAAGTTTGAAGTTGTAAACCTCATTTTAGGTTTTACTCAGATAGGAAAAAAACCCTAATTTTTCATTTAGTCCCCAGTTTCTTCTTTTCATTTTTTTTTTTTTTTTAAGAGACAGAGTCCCAGTATGTTGCCCAGGCTGGTCTCGAACTCCTGTGCTGGGATTACAGGCATGAGCCACCATGCCCGGCTTCCAGTGTCTTGAAAAACTAACTAATCTGTGATAGTATTTCTTTTTCTCCTGCCTACCCCAAAACAAATAATCACGTTTTTATTTGACATATTTTTTTAAAGACAGGCTAGGAACACTTACTTCATCAACAGATTTAGAAGCATCTATTTTCTTGACTTTCCCCATTTCTTCATATAAGTCAATAATTGGCTTTGTTGACTGAAGGTATGTCTGAATTCTGCAAAAGTAAATATTGCAAGGTTCTAGGTATCTATCCTTTCTTCTATATGTTATAGAAGAGCTCACAGAACACTGGATCTGCCCCGACCGATTGACTTAACATCTTAAACAAGCCATTTTACATGTTTAAATGTGACTCTTTTTTTCCTATACCAAATAGGGCAGGTCTGGGATTGAAGTGGTTGTATGTAAAAACTGCAAAGTACCTCTTTTCCAAGCTCTCTCTGTTGTCATCACTCCTACCACTACTCTTTCCCCTCTCAAGACATCGTTCAATACAGATCTAAAAAGAGATATAAAGTTATCAAAAACATAAAGATATGAATTTGCCATTCTTTTAACCTGAAAAGAAAACAAGAGTTTAAAGAGATGACCAAAAAAACCCCTGCAATAAACCCAGTGTGTCTAATTCATTAATCAACATGCAAAGTCCTTTTAAAATTAAACATGTGGTTCAATTTATATAAACTAGGTTAAATAAGTACAGAGCATAATAAGAATTCATTCATGACTCAGTTTTTCCTGTGTATTTTTTTTCAAACTGCAATAAAAAGATCTGTATGTGTATGGTCCCAGCTCAGATCTATTATTAACTTATTAGGTATGAATTACATGCCTCAAATTTTGTTTCATTTTTGCCTGCTTTTTGATAATTCCATAAATTTCCAAATATTTGAGTCAACATATTTGCATTTGAATAAAGCATCCCTTGTTAATTGTGAATAAACATTCCTTAGTTATAAAGCTGTGGTAACATTCTAAAGTTAACTTTGAAGGGTAAATGAAAACATATTTTTGGGGGTTGGAAGACGAGAGTTGCGTTTTAAAACAATGCAAAAGGCCAGGCATGGTAGCTCATGCCTACAATCCCTGGGAGGCTCTGCACTCTGGGAGGCTAAGGCAGGTGGATCACCTGAGGTCAGGAGTTCGAGACAAGCCCGGCCAACATTGCAAAACGCTGTCTCTACTAAAAATACAAAAATTAACTAGGCGTGGTGTGCACGCCTGTAATTCCAGCTACTTGGGAGGCTGAGGCAGGAGAACTGCTTGAACCTGGGAGGTTGCAGTGAGCGGAGATCATGCCACTGCACTCCAGCCTGGGCAAGAAAGTGAGACTCCATCTCAAATAAAATAAAATAGAAAAGAAAAGAAATAAAATAAAATAAAATAAAAATAAAATAAAATAAAATAAAATAACGCAAAGGCCGCAGCAAGTCTCTCCACCAGAGGCACATTTACAGTTCAACCTAAGAACAATCAACTTCCTTCAAGGTACTAACTACTTCAGGCTTCTTAATTAAATGATTCTGAGAAATGTATTTAGTTATTCAAAAGTATGTCTGACTTCATTATTAGAACTACCAGAAAGAAAAGTACATTTTTTTGCTTTTTTCAAGATCATTTCACTCTTAAGACAAATCAGGCTATCCTGTACATTTCTTTTTTTTTTTTTCTTTTTTTGAGACAGTCTTGCTCTGTTGCCCAGGCTGGAGTGCAGTGGCGCAATCTTGGCTCACTGCAACCTCTGCCTCCCAAGTTCAAGCAATTCTCCTGCCTCAGCCTCCCAAGTAGCTGGGATTATAGGCGTGTGCCACCACACCAGGCTAATTTTTGTATTTTTAGTAGAGACGGGGTTCCACCATGTTGGCCAGGCTGGTCTTGAACTCCTGACCTAAGGTGATCGCCTGCCTTGGCTTCCCAAAGTGCTAGGATTACAGGAGTGAGCCACCACACCCGGCCCTGTATGTTTCTTTAAAACAGAAAGTTTTCCCAACTTCTCAGAAACGTGTTTCTCTTCCAGTAAACAACACCCTAAGGCAAGATACTCTTTGATAATAATGTCTACCTAAGAAAGTAGTTCAGCTTCTTACCTAATATTATTATGTATGTCAGTTCTTATTTTTTAAAAATCAAAACTGATTCTTGTTATTTTGAAAATAAAGGAAAATTTAGCTCCCCAGCCAATGCCAAATAGTTTTTAATACTCCAACAGTAAGACAGTGCTATTCTGTCCATCCAATCCACCAATTCAAAAAACACTGCTGCCAATATAAAATGTAACTAAAAAATTCCTTTGTTTTTTTCCAATAGTTGACTAACAGTTGCTTAAAGCCTATGTGGGCAGATGAAGATTTTCATTACCTCATTATTACAGTCAAAAAACAGAACGAAGGATACATCTGCCTTCCCATCCATGGTCTTGTTCCAACCTTGAAGGTTGTCTTGATTTCTTGGAAACCCATCAATCAAGAATTTATTCTTCTGAGCATTGGCAGCCATTGTCTGATCCATTTCCTAAAGGAAAAAGAAGATTTAGGTTCAATACTACATTAACAAAATGAAATTTCTCAAGCATGGTAGTGTATACATGGGTGTTTGTTTTATTATTATTATTTAAACCCTAAGTAAAGGGTGGAGGGTACATAGCAAAAAAAGACTAGAAGGAAATCTATCAATGTATTAACATGGTTGCCTCAAGCTGGTGTGGTTATGGGTATGTGCTCCTCTCACAACCATCTCATTATTTTACACACAATTTTTTTCTATGGTTTCCAAATTTTCTACAGTTAAGTGTATGTTACTTTCACATACACATTCACAAAGTTATAAATAAGCAATAAAAGCAGCAATAAGAGGAAAATAACCATTAACCATTATCTTTGCTTCAGCAACTAGAGACCCTGTCTTGTGTTCCCTTTGCTCTTCCCAAGTCGTTTTGCTGTAGTGGAAAGTATATTACTTCTACAGGTGCTCAACTCTGCTATTCATGTAATTCAAGTCCAACAACACAAAGCTTTGGACAAATATAAAAGACCATTAGCATTAATTATTAATGTAGGATAAAATATTTTTTTTTTTTTTTTTTGAGACGGAGTCTCGCTCTGTCACCCAGGCTGGAGTGCAGTGGCGCGATGTCGGCTCACTGCAAGCTCCGCCTCCCGGGTTCACGCCATTCTCCTGCCTCAGCCTCCCGAGTAGCTGGGACTACAGAGACGGGGTTTCACCGTGGTCTCGATCTCCTGACCTTGTGATCCGCCCGCCTCGGCCTCCCAAAGTGCTGGGATTACAGGCGTGAGCCACCGCGCCCGGCCGATAAAATACTTTTTAATGGAAGCTAATTAAACCCAAATGTCACTGGCTGCCCCAAAACAAAGGGAACAAAAGAACACATTCAGAAAGATAGCAAGAACAACCCATTTCACCATCCTCTTCCAAAGCGTGAATTTAGGTAGAATGTGGGAATATGTAAATATGAGACAGAAATCTCTAATCTCCAAATCCTTGCCACTTCAATCACCACAGGATAAGCGCAAGTACACAACTGTAATAAACCTTAGAGGAGCCTCTATTCCAAAACGAACTGACATTCAGTACTCTCCATGTTCAAACTTCTCTGGTTCCTCAAGAACAATGGCTGTCAGGACCCATGATCCCTTTATCTGAGAATTGGTTTTAACCTATCATCTAGCTTCTTTGATATTTGCAAAACTTCAGCAGAATGCTATAGCCTTTCTACCACAACTATGGTAGTGGAAGATATCTGAAGAACGCACATCAATATCATACTCATTCAGCATATACTCATTCGAGGTCTACCATCAGGGAACATGAAGAGCAAGGTCATGACTCTTGTCCCTGGGGGGAGTCACAGTTGAGTGCATGACAAATATGTATACACACATGTGCTAAGTTCTATAATCAAGTATGCAAAGGATGCTATAGTAAAACAAAGAAGTCAGCACAAATTGCAAGGAAACTGCCAAAGAAAGCTTTTCCAAAGAAGTGGCAGTGGAACTGAATCCTGAATAATGAAATGGCACGTGTAGGCAGATAGGGATCAGCGTCCTCCAGATAGTGGAAACTGGAAATATAAATGAGAAAGCAAAACCGCTTAAATGAATCTATTAGCCGGCACAACTGACTCTTAGGATATGTGTGGAGAGTGGTGGGAGACATGACTGGAAAGTAAGCAAGGAGTAAGACTCATGAAGAACTTTGTATGGGACACCAAGGAGTCTGAGTGTTATTCTGGAAGCAATAGAGGAACATTTAAGAATTTTAGGCAGTAAAATAACAGGCTCATATTGCCTTTTAGAAAAAAAATCACTTTGACTGCACTGAAGAGGATTAATCAGAAGGGGACAAAGATGGATTAAAAGCAAAAAGACTAACTAGGAGTCAGTATAAAGATGGATTAAAAGCAAAAAGACTAACTAGGAGTCTCTACTGATAGTCCAGGTAAGAAAAAAAGAGGATGTGGCCGGGTGCAGTGGCTCACACCTGTAATCCCAGTACTTTGAGAGGCCAAGGTGGGTGGATCATGAGGTCAGGAGTCCAAGACCAGCCTGGCCAAGACGGTGAAACCCCATCTCTACTAAAAATACAAAAATTAGCTGGGCATGGTGGCTGGTACCTGTAATCCCAGCTACTCAAGAGGCTGAGGCAGAGAATTACTTGAACCCAGAAGGTGCAGGTTGCAGTGAGCCGAGATTGTGCCACTGCACTCCAGCCTGGGTGACAGAGCGAGACTCTGCCTCAAAAAAACAAAAAAACAAAAAAAAAAAACAAAAGAAAAAAAGAGGATGTGAACTAAGGTGATAGTAATGATAGAGAAGAGACTAACAGAAGAGGATTAAAAGAAAGATAATTGGAAAGATACGCTCACTGAATGGATTTGGGAAAGTAAGGAAAAGGCAGGAGATATAGATTGATTCCCAGATTTCTGCCTTGAATAGCTAGGTAGATGGTAGAACCATTAAGCAAGACAGGAAGTAAAGGAAGATCACATTTTAGACAATACACTCAGCCTCTGACATGCTGATTTTGAGACACTTGTGAGACATTCAGATAGAGGTCTAGTAGTTAGGTAATTAAAAATATATGTCTAGAATTCAAAACAAACATTTTGTTTTAGAGCTATAGACTTTAGCAACATTAGCATAGTGAAAGCTTTGGGTATGGCTAAAACCATCCAGAAAGAAACACATAAAATGAGAGCCGAAGAAGACCAAGTATAAAACCCTGAGAAGCATCATGGTTTTGGAAACTTGCAAAAGAATAACTATTAAAGAGGATTGAGAAATAGCAGTCACTCAGTAGGGAGAAGAAAAAGAGATGCTGTCATAAAGAACAAAAGAGGAATGATTTTCAAACAGACTGATCAGAGTTAAATACTACAAGAAAAATAATGACTAAAAGTATTATTTGATAGAGATCATCATTGGTAACACGCAAGAGCAGCTGCAATGGAGATGGAAACAGAATCTGACTGCAAAGGGTTAAAAAGTAGAGCGTGAAAAAGTAAAACCATATAGTCTGCTCTTTCACAATGCTTTCTCTGCTTTATAGAGCAGAGAAAGGACATTAGAGAGAGGGAATGGGGAGAGAGGATTTGTTTATTTTGCAATGGAAGCAGGTTACTTCAACCTCTGAGACAAGATGTAAGAAAGTGTTTATGAGCCACTTTTCATCCCCAATGTCTTTAGTTCCAACCAGATGCTTATATAGCTCTTTTCCATCAGGCTTCAGCTATTTCTTGTTGTTCCCAATATTGCACTTCTTTTTCTTCCTCACTGTTCTTATATGTGAAAATACCTGTTAATGATTATAGTTTTAGGAATCTAGAATGAAAAGTTACCTAGTAAATACAAGGTGTCTGTTTTTCAGATGTGACATACATACATTCATTCATTCATTCATTCATTCATTCGAGACGGAATCTCGCCCTGTTGCCCAGGCTGGAGTACAGTGGCTTGATCCCGGCTCACTGCAACCTCTACTCCTGGGTTCAAGTGATTCTCCTGCCTCAGCCTCCTGAGTAGCTGGGATTACAGATGCCTGCCACCACTCCTGGCTAAATTTTTTTTTTTTTTTTTTTTTTGTATTTTTAGTAGAGATGGGGTATCACCATGTTGGCCAGGTTGGTCTTGAACTCCTGACCTCGTGATTCACCCACCTTGGCTTCCTAAAGTGCTGGGATTACAGGTGTGAGCCACCATGCCTGGACTTTTTTTTTTTTTTTTAAGAGATGGAGTTTCACTCTGTCACCCAGCTTGGCGTGCAGTAGCATGATCTCAGCTCACCAAAACCTCTGCCTCCCAGGTTCACGCCATTCTTCTGCCTCAGCCCCCCGAGTAACTGGGATTACAGGTGTATGCCACCACACTTGGCTAATTTTTTATATTTTTTGGTAGAGACGGGGTTTCACCATGTTGGCCAGACTGGTCTCGAACTCCTGACCTCAAGTGATCCCCCTGCCTCGGCCTCCCAAAGTGCTAGGATTACAGGCATCAGCCACTGCACCAAGCCTCAGATGTGACATATTTTAGTTTTGAAAGCTATTAAGTCTTAGCATTTCACATTGAAGCTGGTGATGCACCAGAAAAGTAGACACCATGGCTGAGCGAACATCAATGATGAGAAGGACGTGGGTTAAAAAAGAGGAAGGGCCATGCGCTGTGGCTCACGCTGTAATCCCAGCACTTTGAGAGGCCGAGGAGGGTGGATCATGAGGTCAGGAGAGCGAGACCATCCTGGCTAACACAGTGAAACCTCGTCTCTACTAAAAAATTTTAAAAAAAAATTCACCGGGCATGTTGGTGGGCACCTGTAGTCCCAGCTACTCGGAAGGCTGAGGCAGGAGAATGGCGTGAACCCAGGAGACGGAGCTTGCAGTGACTCGAGTTGGTGCCACTGCACTCCAGCCTGGGCGACAGAGCGAAACTCCATCTCCAAAATACAAAAAACAAAAAACAAAAACACGAGAAAGAAGAAAGAAAGAGGTTTAGGGGCCAGGCACGGTGGCTCACACCTGTAATCCCAGCACTTTGGGAGGCTGAGGCGGGCAGATCACCAGGTCAAGAGATCGAGATCATCCTGGCCAACATGGTGAAACCCCGTCTCTACTAAAAATACAAAAATTAGCTGGGCGTGGTAGTGCACACCTGTAATCCCAGCTACTCTGGAGGCTGAGACAGGAGAATCTCCTGAACCCGGGAGGCGAAGGTTGCAGTGAGCCAAGATTGCGCCACTGTAATCCAGCCTGGCAACAGAGTGAGACTCTAACTCAAAACAAAACAAAACAAAAAAGAACAAAAGAAAGCAAAAAAGAAAAGGGAGCAGGGGACGGAGGATAAAAGAAGAAACAGAAATGGAAGAGAGTAACTGTCTGAATGTTGGGAAGAAAGGACCAAGTGCACATAAATGGATGTTAAGTTGAGCTACAGGTGATCCTAAATCAAAGTAGAGAATCCTTGCCACGGTCCGATTTCTTCCCAGGTGAAAGCAAAGTTTCTAGTTCTGCCATTCTCAAGCATAACCACCTTCCACAAGCAAGAAATTCAATACTCGGAGCCACATGTGGTGGCTCTCTCCTGTAATCCCAGCACTTTGGGAGGCCGAGGTGAGAGGATCACTTGAGCCCAGGAGTTCCAGCCTAGCCTAGGCAACATAGTGAGACCCTGTCTCCACAAAAAATAGAAAAAAATTAGTTGGGTGTGGTGGCATGTACCTGTAGTCCCAGCTATTCAGGTGGCTGAGGTGGGAAGATGGCTTAAGCCTGGAGGGTTGAGGCTGCAGTGAGCTATGATCAGGACACTACACACCAGCCTGGGTGACAAAGACACTGTCTCAAAACAAAACAAAACTTTTGATATTTTTCATTACACACATGAAAGGTGGATTTATTTTTATTATTAATGTTGTTTGTTTATTTATTTTTGAGAGGAGGTCTCACTATGTTTCCCAGGCTGGACTTGAACTTCTGGGGTCAAGCAATCCTTCTGCCTCAGTCTCACAAGCAGCTGGGACTACAGGCATATGCCACCACTCCTGGCTTTTAAAAAAATTTTTTTGTAGAGATGGGGTTTCACTAGGTTGTCCAGGCTGGTCTTGAATTCCCAGCCTCAAGTGATCCTCTTGCCTTGGCTTCCCAAAGTGCTGGGATTACAAGTATGAGCAACTGCCTGGCCAAAAGGTAAATTTAATTTCTTGTTTCCTCGCTGGTTTGAACTGGTTGGCATTCATTCACACTCCTTACCCTCTTTAATAAACTGATGGTTATCTCAACTGGTACAATCTTTCCTTCTTTAATGTACTTTTCAATAAGTTCACCATACTGTGAATCTGGGTTCTTCCTTTCATCACGAAGCAGCTCTCCTGCAGAAAGGTGTGTGTAGCCATATTTCTGGAAGAAGCACACATAAGAAAAATATCAGAATTCATTCAACCCAGTGGTGGGATTATACTTTTTTCCTTTGTATCAATTTCTATATTCTAATTTTTCTATAATAAATAAGTTTTGCTTGTATGTTAAATAATAAAGAAAAATTTAAGATATTTCACATAATCCAGTTTCTTAATGGGTATCTTTATTCTTCATAGTTATAATGTTCATGTAAATATATCCTGGCTGGGCACAGTGGCTCATGCCTGTAATCCCAACATTTTGGGAGGACGAGGTGGGTGGATCATGAGGTCAGGAGTTCGAGACCAGCCTGAACAACATGGTGAAACCCTGTCTCTGTTAAAAATATAAAAAATTAGCCAGGTGTGGTTGCGGGTGCCTGTAATCCCAGCTACTCGGGAGGCTGAGGCAGAAGAATGGCTTGAATCTGGGAGGCGGAGCTTGCAGTGAGCCGAGATCGCACCACTGCACTCCAGCCTGGGTGACAGAGCAAGACCCCGTCTCAAAAAAAAAAAAACAGAAGAAGAAATGATCAAAAGTATATTTTATTAAAGGTTTTTTAAAAAAACTCCCATCATTTACAGAAAATAGAAATAAGTACAAAACTGTTTAACTCCTTAAACTCAATTTAAAATTATTCCCACACCATTTATAAATGCCTACTTTAATCACTGAGTATACACAAACTTCTGAAAGTTGGGTGCAGAAAGAACTTTATAAAAAATGAGGTGTGACCTACCTTCCCACTTACTAGAGACCCTTTTTGAAAAGCATTTTTCAGGCCGGGCGCGGTGGCTCAAGCCTGTAATCCCAGCACTTTGGGAGGCCGAGACGGGCGGATCACGAGGCCAGGAGATCGAGAGACGATCCCGGCTAACACGGTGAAACCCCGTCTCTACTAAAAAATACAAAAAAAAAAAAAAAAAACTAGCCGGGCGAGGTGGCGGGCGCCTGTAGTCCCAGCTACTCGGGAGGCTGAGGCAGGAGAATGGCGTGAACCCGGGAGGCGGAGCTTGCAGTGAGCTGAGATCCGGCCACTGCACTCCAGCCTGGGTGACAGAGCAAGACTCTGTCTCAAAAAAAAAAAAAAAAAAAAAAGAAAAGCATTTTTCAACTACTATCCACAAAATTTTATGGCAATTTTATTTCCCAGTTTATTTTGACTCCTACTTGGAACTCTTTGCTTGCCGAATGCTCTACTCTGGTCTAGTGATTACAGCATATGGTAATATTGAATAAATGGAAAGACAAACAGTACTAAACAATGGCAAACACTCAGTGAAACACCAACAATGTACAGAGCACTCTGTAATGCTCTACTGTATGAACAGATACATTTAGAAGCCCAGTTAGTAATTTAGAAATTAGAACACAGTTTGCTTCCTGACATGGGAGAGTTCAATTTTGCAAGCTTTATATTGCATTAAAATGGGTGTTGGGTCTGGTATCACTTTAGGTGATGGCTCACGCCTATAATCCCAACAGCTAGTGAGGCCAAGGAGTGAGGATCACGTGAAGCAAAGGAAGGAGGATTGCTTGAGACCAGGAGTTCAAGTCCGGCCTGGGCAACACAGGGAGACTCCATCTCTATGAATAATTTTTTTAAAATTAGCTGGGCGTGGTAGTGCATGCCTATGGTTCCAGCTACTCAGAAGGCTGAGGCAGGAGGATTGCCTGAGCCTGGGAGATTCAGGCTGCAGTGAGCCGTGATCATACCACTGCACTCCAGCCCAGGCAACAGAGTGAGACTGTGTCTCAAAAAAATAAATAAATAAATGAGAAACTAGTTGGAAATTGTAGATATATACAAATAATCTTTTAAAAAATAATTTAGCTGGCATGGTGGCTCATGCCTATAATCCTAGTGCTTTGGAAGGCCAAAGCAGAAGGACTGCTTGAGGCCAGGAGTTCAAGACCAGCCTGGGCAACACAGCAAGACCTCGTCTCTACAAAAAATTTTATTTTTTGTTGTATTTTATTACTTATTGATTGACTGAGATGGGGTCTTGCTCTTTCACTCAGAGTGGAGTGCAGCAGCACAATCACCATTCACTGCAATCTCAACCTCCTGGGCTCAAGCGATCCTCCCACTTCAGCCTCCTGAGTAGCTGGGACTACAGGAATGTGCCACCACACCCGGCTAATTTTTATTTTAATTTTTTTATAGAGATGGGGTCTCACTATGTTGCCCAGAATGGTCTCAAACTCCTGGTCTCAAGCAATCCCTTAACCTCTGCCTCCCAAAGTGCTGGAATTATAGGCAAGAGCCACAGCACACGGCCTCTACAAAAAAATTTGTTTAATTTACAAACAATAATTAGGGGCCAGGCGTGGTGGCTCATGCCTGTAATCCCAGCTACTCAGGAGGCTGAGGCAGGAGAATCACTTGAACCCAGGCAGCAGAAGTTGCAGTGAGCCAAGATCACGCCACTGTACTCCAGCCTGGGCTAAAGAATGAGACTCCATCTCAAATAATAATAATAATTATTACTATACGGTTTGTCAAAAAGAAAAAACCACCTTACTTGCAAAGTCCAAGGAAACAAAGAATTCAAATGAATATAAAGATGTCAAACCTATACACAGGTGTCTCATGTTCTCATTCACATTCCATTTTTGTAAATTATCTATTTACCAGCTTTTTATACTATATTTTTCTTAAGGATTTTGCTAATAATGCTTTCCTCTTACCACAGTTACAGCAACAACAAAAAAGCAACTATCACTTACATATAAATTATTATGGCATTTTAATAATAGCTAGACTTTAAAGAGCATATTTTCAAAGCATTCTGCTGTCATTAAGTAATCACTGAAGCCAATTTTGAGGAAAGCAAGAATAGATATTTTCCAGCCTTAACCAAAACTTTTTCACATTCTCTGAAATTTCCTTGCAATTAAAACTTAGTGGGTAACTAACAACAGTCTTAAGAGCAACATTCAAAGCCACAGCAACTTACAAATACTGTAGCTACAATTATAAGCTACTATTGAACTAAAAATAATAACTTTTTTTGTTGTTGTTCAGACTGGGTCTTGCTCTGTCGCCTAGGCTGGAGCACCATCTCTGCTGACTGCAACCTCTGCTTCCCGGGTTCAAGCAATTCTCGTACCTCAGCCTCCCGAGTAGCTGGGATTACAGGCGCCACCATGCCTGGCTAATTTTTGTATTTTCAGTAGAGACGGGTTTTACCATGTTGGCCAGGCTGGTTTCCATCTCCTAACCTCAGGTGATCTGCCCACCTCGGCCTCCCAAAGCGCTGGGATTACAGGCATGAGCCACCATGCCCGGCCTAAAGATAGTAATTTTCTAGTGACAAATATATACACTCAATTCACTTAGAATAAGTGCCTAAAATTTTAACTGAAATTTCTCCTTTAAGAAGTTGAAAAACAATTCAATAACCTTTACGGATCATGCACTAAGATTTGGAGGGAGAAAAAAGCACCATGTTCACAACGAGTACAAAATGGCATTCTATTTTACTCCAACTAGGCAAATGTTGACAACTTTATGGGGTCAAATCTCAAACTATATCTTGTTCAATTTCTCTCACTTTTTTTTTGTTTTGTTTTTGGAGACAGGGTCTCACTCTGTTACCCAGGTTGGCGTGCAGTGGCACGATTTCAGCTCCCTATAACCTCCACATATATACATATGTGTGTGTATAGTTTGTTTGAGACTGTCGCCCAGGCTAGCGTGCAGTGTCGGCTCACTGCAAGCTCCGCCTCCCGGGTTCACACCATTCTCCTGCCTCAGCCTCCCAAGTAGCTGGGACTACAGGTGCCCGCCACCACACCCGGCTAATTTTTTTATTTTTAGTAGAGACAGGGTTTCACCATGTTAGCCAGGATGGTCTTGATCTCCTGACCTGGTAATTCGCCCACCTCAGCCTCCCAAAGTGCTGGGATTACAGGCGTGAGCCACCACACCCAGCCATATATTTATATTTTTAATATATAATAATATATTATAAATTTTATACTATATTACATATATTATAAATTATATACTATATTACACACACATTTTATATATTATATATCATAAGTTATATGATATAAATTGTATAATATATGAAAATGTAATTTATATATTATACATTATATTAACTTCTATGTTTTTTAGTCTTGCTGTCTCTAAATATATATAAATATATGAATATATAAAACTATATATAGGCCGGGCGCAGTGGCTCACGCCTGTAATCCCAGCACTTTGGGAGGCCGAGGCGGGAGGATCACGAGGTCAGGAGATCGAGACCACCCTGGCTAACACGGTGAAACCCCGTCTCTACTAAAAATACAAAAAATTAGCCGGGTGTGCTGGCGGGCGCCAGTAGTCCCAGCTACTCGGGAGGCTGTGGCAGGAGAATGGCGTGAACCCAGGAGGTGGAGCTTGCAGTGAGCCGAGATTGCGCCTCTGCACTCCAGTCTGGGTGACAGAGCGAGACTCCGTCCCCCCTCCCAGAAAAAAAAAAAAAAAAAAACTATATATATACACATACATCTATAGTTTTTTATATATATTTATTTATATAAATATATTTATATTATATATATATTTTTATATTTATTTTATATATATATAAAACTATTAGGTGTCCTTCAGATTGACATCTGTGAAGCACTGAAGACTAAGGTTATGTTGCATTCTCCATAAGACTACTAAACCTTAAAATCTTTTTTTTTTTTTTTTTTTTTGCCATGAACCCATATCTAAAGAGAGAGCCTTAAAATCTAAATGCTGGTTACATGCTGTCAACAATCTACCTTCACCCAAACACCCCCAAATGCTGCAGGTACTATGGCGCGGCGGGGAGGCAGTCATCCAGATGCACCAGTCTGGTGCCTGCTGCAAACAACAGCTTTAGAGCCCACAATATCCCAGCAACACTTTATGTAAGTCTATTATCTGTTTCAAAACATTTCTTTTTTTTTAGACGGAATCTTGGTCCATCACCTAGGCTGGAGTGCAGTGGTGCAATCTCGGCTCACTGCAACCTCTGTCTCCTGGGTTCAAGCGATTCTCCTGCCTCAGCCTCCCAAGTAGCTGGGACTATAGGCACCCGCCACCATGCCCAGCTAATATTTGTATTTTTAGTAGAGACGGGGTTTCATCATGTTGTCCAGGCTGGTCTTGAACTCCTGACCTCATGATCCGCCAGCCTCGGCCTCCCAAAGTGTTGGGATTACAGGTGTGAGCCACCGTGCCTGACTGGTTTTTTGTTTGTTTTTCAGGTGGAGTCTCACTCTGTTGCCCAAGCTGGAGTGCAGTGGCGCAATCTCGGCTCACTGCAACCTCCGCCTCCAGGGTTCAAGCGATTCTCCTGCCTCAGCCTCCCAAGTAGCTGGTACTACAGGTGCCCACTACTGCACCCGCCACCATGCCCAGCAAATTTTTTAATATGTTTAGTAGAGACAGAGTTTCACCATGTTGGTCAGGCTGGTCTTGAACTCCTGACCTCAAATGATCCGCCCGCCTTGGCCTCCCAAAGTGCTGGCATTACAGGCCTGAGGCACCACACCTGACCTCAAAACAGCTCTAATAGTACTTTTACCAATTACAGACAATCTCTGACTGAAGATGGTTCAATTTACAATTTTTCGACTTTACAATGGTGTGAAAGCATACATATTCAGTATGCTCCTCATTTATGATGGGGGTTACCTCCAAATCCATCGTAAACTGAAAATACTGTACTGTAAGTTTAAAACACACTTTGACTTACTACACAACCACATTTTAAGTTGAGGAACATCTGTAATGTAAATAAGACATCTGATAAGGATTTTCCAGAAAAAAAATACCTGCCATCCCTGGGGAATTTAGTTTCCTTTGACTGTAAGAATACACTGCCCAGATATTTACTGGCCAACGTTTTAGAATTTCTTCCAGTCCCACCTATAGAGGTTAGAAAAAAGGGTTTTTCCTGTAATCACTCTTAAAGGAAGCTTATCATTAAGAAAAAAATTATGTCTAGCGGGAGAAAGCTGAGTATAACATCTGACTTAAATTGCTAGTGGATTCCTAATCTCATTTTTAGTTTGCACTCACAGTATCTGTAAATGTGTGCATTGCATTTGACCATGCATATTTCATCGCAAATCCACATATTAAAGTATGGAAGTTCTCAATGAAGCTAAATATTTTCTTAAGTAGAAAGCTTTTGCAGAAAACCTCCAAATTAGCGTGAAGCATGTTTCTTTTTCTAATTAAAGAGTAATATTTTAAATTAGCCAGGCGTGGTTGCACGCGCCTGTAATCTCAGCTACTAGGGAGGCTGAGGCAGGAGAATGGCTTGAACCCGGGAGATGGAGCTTGCAGTGAGCCGAGATCGCGCCACTGCACTCCAGCTTGAGCAACAAGAGTGAAACTCTATCTCCAGGCCAGATGCGGTGGTTCATGCCTGTAATCCCAACACTCTGGGAGGCCAAGGCAGGCGAATCACCTAAGATCAGGAGTTCAAGACCAGCCTGGACATGGTCAAACCTTGTCTCTACTAAAAATACAAAAAATTAGCCGGGCGTGGTGGTGTGTGCCTGCAATCCCAGCTACTCTGAAGGCTAAGGCAGGAGAATCGCTTGAACTGGGATGCAGAGGTTACAGTGAGCCAAGACAGCCACTGCACTCTAGCCTGGGCAACAAGAGAGAAACTCTGTCTCAAAAAAAAAAAAAAAAAAAAAAAGGCGAGGTGCTGTGTCTCACACCTGTAATCCCAGCACCTTGGGAGGCCAAGGCAGGTGAATCACCTAAGGTCAGGAGTTTAAGATCAGCCTGACCAACATGGAGAAACCCTGTTTCTACTAAAAATACAAAATTAGCCGGGCATGGTGGCGCATGCCTGTAATCTCAGCCACTCAGGAGGCTGAGGCAGGAGAATGGCTTGAACCTGGGAGGCGGAGGTTGCGGTGAGCCAAGATCGCGCCATTGCACTCCAGCCTGGGCAACAAGAGCAAAATTCGGTCAAAAAAAAAAAAAAAAAAAGTAATATTTTAAAAGCTTATATCCTGGAAAGGAGTAAAAGGAAGGATATAATCCATTGAACTGCAGACAATTACAACATTTCCCTCATTTCATTTTCCTCAATGTTTTTTCCCTTGTAATCTGAAAGACCAAAATAGACATCCCTTTATCAACTAAGATGGACCCTAAGGTTAAGGAAACAAAAGTTGTTTACAGGTCCGGGATTCAGGGCCTGGCTGGCAAGGCAAATTTCTAAATGCCTACAGCTACAAGAAAAAAATCACACTCTTGCAAATTATCAGACCCCTCCTAACTCTGATTTACAACCCAGACCACTATAACTGTGATTGCACAGAGGACCAGCCTTAGAAACATTCTTTTCTGATATGCAGTTGCAGATCTTAAGCCAGTTTCAGCCACTTTACAGAGGTTGCACACAAACTTCTCTTTGTGTCCTATAGTTTGCCCTTTGACATAAAGAGCCAAATTCCACCTTATTTTATTTACGTATTTATTTTTGAGACGGAGTCTCGCTCTGTCGCCCAGGCTGGAGTGCAGTGGCACAATCTCGGCTCACTGAAACCTCCACCTCCTGGGTTCAAGCGATTCTCCTGCCTCAGCCTCCAGAGTAGCTGGGATTACAGGCATGCGCCACCATGCCCAGCTAAGTTTTGTATTTTTAGTAGAGACAGGGTCTCACCATATTGGCCTGGATGGTCTCGATCACTTGACCTCATGATCAGCCGGCCTTGGCCCCCCAAAGTGCTGGGATTACAGGTGTGAACCACCGCACCCAGCAATTCCACCTTATTTTAACGCTAAAAGCCCACCCCAAAGTAAACATGGGATGAATGTTACATATATGTTTATCCATTGCACATGTGCCCAATTCCCCTCGTAAATATGTATAGCCTTTCTCCCAAACCGGCTTCATATTTAAGACTACTATATATTAGACCACGTGAAGTGTAAAACCCAACCTGCCCGTCTCCTCCTCAAAGATGGAGCACAATCTATGCCAGAGACTCTCTACCCAGTATGCAAACTGATATCACCAATAAAGCTCCTCTTTCTACTATGTAGCCATCCTGGTGGTCTTTTGGATGACAACATCCATGTAAGAAAACCTTAATTCAGGAAACACTTCAACTTACTGTAAATCCGTAAGTATTTGCTGTCTACAAAGTGCCAAGCAATGTGCTGATACAGAGGATGTAAAATGGTTATATTAACAAAGAATGCAATAGTGACTTGCATCTATAAAATGACTTGAGCCTCACTACTAATTAATAAACGCAATTCTTTATATTTGCATAACTTAAAGTCTTTAATGACTTGATGACTGTCTGCTTGGGGAAGTTGCTTCTTCAGAAGCAATGGCAAGAAAATAGAATAAATAAAACTTAAGAGTGGGTTAGAAGTCACTAAAGAGATTGTTTCCTCATCTGTGTAAGGCCTGGATGTCCCTCTAACATTTTACGGATGGTTTGTCAGATAATAGAGGATTAGAGTATCTGACTTACATGCCAAATGGACCCTATAGAAAAAGTACACTGGAATTTTCACCGTCTAATTTTATTCTGTAATTGGTCAATTCCAGTATTTTTATTTATTTTAATTCATCTCAGCCATTTTGAATCAATTTGCATTCCCTACAATAGAAGGAATGGAAAATGATCAAAGATGAAGACCAGGCTTAGAAACCTTCAGGAAGGGCCGGGCGCGGTGGCTCAAGCCTGTAATCCCAGCACTTTGGGAGGCCGAGACGGGTGGATCACGAGGTCAGGAGATCGAGACCATCCTGGCTGACACAGTGAAACCCCGTCTCTACTAAAAAATACAAAAAAACTAGCCGGGCGAGGTGGCGGGCGCCTGTAGTCCCAGCTACTCGGGAGGCTGAGGCAGGAGAATGGCGTGAACCCGGGAGGCGGAGCTTGCAGTGAGCCAAGATCACGCCACTGCACTCCAGCCTGGGCGGCAGAGCGAGACTCTGTCTCAAAAAAAAAAAAAAAAAAAAAAAAAAAAAAGAAACCTTCAGGAAGTCCAGGAGCTCAGACACAATAATTGGAAACTTCCAGATTTAATGGATAGGCACAGAGCTCTTGTTACTCTTAGGAAATGCTCACTTAGTCTTGTTAATTAAATGATAAATTCTTAATGTCACTGTAGAACATACAAGTTACATACTCATCTTATTTCTAGGAAGAAGCAATATCTTAAGTCTCTCATGTATCACTACAACCCAGATATTGTTGCAGGTGGTCTAAAAGCCTAGGAATCAGTTAATTCAGTTCTTAAGAGAATACTTGGAGAAAGGCACACAGCAAAGGTAACATGAATCTTTGTATACATCAAATCACTCAGATGAAGCCCTAACCTCTTCTATTTCTCCTTATAAAAGAAAGGTTTCAGGCTGGGTGCGGTGGCTCATGCCTGTAATCCCAGCACTTTGGGAGGCTGAGGCGGGTGGATCACTTGAGGTCAGGAGTTCGAGACCAGGCTGGTCAACATGGTGAAACCCCATCCATACAAAAATACAAAAAAATTAGCTGGGCATGGTGGCAGGCGCCTGTAATCCCAGCTACTCAGGAGGCTGAGATAGGAGAATCGCTTGAACCCAGGAGGCAGAGGTTGCAGTGAGCTGAGATCATGCCTTTGCACTCCAGCCTGGGTTGAAAGAGCAAGACTTCATCTCAAAAAAAAAAAAAAAAAAAAAAAAGGAAGAAAGGTTTCTTAACAACCACTAAACAGGCCAAACTGTACTTCTTTATTATTTTTTATTTTTATTATTTAGAGACAGAGTCTCACTCTGTCGCCCAGGCTGGAGTGCGGTGGCGCAATCTCAGCTCACTGCAAGCTCTGCCTCCTGGGTTCACGCCATTCTCCTGCCTCCACGCCATTCTCCTGCCTCAGTCTCCCAAGTAGCTGGGACTACAGGTGTCCACTACCACGCCCGGCTAATTTCTGTATATTTAGTGGAGGCGGGGTTTCACTGTGTTAGCCAGTATGGTCTCGATCTCCTGACCTTGTGATCTGCCCACCTCAGCCTCCCAAAGTGCTGGGATTACAGGCGTGAGCCACAGCACCCAGCCTGTACTTCTTTCTTATTATAAAAAGGTAAATAACATTAAAATGAGGGTATCATTCACCTAGGGAATTTCAAAAGCAAGAAAGTTGGCCAAAAAGATTCAACTGCTTGAAAATGCAACATGTAAAGAACCTCATCATGAAGTAATCACATTTTAATATCTCAGGTGCTCTTTAGGAACTAGAATTTATTTGAATTTAAGAATCAACACCAGAAAAATGTACAAAGGAGACAAAATTCCAAATAATAGTATTAAGCAAACATAACATTTGAGCATTTGCAAAATTATCAACCAAATGGGGAAATACATTTAGGGAAACACAAAGAACTCAGCAAAGATCACAAGAACCTGAACCTTACAGGAAATCACACATTCAGAACACTGAACTAGAGTGCTTAAGACTTTATAACTAAAACTAAAGTTTTATAACTCTGTCACAACCCAGTGTGACAGTGGGTAATTTAATCTTTCTTAGATCTGTTTGTTTATAAAACAGAAATAATATGTATGCTACCAAAAATGACATCTACACATACTATACTATACTATACTATACTATACTATACTATACTATACTATACTATACTATACCATACCATACTATACTAACAGCCACAGCAAAATATCATTATTAGATGTCACAACTAGAAGCATCTCTTGAAGAACACACTCCTAAAAACAGGGACTACACTACTAGGTTTAAGACCTCCTAAGAGTGACTGGGCACCGTGGCTCACGCCTGTAATCTCAGCGCTTTGGAAGGTCAAGACGAGAGGGTTGCTCGAGGCCAGGAGTTTGAGATCAGCCTGGGCTAAATAGCAAGATGTCATCTCTACAAAAAATGAAAAAATTAGCCTGGCATGGTGACACGCACCTGTAGTCCTAGCTATTCGGAAGGCTCAGCCAGGTGGGTAGCTTGAGCCCCAGGAGTTTGAGGTGGCAGTAAGCTATAACTGTGCCACTGCACTCTAGCCTGGGAAACAGAATGAGACTCTGTCCCTTAAAAAAAAAAAAAAAAAAAAAGGAAATCTACTATGACAGCACTCAAGGTAGGTCAGAGAAGAGATAGACAAACTCATACAGGTTACTCCTAGACCAAAGTCCAAAATAATCAGTGGTTTAACTACAAATCACACACCAATAAAGGAACAGAAATACCAAACTGGCTCAATATCAATATTATGTGCTATGGTTTGAATGTGCCCCAAGTTCCTCCCTAATGTGGCAGTGTTGGGACGTGGGGCTTAATGAGAGGTGTTTGGATCACGGAAGCTCCACCCTCAAGAATGGATTGGCTGGCACGGTGGCTCATGCCTTTAATCCCAGCACTTTGGGAAGCTGAGGCAGGTGGATCACCTGAGGTCAGGAGTTGAAGATCAGCCTGATGAACATGGCGAAACCCTGTCTCTAATAAAAATACAAAAATCAGCCAGGCATGGCGGCAGGTGCCTGTAGTCCTAGCTATTCAGGAGACTGAGGCAGAAGAATCACTTGAACCTGGGAGGCGGAGGTTGCAGTGAGCTGAGATCACACCACTGCACTTCAGTCTCCGCGACAGAGCGAAACTCAGTCTCAAAAGAAAAACAAAGAATGCATTAATGCCATTATCACGGAGTGGGTTCCCTGTAAAAGGATGAGTTTGGCTCGGCTCCCATCATGGGATGACACAGTGAGAAGGCCCTCACCAGATGCTGGTGGTGTTTAGGAATAAATGTAAAACTAAATGTGTAAGAATTATATGAAGAAACTAAAAACACTTTAGTGTAGGACAAATAAAATCAATATTATAAAAAGAAGGCAGACCAGGCACGGTGGCTCATGCCTGTAATCCCAGCACTTTTGGAGGTGAAGGCATGCGGATCACTTGAGGCCAGGAGTTAGAGAACAGCCTGGCCAACATGGTGAAACCCCATCTCTATTAAAAATACAAGAATTAGCCTGACATGGTGGCACACACCTCTAATCCCAGCTAATTAGGAGGCTGAGGCACGAGAATTGCTTGAACCTGGGAGGTGGAGGCCGCTGGGGGCCTTGATTGCACCACTGCACTTCAGTCCGGGTGACCTGTCTCAAATAAATAAATAAATAGAAGGCATTCTGTATTACTAGATAGAAAAATTCGTACTGTAATTATTCAGTTCTCCACAAATTAATCGATAAACTTATGGCAACTTCAAGCAAACTTTGATTGGGATTTGTCTTTTTGTATTAAATGAAACTTGGTAAGTTGATTCTCAAACTTTTCAGAAAGAGTAAATGTGAGTGAATGGCCAAAACTGAAATAATATTAACAACTACAAATGAGGACTTGTCCCACCAGGTGACATAAGATTATATAAAACTACAGCAAGTAGAACAGGGTGGTACTGGTATAAAAATAGACAAATAGAACAATGAAACTCAAGAGAGTCCAGAAATAGACCCAAGTATAAATAAGAATTCAACAAGTAATAAAAGCACCTAAAATAGGTGGAGAAAAACGAACTATTTAATAAATGATACTTGTGCAACTGGCTATCCATCTGGGAAAAAACAAAATTAGATCTCTGCATTACACTATAACAAAACTAAACTCCAGGTGAATTAAAGTTCTAAAACACACAGCAAGTAAAAACCCTATGACAGTACTAGAGGAAAATAAACTGAGACAGGAAAAGACATCTTGCTTGGCACTAAACAAGAACCAAAACAGCTAGGATTTATGTTTGAACACATTAATGATAAAAACTTTTGAACAAAGAAAGGCATCACAAGTATAATCAGATAATAAGTAACAGCCTGGAGGAAAATATTTTCACTAGACAAAGGTGATGGGATACTATATATCGCATATAAACAGATTCTGGCTGGGCCCCGTGGCTCATGTCTGTAATCCCAGCACTTTAAAAGGCTGGGATTACCACTGCACTCCAGCCTGGGCAACAGAGCGAGATTCTGTCACAAAAAAAAAAAAAAAAAAAGGCCGGGCACAGTGGCTCACACCTGTAATCCCAGCACTTTGGGAGGCCAAAGTGGGTGGATTACGAGGTCAGGAGTTTGAGACCAGCCTGGCCAATATGCTAAAACCCCGTCTCCACTAAAAATACAAAAATTAGCTGGGCATAGTAGCACATGCCTGTAGTCCCAGCTACTCGGGAGGCTGAGGCAGAAGAATCGCTTGAACCCGGGAGGCAGAAGTTGCGGTGAGCCGAGATCGCACCACTGACTCCAGCCTGGGTGACAGAGCGAGACTCCCTCTCAAAAAAAAAAAAAAAAATAATAATAATAAATTAATTAATTTTTAAAAAGGCCGGCCATGGTGGCTCATGCTCCCAACACTTTGAGCCACCGGGCATGGTGGCTCATGCTTCCAACACTTTGGGAGGCCAAGGTGGGCGGATCACCTGAGGTCAGGAGTTCAAGACCAGCCTGGCCAACATAGCAAAACCCCATCTCCACAAAAATACAAACATTAGCTGGGCATGATGGTGTGTGCCTGTAATCCCAGCTACTTGGGAGGCTGAGGCGGCAGAATCACTTGAATCTGGCAGGCGGAGGTTGCAGTGAGCCGAGATCATGCCATTGCACTCCAGCCTGGGCGACAAAGACTCCATCTCGGAAAAAAAAAAAAAGACAATGTGATTCCATTTTCCACTGGATTAAAAGTAAAAATTTTCTACAACTAACTGTTCATAAAATTAATATAAAATAAAATGTTATATTCAGCAATGGTAAGAATACGGAGAAACCAGTATCTTCATACTTCATAGAAGTAGAAATCAGTCTTTCAGAGGGCAATTTATTTAAGTTCATTCAATCAAAGTTTAAGTTTGCTCAAACTCTGACTCAGTAATTCCATTTCTAGGAGTTATGCTACTGTTGCACATGTGCACAAAGACATACGTACATGAATGTTTACAGCAGTGTCATTTGTAAACAAATGTCTATGTCCACCAAAACAAATCTAAACTTCCACCAATATGGGAATGGCTAAATAAACTATTGTGTACATTATGAAGTAGAACAATCTGTATGTTCCGATATGGAATGCTCTCCAAGATATACTGTTAAGCAAAAAAAAAAAAAAAAAAAAAAAGCAAGTCACAAAACAATAAGCAATGTGTATGTGCATACACGTGTGCATTATATCTGAGTATAAACACATCCAAAAAGGACCAGAAAGGCACGCACACAAAAACCTGACAAGTGACTACAGAAGGAGAGTAGGATGAGATTAAAGAGAACTTTCATGTTTTACTTTGTGTACTTTCAAAATCGTTTGAATTTTTTTACAATATACACATATACATATAAACTTCTAACATTTTAGTTTTAAAACAGCATGCACTATCCATACATCTTTATTTATTTATTGAGGCAGGGTCTTGCTCTGCTGCCCAGGCTGGAATGCAGTGGCACAATCACAGCTCACTGCAGCTTTTACCTCCTGGGCTCAAGTGATCCTCCCGCCTCAGCCTCCCACGTAGCTGGGACTACGGGCATGCCATCATGCCTGGCTAATTTTTTTACTTTTTTATTTTTTGTAGAGATGGGGTTCACTATGTTGTCCAGGCTGGTCTCAAACTCTGGGCTCAAGCAATCCTTCCACCTTAGTCTTCCAAAGTGCTGGGATTACAAGACTGAGCCACCACGCCCAACCTATACCTCTTTAAAAGGTAAATATCAGGCCAGGCGCAGTGGCTCACGTCTGTAATCCCAGCACTTTGGGAGGCGAAGGCGAGCGAATCACTTGAGGTCAGGAATGAGACCAGCCTGGACAACACGGTGAAACCCCATCTCTACTAAAAATACAAAAATTAGACAGGCATGGGGGCGGGTACCTGTAATCCCAGCTACTTGGAAGGCTGAGGCAGGAGAATTGCTTGATCCTAGAGGCCAAGGTTGAAGTGAGCCAAGATCGTACCACAGCACTCCAGCCTGGGTGACAAAGTGAGACTCCATCTCACACAAAAAAAAGGTAAATATCACAAGGAGGAAAGATTGATAATTTAAATGTTTTATTAACATCAAATCCTAAGAGCACAGCAAAATAAAATTCAGTCGTCTCACATTAGGTAAGGATAAGAATCCCAATATAAAAACCACCATTTGATATTAAGAAAAAAGGGGAACAGGACCTGCATAATCAAAAACTTACTTAAAATTTAAAACTAAGTCATGATAGAGAATAGCAGCTCTGGAGACATATTGGTGAACTGCTCTAAATCCAAAAATCAATTCAAGTGTTTAGATAAAAATTTTTCTGGAAAGTGATCCACTCCTTAAACAAAGGAGAAACAAAAGTATAATACAGTAACACAGAAACACACTGCATGGGCATGAAGTCAAGAGTTACAGAAGGAGACAGAAAACAGTCCAGTTTTATAGCCTAGAAACAGATGGAAATTTAGAGACATACTCAGTTGAGAGGATCCATAAAGTATAGCAGCAAAAGTTTAAAAGGAAACATATTTCAATGAAGCTCTCCTCCAGACATTAGAGTTCAAAATTATAAGCAAGATATTCTGGAAATGCCACTTCTATGGCATAGACAATATAAGCATACTACCCTTAGTCTCCAAAATAACCCATTGGAGCACTTTCAGAACTTTATTGTGCCAAGTAACCTCTCTTAATTGACTTTTTAGAAAAAAATCAGCCACTGCTTAGATAACAAAGAATCACCTTCATTGTTACTTCAATAATCTGTGCTAATAGAAGTGTGAAAAAAATCATTATTTGGCTTTAAAAAGTAGTATTTTTTTTTAAATTCTGGTATAAAATTTACCTTCATAAGTATATTTTGCTCAATCTAAAATTAAAGTCAGTTTAGTGATATACATTTTTAAACAATATTGCAATCAAACCACAGCCCAGCATGGGATTTAATGATGACCATAAATAACTGTACCCATTTCTATAATGTAGAGCAGACTACATGAGCCTCTTGGTTCTTGATTAGGGCCTAACTTCATCAAGGAAAATGACCTAAGAAGTGATAATCTTATGGAAAAATTTTCCATATTTTCTTTCCTGTCACGACTATACAATAGAAAAAGCACTGAAAACCATTTACAAAATAGGTGACTTTTTGCTTAATGGGCATCCTACTAATCTGATTTAATTAACTTGAACTCAATTATGCCCTGGAGCTGGTCAAAGAAGTAATGAGAACCTGTGACCCCCCCATCCCTCCCCACCTTCCTTTCCATTTACCACTACCCCCTCTTTTCCACTCCCAACTCGTGGCACTATATAGATACCAGTTACATCTTTATTTTTGTAGTTTTGGACTAGCTTATCAGCCTTTTTAATCTCTACACCATAGGCAACAGAAAGCATACTATCTGTTCTATTGTACAAGATGTAAGATCTCCTCAAAATTTAAAACATTTTAAAGGACACTACCAAGAAAATAAAAGACAACCCACAGGATGGGAGAAAATATTTGTAAATCATATATCTGGATAAGGGACTTTAAATCTTTAAAATATATAAACTCTTACAGCTTGATAAGATATATAACCCAATTAAAAGACGATTTTTTATTTTTATTTACTTACTTTTTTGAGATGAAATATCATTCTGTTGCCCAGGCTGGAGTGCAGTGGTACAATCTCAGTTCACTGCAACCTCCACCTCCCGGGTTCAAGCGATTCTCCTGCCTCAGCCTCCCTAGTAGCTGGGATTACAGGCATGCAACACCATGCCCAGCTAATTTTTTGTATTTTTAGTAAAGAGGGGGTTTCACCACATTGGTCAGACTGGTCATCAACTCCTGACCTCAAATGATCCACCTGCCTAGGCCTTCCAAAGTGCTGGGATTATAGGTGTAAGCCACCATGCCCGGCCAAAGACAATTTTTTAAATGCACTATTCTGAGGGGGAAAAAAAAGTCCTTCACACCTACTAGAATGGCTATAATTTAAAAAACAACAACCAAAACAAAAAAATGAGCATTGACGAAGATGTGGAGAAACTGAAACCTTTGTACACTGCTGGTGGGTATGTAAAATGGTGCAGCTGTGGAAAATAATTTAGTGGTTCCTTAACAAGTTAAGCACAGAATTACCATGTGACTCAGCAATTCCATTTCTATGTACATCCCAAAGAACTGAGAACAGACTCAACCAGATACTTGTACACCAATGTTCACTGCAGCATTATTCACAGTAACCAAAGGTGAAAACAACCTAAGTGTCCGTCAGCAGTTGAATGGTTAAGCACAATGTGCTGCATACATATCATGGAACATTATTCAGCCATAAAAAGGAAGGACGTCCTGATACATGCTAACATGGAGGAAGCTTAAAAACATTATGGGCTGGGTGCAGTGGCTCACGCCTGTAATCCCAGCAGTTTGGGAGGTCGAGGCAGGTGGATCATAAGGTCAGGAGATCGAGACCACCCTGGCTAACACAGTGAAACCCCTTATCTACTAAAAATACAAAAATTTAGCCAGGCGTGGTGGCATGTGCCTGTAGTCCCAGCTACTTGGGAGGCTGAGGCAGAATCACTTGAACCTGGGAGGCGGAGGTTGCAGTGAGCTGAGACCTGTGCCACTGAACTCCAGCCTGGGCAACAAAGCGAGACTCTGTCTCAAACAAACAAACAAACGAAAATTCATGTTATTACCTACCTAAATCATACATAATTATACAGGTAAAGCTTGTGTGTTAAATTAAACATGTAACATTTTCCAATACCAATCAATGACTAACACATTCTGGAAGCTCCAAACAGAAAATGGATACAGAAACAGACTTTTGTGTAGTCCCAAATTAGGCATATTCAATTGCTTGTTGATATAGGATACATTCCAAAGGAGAATGGAACCAGCTTATAGGTCTTCTGGAGAAGACTGATGGAAACCAGGCATGGAAGAACATGTTTCACGGGACCCAGTCCCTCAAAGTGAAGGCCTCTGAGACTAGTAAGTAACAACTGCTGCTTTTTCCTTTACCAAAGTGATGGTTTGTTAACTTTACACACCAGGCAGCATAAAATTGTCAACTAACAGTATGTCTGTCACACCTGTTCCCTATTAAAGTTCTAAATGCTCTTATCACATGTTTAGTCTGTAAAAATGTTCTTAATTTGTCAGGTTAAAGCAACTAAAATGTAAGAGCAAACACATTTTCATATAGCAATTGGGTTAAAAGTATTAGCTTTAAGGTAGTAAGAATCAGTGTGACTAGGCCAACATGACACAAAAAATAAGACATCAAAATATATGTGCTGCCTCCATACTCCCAGCAGAGTCCCCACCCTTTCTCTCTGTAACCTGGACAAAAAGTCCCACTACTAGATTGATTTCTCTAATCCTCTGAATTTCAATTCAGAAAGTTACCCGTTAAAATACTGCACTCCTATGTGACTTTTGGAGGTCTTCAGTGATTACAATCCTTTTGCATTAGCATCTAAACTGGAATGTGGTACAGCAGATTCACAATAGTGCCCTGAGTTTAATTTTTTAAGGGAAACACAGCAATAGTCAAAGTGACACTATGTGAACTACCAGCTCAAGATAGTTAATTTTCAACTTAAGATCACAGACTGGGCACGATGGCTCACACCTGTAATCCCAGCACTGTGGGAGGCTGAGACAGCCAGATCACTTGAGGTCAGGTGCTAGAGATCACCCTGGCCAACATGGTGAAACGCCGTCTCTACTAATAATCCAAAAATTAGCCAGGAATGGTGATGGCGCATGCCTGTAGTCCTAGCTACTCGGGAGACTGAGGCAGGAGAATTGCTTGAACCTGGGAGATGGAGGTTGCAGTGAGCTGAGATTGCACCACTGCACTCCAGCCTGGATGACAGAGTAAGACTCTGTTTCAACAACAACAAAAACCAAAAACAACAACAACAAAAAGATCATAGTACATTCCTTTCAAAGACATCATATCTTTGTGAGGCTGATTCTTTTATGGGTTGTTGCTGTGATAAAAACAAGTACCACATGAAAATTAATGTAGGACAGGCACAGCAGCTCATGCCTGTAATCTCAGCATTTGGGGAGGCCAAGACAGGAGGACTGCTTGAGGCCAGGAGTTCAAGACCAGCCTGGGCAACATAATGAGATATCTACAGAAATTTTAAACACTCGAGAGGTATGGTGCGATGTGCCTGTAGTCCCAGCTACTCATGAGGCTGAGGTGGGAGGATTGCCTGACTCCAGGAGTTGGAGGCTGCAATGAGCTATGATTGTGCCACTGCACTCCAGCCTGGGCAATAGAGCAAATGAATGAGAGAATGAATGAATGGAACGAAGGAAAAAAGGAAAGAAGGAAGGAAGGGAGGAAGGGAAGGAGGGAGGGAAGGAAGGAGGGAAGGAAGGAAGGAGGGAGGGAAGGAGGGAGGGAGGGAGGGAGGGAGGGAGGAAGGGAAGGAGGAAAGGAAAGAAAGAAAATAAAAAAATAAAATAGGCTGGGCATAGTGGCTCATGCCTATAATTCCAAGACTTTGGGAGGCTGAGGCAGGTGGATCATCTGAGGTCAGGAGTTCAAGACCAGCCTGGCCAACGTGGTGAAATCTGTCTCTACTAAAAATACAAATATTAACCGGGTATGGTGGCAGGCGCCTGTAATCCCAGTTATTTGGGAGGCTGAGGCACGAGAATCGCTTGGGGAGGGAAGGTGAAGTGAAGGGAAGGGGAGGGGAGGGGAGGGGAGGGGAAGGGAAGGGGAGGCAAACAAACAGGGGCCGGGCACGGTGGCTCAAACCTGTAATCCCAGCATTTTGGGAGACCAAGGCAGGTGGATCACCTGAGGTCTGAGGTTCGAGAGCAGCCTGGCCAACATGGTGAAACTCTGTCTCTACTAAAAATATAAAAAGTAGCTGGGCATGGTGGTGCACACCTGTAGCGCCAGTTACTTGGGAGAATGAGGCAGGAGAATCACTTGAACTCAGGAGACGGAGGTTGCAGTGAGCTGAGATAGTGCCACTGCACTCAAGCCTGGGTGCCAGAGTGAGACTCCAACTCAAAAAAAAAAAAAAAAGAGAAAAGAGACAGGGAGAGAGAAAGAAAGAAAATTAGTAAGAAATGCGGGTGGAAGTGTGCAATCTGATTCCAATGTATGAGAAGCAGTGCCCAACAGGCATATACATTTCATTAGTAAGTGTGGTTACTTAAGAATGAAATTAGGCCGGACGCAGTGGCTCATACCTGTAATCCCAGCACTTTGGGAGGCCGAGGCTGGCAGATCACGAGGTCAGGAATTCCAGACCAGCCTGGCCAACATGGTGAAACCCTATCTCTACTAATAATACAAAAATTAGCCGGGCGTGGTGGTAGGCACCTGTAGTCCCAGCTACTCTGGAGGCTGAGGCACGAGAATTGCTTGAACCCAGGAGGCGGAGGTTGCAGTGAGCCAAGATGGCGCCACTGCGTTCCAGCCTGGGCGACACAGTGAGACTCTGTCTCAAAAAAAAAAAAGGCCAGGTGTGGTGGCTCACACCTCCACACCTCTAATCCCCGCACTTTGGTAGGCCAAGGTGGGCAGATCGCCTGAGGTCAGGAATTTGAGACCAGCCTGACCAACATGGTGAATCCCCATTTGTACTAAAAATACAAAATAAGCCGGCATGGTGGCACATGCCTGTAATCCCAGCTACTCAGGAGGCTGAGGCAGGAGAATTGGTTGAACCCGGGAGGTGGAGGTTGCAGTGAGCCAAGATCACGCCATTGCACTCTAGCCTGGGCAACAAGAGCAAAACTCCACCTCAAAAGAAAAAAAAAAAAAAAAGAAATTAAATTGCTACTTTTTTTCTCCTAATTTCTATGTATCATTTCTTCAAACAGCTACTAACTTGTTATAAAATACTTATTAAGAATTGTTTGGGGCCGGGCGCGGTGGCTCACGCCTGTAATCCCAGCACTTTGGGAGGCCGAGACGGGCGGATCACGAGGTCAGGAGATCAAGACCATCCTGGCTAACACGGTGAAACCCCATCTCTACTAAAAAATACAAAAAACTAGCCGGGCGAGGTGGCGGGCGCCTATAGTCCCAGCTACTCGGGAGGCTGAGGCAGGAGAATGGCGTGAACCCGGGAGGCGGAGCTTGCAGTGAGCTGAGATCCGGCCACTGCACTCCAGCCTGGGTGACAGAGCGAGACTCCGTCTCAAAAAAAAAAAAAAAAAAAAAAAAAAAGAATTGTTTGGAACTCATTACTTACTTAATATAGCTGTTAGGTATTTCTTTGTGCACTAGGGTTTTCATGGAAAAAAAAAAACTGAGACACTAAGGGCATCATAAACTGAGAACATTTGGGAGTCTTTAAGCTAAAATCTGAAGGATGACTAGGCATTTCAAAAACCATGTAGTAGAATGAAGGCCAGGTGTGGTTGCTCACGCCTGTAATCCTAGCACTTTGGGAGGCCGAGGCGGGCAGATCACCTGAGGTCGGAGTTCAAGACCAGCCTGGGCAACACGGTGAAACCCCATCTCTGCTAAAAATACAAAAAATTAGCTGGGCATGGTGGTACACGCTTGTAATCCCGGCTACTTGGGAGGCTGAGGCAGAAGAATCGCTTGAACCCGGGAGGCAAAGGTTGCAATAAGCCGGTATCATACCACTGCACTCCAGCCTGAGCAACAGAGCCAGAGTCTGTGTAAAAAAAAAAACAAATAAATAAATGAAAAACATGTAGTGAAATGAGAGGGAAAAGACAGGGTCCCCACCCTTAAAGACATTACACTCTAGTTAGGGAGGCAAAACTGAAAGATAAACAGTTTCAAAATAATTTACAGTTAGGCCGGGCATGGTGGTTCACACCTGTAATCCCAGCACTTTGGAAGGCTGAGGCGGCTAGATCACCTGAGGTCAGGAGTTTGAGACCAGACTCGCCAACATGGTAAAACCCCATCTCTACTAAAAATACAAAAATTAGCCAGGTGTGGTGGTGGGCTGTAATCTCAGCTACTTGGGAGGCTGAGGCAGGAGAATCGCTTGAACCCGGGAAGTGGAGGTTGCAGTGAGCCGTGACTGTGCCACTGCACTCCAGCCTAGATGACAGAGTGAGACTCCATCTCAAAAAAAAAGAAAAGAAAAGAAAAAAAATAATTTACAGTTAAACTTTAATATCTGCAAAGTTCTTTCATATCTGTTTGCATTCAAGGAAGTGTTTTTTGTGTCAGCCTCACTTATGTCAGTTTACTCTCTCACACTTTACTCAGAATTAAATCCTCCAATAACCCTATACAAGGATAACTGCTTTGAGCGTTTTCCATCTCCCAGCTGCTTCTTTCCCATTGTCCTTCAAAATTGAGCTCATACACATCACCTCCTCTGGGAAGCCCTCCCTGACTCATTAAACTGAAATTTAGATGTCCCCTCCCTTACCTAAATGGTATATTTGGTATATTTATATCATAGGATTTATCATTCTATCCTGTAGTCATCACCAATTAATTTCCTTGTTTCCTCACTACATTGTAAACTTTTGGCAGCAGGGTCTTTTTTTTTTTTTTTAAGACATGGTCATGCCCAGGCTGAAGCACAGTGGCATGATCATGACTTATTGCAGCCTTCACTTCTCATGCTCAGGTGATTCTCCCACCTAAGCCTCCCAAGTAACTGGGACCATAGGCACGCACCACCAGGACTGTTAATTTTTTGTAGAGATGGGCTGTTCATATGTTTCCCAGGCTGGTCTTGAACTCCTTGGCTCAAGTGATTCTTGCACCTTGGCTTCCCAAAGTGCTGGGATTACAGGCGTGAGCCACTGCACCTGGTCAGTCTGTGTCTTCTTACTCAGTTCAACAACCAATATCACAGTGCCTGGCTCTCAAAAAATGTTTTCTGAATAAATGACAAGTACAGAGAAGTTATATATATATATATATATATATATATATATATATATATATATACTTTTTTTTTTGAGACGGAGTCTCACTGTTGCCCAGGCTGGAGTGCAATGGTGTGGCCTCAGCTCACTACAACATCCTCCTCCGAGGTTCAAGTGATTCTCCTGCCTCAGCCTCCAGAGTAGCTGGGATTACAGCCTCCTGATCCACCCGCCTTGGCCTCCCAAAGTGCTGGGATTACAGGCGTGAGCCACCATGCCAAGTCAGGAAAATATTTTTTTTAAATATACACAGGGTCGGGCATGGTGGCTCACACCTGTAATCCCAGCACTTTGGAAGGCCGAGGCAGGCGGATCACTTGAGGTCTGGAGTTCAAGACTAGCCTGGCCAACATGGTGAAACCCCATCTCTACTAAAAATACAAAAATTAACTGGGTGTGGTGGCATGCGCCTGTAATCTCAGCTACTTGGGAAGTGGAGGCACAGGAATCTTCTGAATCTGGGAGGCAGAGGTTGTAGTGGGCCGAGATCACGACATTGCACTCCAGCCTGGGTGACAGAACGAGACTCTGTCTCAAAAAAAAAAAAAAAAAAAAATACACACAGCTAATTATGCCATTTCACTTTAAAAAAAAGAATTGCCAGGCACAGTGGCTCATGCCTGTAATCCTAGCACTTTGAGAGGCTCAGGCGGGTGAATCACAAAGCCAGGAGTTCGAGACCAACCTGACCAACATGGTGAACCCCTGTCTCTACTAAAAATACAAAAATTAGCTGGGCATGGTGGTGAGTGCCAGTAATCCCAGCTACTTGGGAGGCTGAGGCAGGAGAATTTCTTGAACCTGGGAAGCGGAGGCTGCAGTGAGCCGAGATGGTACCACTGCACTCCAGCCTAGGCAACACAGTGAGATCCTGTCTCGAAAAAAAAAAAAGAAAAAAAAAAAAGAAAAACAGGAAAAAAGAATTTATTCTCAAAAACCTTAGAAAACAGATTAACAAATTTGTAAAAATTAAAATAATCATCCAAGCTGATATTCATATACTTCTGATAGAAATATAGTAAGTATAATGTTTGTGATGGTTAATTTTTGATGCCCACTGGACTGGATTAAGGGATACCCAGATAGCTGGTAAACATTATCATCTGTGAGGGTGTTTCTGGAAGAGATTAGCATTTGAAGCAGTTGAGTGAGTACCAGCCTGGGCAACACAGTGAGACCTTGTCTTTACAAAAAATAATTAGCTAGGCCAGGCTAATTGGGAGGTCGAGGCGGACAGATCACCTGAGGTCAAGAGTTCAAGACCAGCCTGGCCAACATGGTGAAACCCTGTCTCTACTAAAAATACAAAAATTAGCCAGGTGTGGTGGTGGGTGCCTATAATCCCAGCTACTTGGGAGGCTGAGACAGGAGAATCGCTTAAACCTGGGAGGCGGAGGTTGCAGTGAGCCAAGATCACACCACTGTGCTCTAGCCTGGGTGGCAGAGCAAGACTCCATCTCAAAAAAATAAAATAAAAAATAATTAGCCAGGTCTGGTGGTGTCAGCCTGTAATCCCAGCTACTCTGAAGGATAAAGCAGGAAGATTGCTTGAGCCAAGTGGCTGCAGTAAGCGGTGATGGAGCCACTATACTCCAGCCTGGGGGACTGTCCCAAAAAAATAAAAATTGGCCAGGATCAGTTGTTCACGCCTGTAATCCCAGCACTTTGGGAGACTGAGGTGGGTGGATCACAAGGTCAGGAGATTGAGACCATCCTGGCTAACACGGTGAAACCCTGTCTCTACTAAAAATACAAAAAAATTAGCTGGGCATAATCCCAGCTACTCGGGAAGCTGAGGCATGAGAATTGCTTGAACCTGGGAGGCAAAGGTTGCAGTGAGCTAAGATCACACCAGTGCACTCCAACCCGGGCGACACAGCAAGGCTCTAGCCAAATAAATAAATAAATAATAATAAATAAAAATAAAAATCTTAAAGTAGACTGTATTGGTCCATCCTCACACTGCTATAAAGAAATACCTAATAAAACACTGTCTCTACTAAAAACACAAAAATTAGCCAGGTGTGGTAGCACACACCTGTAATCTCAGCTACTTAGGAAGCTGAGGCAGGAGAATCTCTTGAACCTGGAAGACAGAGGTTGCAGTGAGACAAGATCGTGCCAAGGTTCTCTAGCCTGGGTGACAGACTGAGTGAGCCTCCGTCTCAAAAAAACGAACAAACAAAAACACAAAGGAATTAAATCTATAGGTAAAGAACTGAAAGGATATCCATGATACAGTCGGCAAAAAATACAATAATCTCACTTGAAGGTAAAAAATATAAATATTTGCATTTTGTTCACAAGAACATTGAGAAAGAGATGGGGAAGCAGTTCATAACAAGCAGTTACTACTGGTGACCTCGGGATTAGAAAAGATGTAACTTTTCCCAATGGGCATGTATTACTCTTATAACTTAAAATGGAAAGGCAAAAAACAAAAGTTTTCAAAATTAAGGGCAGTAAATAATCTGAAGATTTTCTCCCCTCCTCCAAGTTGTTAACAAAAATCCCATGTCACAAGCACCCTTGATGAAACAGTGGTGCTTCTGAAGAGTCAAGTATCCCGTGGACCACCTCTTTTACAGATAAACTTTCTTAAAAAAGAAAAAATTTGCTGGGCACGGTGGCTCACGTCTGTAATCCCAACACTTTGGGAGGCTGAGGAAGGCGGATCATCTGAGGTCAGGAGTTCGAGACCAGCCTGACCAACATGGCGAACCCTCGTCTCTACTAAAAATAAAAAATTAGCCAGGCATGGTGGCACATGCCTGTAACCCAAACTACTCGGGAGGCTGAGGCAGGAGAACCGCTTGAACCCAGGAGGAGGAGGTTGAGGTGAGCCAAGATCATGCCACTGCACTCTAGCCCAGGCAACAAGAGTGAGTGAAACGCCGCCTCAAAAGAAAAAAAATTATTATTCCACCAAAAGGAAAGAAGCCTATTCTTAAACACTGGACCTTAATATCCAGTGGATTTTCCTATCTACTAGTTTCTTCTAAATGCTGCTTTGTTTGAGAATTTGTAATGAGGAGCTTGGAAATCTCAGCAGATTTTCACAACCATATCATTTATTCATTCATTGAGAGTAAACAGAAGTGATACATGAGAACTACGAGGAAAACAGGCTGGGTACGGTGGCTCACGCCTGCAATCCCAGTACTTTGCAGACTGAGGTGGGAGGATCGTTTGAACCCAGGAGTTTGAGACTAGCCTGTGCAACACAGGGAGACCCCATCTCTACAAAATAAAAAAAAAAAAAAAAATTAGCTAGGCATGGTGGCATGCACCTGTAGACCTAGTAACTTGGGAGGCTGAGGTGGAAAGATCAGTTGAGCCTGGGAGGTGGAGGCTGCGGTGAGAATGAGCCGCGATTGTGCCACTGCACTGCAGCCTGGGCAACAGAGGGAGAGCTAGTCGCAAACAAGAAAGAAAGAAGGAAAGAAGGAAGGAAGGAAGGAAGGAAGGAAGGAAGGAAGGAAGGAAGGAAGGAAGGAAGGAAGGAAGGAAGGAAGGAGGGAGGGAGGGAGGGAGGGAGGGAGGGAGGGAGGGAGGGAGGGAAGGAGGGAAGGAGGGAGGGAAGGAGGGAGAGGGAGGGAGGGAAGAAGGAAGGAAGGAAGGGAGGAAGGAGGAAGGAGGAAGGAAGGAAGGAAGGAAGGAAGGAAGGAAGGAAGGAAGGAAGGAAGGAAGGAAGGGAGGAAGGAAGGAAATCAGCCAGGTGCGGTGGCTCACGCTTGTAATCCCAGCACTTTGGGAGGCCAAGGCAGGCGGATTACCTGAGGTCAGGAGTTTGAGACCAGCCTGGCCATTATGGTGAAACCCCATCTCTACTAAAAATACAAAAATTATCCTGGCATTGTGGTGGGCGCCTGTAATTCCAGCTACTCAGGAGGCTGAGGCAGGAGAATCGCTTGAACCGGGGAGGCGGAGGTTGCAGTGAGCCAAGATCACGCCACTGCACTCCAGTCTAGGCGACAGAGTAATGCTCCGTCTAAAAAAAAAAAAAGAAAAGAAAAAGAAAAAGGAAAGGAAGAAAGAAAAATCAGAGAAAGACATTCAAACACTTCTGGTCCTGAAAATGGGAGAGCCAACTGCCACTGGAGCGCCCTCTGGGGATCAAATTTTTAAAAATTTTACATCTTCAGGACAAAAAATACACTCTATGAATTCAACCTATTCAACTTATAATTCAATAAGTGCTTGATAGGCAGTTACTATGTGTCAGGCACAATGTTCAACACTGGGGACACAAAGATAAATGAAATCAAGTTTCCGATTTATATATGCTTAAAGTCAATTATCATCCAAAACTTTTTCTAAGTGCAGTAAGTAGGATGGCCAGGAAAAGTAAGAGTTACCCACACAGGCCTTGGAGGAAGTTGACACAGATGATAAAATGCTTTCTAGGTGAGGCCAGGCGCAACAGCTCCTGCCCGTAATCTCAGCACTTTAGGAAGCTGAGGCACGTAGATCACCTGAGGTCAGAAGATCGAGGCCAGCCTGGCTAACATGGCGAAACCCTGTCTCTACTAAAAATACAAAAATTAGCCAGGCATAGTGGCATGTGTCTGTAGTCCCAGCTACTCTGGAGGCTGAGGCAGGAGAATCTCTTGAACCTAGGAGGCAGAGGTTACAGTGAGCCGGGGTCACGCCACTGTACTTCAGTCTGGGCAACAGAGTGAGACCCTCTCTCAAAAAAAAAAAATTTTTTTTTCTGGGCGCTACAGAAAGCAATTTGGCATGGTTATAAGCTTTAGTCATAATTTGTTTATGTAAGCAAAATGTTCACAATCTTTAAAAGAGAGGTTTAAATATTTCTTCCAACTAATGCACGTAAAATTGTGGTTATTTTCAAATATAAATTTAGGTTACATTGACATAATTTCATTTGGGCCAAAACAACAAATATAAATAAAGCTTAATTTTAAAAATTCAAGAATAACACAGTATTCCCATCATGATTTTATAAATAAACTACTGCACAATAATTCCACTCTGGAAACTTAACTGTAAGTATCACACTGATTTAGAAAATAGCTCATTTTCTTTTTTTTTTTTTTTTTTTTGAGACGGAGTCTTGCTCTGTCGCCCGGGCTGGAGTGCAGTGGCCGGATCTCAGCTCACTGCAAGCTCCGCCTCCCGTGTTTACGCCATTCTCCTGCCTCAGCCTCCCGAGTAGCTGGGACTACAGGAGCCCGCCACCTCGCCCAGCTAGTTTTTTGTAGTTTTTAGTAGAGACGGGGTTTCACCGTGTTAGCCAGGATGGTCTCGATCTCCTGACCTCGTGATCCACCTGTCTCAGCCTCCCAAAGTGCTGGGATTACAGGCTTGAGCCACCGCGCCCGGCCAAAAATAGCTCATTTTCAAAAACAAATTAGGTATTAGAGGATACAGATTTACAAACAATTAGAAAATAAATTCTCCTTCAAATCTGGGTATTTGGTTAAAAAAAAAGAAAAAGAACGGGAGGGAGGGAGGGAGGGAAGGAAGGAAGGAAGGCAGGCAGGCAGGCAGGCAGGCAGGCAGGCAGGCAGGCAGGCAGGCAAACAAAACTGAAAAATATCAGTACAAATTAATGTGCAAAATCAGTCCCAAAACCTCCCTCCAATCTTTCCTTCCCAGTAGATACTGTATCAGACTTGCCTTTACCTTCTCTAGGTCTCCAGGAGCAATCTGCAGAGCAGAATTCACCTCCAGAGAAAAAATACCAGATTCCCTCTAACAACACCCACTTCACTAATTCCAGTGCCTTAGAGAGCAAGATATCCTAAGGGTTCTTGGTTTTCTCTTTTTCTTCTCTTTCTGTTAACTGAATATCCTAAGATTCTGTAGCTAGGACTCAAATATGTACTTATGGCAGGCTGAGTTGGAAATCAACATACTAAAGTAACAATTTCAGGTGCCCCGTGAGCTACATTAGCTTCGACCAGATTAATTGGAGAATTTAACGTGGATTTATATAATTTTTTCCCTACAGGAAAAAAGCTCCAAAAATTGCATTATTTTGGAATTTAGTTTATAATTGCCTGTATAATAAAATACTGAGTCAAAACAAAGAGATTCACAAAGGAAAAAAACAACATACCGCTGACTTCACTAACAATAGATATTCCAGTGTCTGTCTAGCCAGCTAGAGAATAGCAACTGCTGAATTATAAACTATTTGGAATTAGTTGATTGACAGCTTAATAAAGTTTATGGCAACTAGACTCAAGAGAAGACATTTTCATTAAAGAAGATAACGGTTGAAAACAGTTTAAGGTCATATAATTGTTGAAATCTTAATAATATAACACATTACAGAACATATCTCATCATGGAATCTTGTAACTGATAATTAACAAGTTTAAAATATTATTTGCCATTACCGAACAGAATAAAGAATAATTGTAGAATGTATAGATTATTATTATCATTATTATTATTATTATTTTGAGACAGAGTCTCACTCTTTTTTTTTTTCTGAGAGGGAGTCTGGCTCTGTCGCCCAGGCTGGAGTGCAGTGGCCGGATCTCAGCTCACTGCAAGCTCCGCCTCCCGGGTTTACGCCATTCTCCTGCCTCAGCCTCCCGAGTAGCTGGGACTACAGGCGCCCGCCACCTCGCCCGGCTAGTTTTTTTTTTTTTTTTTTTTGTATTTTTTAGTAGAGATGGGGTTTCACCGTGTTAGCCAGGATGGTCTTGATCTCCTGACCTCGTGATCCGCCCGTCTCGGCCTCCCAAAGTGCTGGGATTACAGGCTTGAGCCACCGCGCCCGGCCCAGAGTCTCACTCTTTCCCCTAGGCTGGAATGCAGCGGTGCGATCTCGGCTCACTGCAAGCTCCGCCTCCTGGGTTCAGGTCATTCTTCTGCCTCAGCCTCCTGAGTAGCTGGGACTACAGGTGCCCCCCACCACGCCAGGCTAATTTTTGTATTTTCAGTAGAGACGGGGTTTCACCTTGTTAGCCAGGATGGTCTCGATCTCCTGACCCCGTGATCCGCCTGCCTCAGCCTCCCAAAGTCCTGAGATTACAGGCGTGAGTCACCACGCCCGGCCCAGAATGTGTAGATTATTTTTTAACCGGTGTAGTAGTATGAGTATTACTCATTTAGGTATAGACATTTTAAAGGCATATTATGATTCACAAATAGCATACTGTATTTAAATGCATTCAAATATAACATGCATAAAGTAATTTAAAAGAAAAATACTACTTTGCAATAAAAAATAACCAGTCCAGGCATAGTGGCTCATGCCTATAATGCCAACACTTTGGAAGCCAAAGCAGTAGGATCCCTTGAGTCCGGGAGTTCGAGACCGGCCTGGGCAATATAGTGAGACCTCGTTTCTACAAAACCCTAAAAATAAAAGTTAGCAGAGAGTGGTGGTGCACACCTGTCATCCCAGCTACTCGGGAGACTGAGGTGAGAGGATGGCTTGAGCCCAGAAGGCAGAGGTTGGAGTGGGTCAAGATGGCGCCACTGCACTCCAGCCTGGGTGACAGAGAGAAACTCGATCTCAAAACAAACAACAACAACAAAACCCACCAATAAAAATAACCAATATAATAAGATCAGGAAGTTTAAAGTGGAGGTAATAAGATCAGAAGTTTAATGGAGAAAAAAAAAATATTTGCATCTGTCTCTGTGTGCCAAATATTTTACCTCATTTAATATTCACAAATACCACACAAAATAGGCATTTCTATTTTTTCCCTTTTCACAGAAGAACTCAAACTAAAGGTAACAACATCTCCGGGCCTAGAGAAACAGTAAATGGCAGACTCAGGGTTTGAATCCATATCTCGTTGATGCTAAAGTCTTTGCCCCTTCCCCTATCATGCTATTTAAGAGAGATCACATATATTAAACAAAAATTTGAAATCACTCCCATTTTTCACTTCTTTTATTTATTTATTTATTTCTAAGACGGAGTCTCGCTCTGTCGCCCAGGCTGGAGTGCAGTGGCCAGGCTCTTTAATTTTTAAAAGACAACTGAGAAGGCCGGGCATGGTGGCTCAAGCCTGTAATCCCAGCACTTTGGGAGACCGAGGTGGGAGGATCACCTGAGGTCAGGAGTTCGAGACCAGCCTGACCAACATGGTGAAACCTTGTCTCTACTAAAAATGCAAAAAAATATTAGCAGGGCATGGTAGCCTGTGCCTGTAATCCCAGCTACTTAGGAGGCTGAGGCAGGAAAATCGCTTGAACCTGGGAGGCGGAGGTTGCAGTGAGCCGAGATCTCACTACTGCACTCCAGCCTGGTGACAGGGTGAGACTGTCTCAAAAACAAAAACGTAACAAAACAGAAAAAACAACAAAAGAAAGTAAAGAGAACCAACAAAAAATTTTTTTTAAAGAGGATGTAAATGTCACGTATTTTTTTAGTTGGACTAGTTCCACTTTGACACCTAAAAATGATCAATTTTTTTTTTTTTTTTTTTGAGACGGAGTTTCGCTTTGTCACCCAGATTGGATTTCAGTGGCGCGATCTCTGCTTACTGCAACCTCCACCTTCCGGTTTCAAGCGATTCTCCTGCCTCAGTCTAAGGAGTAGCTGGGATTACACGCGCCCGCCACCACGCCAGGCTAATTTTTGTATTTTTAGTAGAGATGAGGTTTCGCCATGTTAGCCAGGCTGGTCTCGAACTCCTGACCTCGTGATCTGCCAGCCTCGGCCTCCCAAAGTGCTGGAATTACAGGAGGGAGTCACCGTGCCCGGCAAAATGATCAATATTTATAAATACATCTGTACAACACATAATGACTTGTTGAACTCATCTAACCTTCTCTGCATGCTATTTAGGGAATAAAATACAGGTTGCTTGTTATGAACATATAAGGAGAGAAGCAAAAGCCCAATGTTAATATTGGCCATATCCTAGAAGAGGAGAAAATTAGAAGTTCTAGGTCAAAAAAACTTTTGTTGGTTACAGAGTTTCAGGGCGATTTCACTAGAGGCCACCAATGGTCGCCTCTTCTGTTTCTAGATATCTTGTTTTCCTTCTTTCCCAAGCATTCCCCAGATTGTCCATGAAGCCTTTTTTTTTCACAGTGTCAGTGCAGCTAACCAACCATACATCAGGCCCAAAAATTGTTAAAAGAATTGAACTGGTAACCTGTCTTAAAGCAAAAGGAAAAAAAGTAACAGGATTTTACAGTTGGGAGGTGTTTTATATCCTGAGAAAATCTGGGTTCAGAGACTCTTTTTACTGTATTACAAGGGCTAAATGAGGCTGGGAGAGAGGAAGTGACCGAGGGCCGAGCGTGAGCTGGCAGCAGGGCCAAAGGTTTAAGCTTGATCTCAGAACTGCACTGCCGGCTTTCCCCATCCCCGTCCCGGGCCGAGCCTCAGGGATGGCCCCGCCCTAAAGCTTGCGGGGACTGGGCTCGAGAGCGCCAGCCGCAGCCCACAGCACGCCTAAAATAACACCCCGCCCCACGGGGCTCCTTTCTACGGTAAAGACAGGTTGGTGACAGTGCAGAGTTTAGAGAACCAGAGGGAAGGCACGGAGAAGAAAAATAGGTCTCCCCTTCCGGCAACTGCGGGCGCACACGGCCTCTAACCCAAATCCGCGCTCCTGGTGCCTTCACCCACCACACGATCAGCTACGTGCTAACCTCTGCGCGCTGGGGGACCCCCAAAGGTTGGCCTCCGGGATCCCTCTCCCAGTCCACTCTAGAGACGAATCTGGTCCCCAAAATGTAAGAAAAGAAGGGGCGCAGAAACAAAGCGACCCCAAACGGTGCCCCCCAAGGCGAGCGGGCGCGGACTACGAGTCCCGGCATGCCGCGCGCCGGCGGCCCTCGGCCACCACCACGCGGGCGGCGCGGTGGCCGCCGGGACTCGTAGTCTGCGGCCCGGCGACTCCGGGGGGCGGACCAGGGGCGGCGGGACAGGCCGGCCCGCGTCGCGTCAAGCCCCAAGGAGCCAGCCGGCTGCCCGAGCCTCACCTCGACGATGCGGGCGCACTGGGTCCCCTTGCCGGCGCCGGGGCCGCCGAGGACGAACACTACCAGCGGCTTCATGAGACGGGGAGGGCAGAAGAGAATCGGCCGGCGGGTCTGCAGCAGGAAGCTAAGGCCCAGGACGTGGAGCAGTCGGCTGCGGCAGCGGCTCAGCATACACAGCTGCTCGGCCGGACGCTGAGGGAGCTGACAGCGGCCGGCGAGGCGCGGGGCGGGGCAGGGAGGCGGTGGGAGAAAGGGGCGGGCTGAGCCGGCGCCCGCCGCGGCCCCGCCGCCGTGGCTGCCCAGGCGTCCGCGGCGCGGTCGGAAGGGGAGGAGCTTCGCGCAGCGGCTGCGTCTCGGGGACAGTCTTGCAGTCCGCGCCAGGTTTCCTCCACCCGTTAGGTGGTTATTAGCGCTTTCTGACAGCAGATGTTTTATCCTGCGCCCCCAAGTGTCTGGTGCTGACCTGGAGGCTGGGACGTGATCCGCGGGAGAGCAAAACCCATTGTCTCTGCTCGCAAGGAGTTTCCATTCCAGCCAGTGAGGTACGCGGAGGTAGCCGGTGTGAATGAGTAAACACTAGTACATACAAACGGCAGTACGATTTTGAAGAAATAACAAGTAGGACATAAGATGGCCAGTGTCGCCAGAGAAGGCTTCAGAAGAGGTGACATTCAAGCCAAGACAAAAGGATAGAAAAGAGCGAAACCAGGCAAACACAAGGATAGAGTGTCCGACAGAGAAAAGCATGTGCAAAAAATCTAAGTTGGCTTGGCATGTTAGAGCAACTGAAGGAAGGCCTGGCTGGGCGCGGTGGCTCACTCCTGTAATCCCAGCACGTCGGGAGGCTGAGGCAGGAAGGATCGCTTGAGCCCAGGAGTTCAAGACCAGCCTGGTCAAAATGACGAGACCCCCGTCTCGACCAAAAATTTAAAAGCCGGGCTCCGTGACCCGTGCCTGTGATCGCACCACTGCACTAGGTGACAGTGAGACTGCTTCAAAAAAAGAAAAAGAAAAAAGGCCAGTGACAGTGAGACCAGGGCTGAGTTAAATGAGGGGAGAATGGAAGGTGAAAAGTTGAGAAAGTGAGGTCGGTGGCAGATCAGGACTTTTGGTTACGGAAAGGAATTTGGGCTGTATTCTAACTGCAGTGGAAGCCCTTTAACTCCGTTCGCCTGCTCCCTTCATTAGGGAAAAATCTTAAGGGAGAAGGAAAGGAGAAGTTCAAGAACTGAGCCTTGATGAATACAGGCCTTTAAAAGGCCTTCTGGCCAACGTTAAGAGCTCATTTGATATTTGAGGTAATGGATTTAAAATAATTGAAGATGTTTGGCCATTTCAGGCACAGGCAGAGAAGGCAGCTTGTTGCATTTATTGAGGGTTGGGGTTTTTCCTGGCAAGTACGACAGAGAGAGAGGGCCAAGTGATGAGAGTGTTTGCAAGATCATGTTTATGATGCTGTCTGTAGAATCAAAACCGTACAGGAAAGCAAATAATGGCACATGAAGCCTGGTAGTGGAGGGGTTGGAGGGTGGTGGGGAAAGGGACCAAGGTCTTAGAGCATTGACCCAAGAAAGGTTGCGGTGGGTTATATGAGCAAGTACGCTGGCAGTATAGATGCTGCTGGTCTGAGTGGGATATTTGGAATTGAAATGTCCCAACTTGTGAGTTTCTGATGATGCCAAGGTCCAGGGTGAGACCGTGGGAATGGAAGGCTGAGGCAGAATGCATGCCCTGTTTATAGAACTAAGAGTCCAGGGTATTAGATTTGTCATACAGGTACAAATTCAAGTCAGATAGTACTGGAGTGAACAGAGACTATGGGAAAGGAACTAAGCTATTGAGAGCAAAGTGACCAGGATGTTAGTAAATGAAAGCAAACAGGAGAGGAAGATGGTGGTATAGCCCTCTGTCTGAGCACCCCCATTCTCCTTTTTCTTTTGGTGCTCCTTTCTTAGCTCACTCAGTGGTTTCTGACTCTTCCCCATCTCCACTGTCTCTCCTTGCTTTCTTTTTGTTGTTGTTGTTTTTACTTATTCCCATCCTTCCTGCCCTTCTTTTCCCATTTATAAGTCCCTCCCTTCTCCCTGTCTCTTTTCCTGTCCTTCTCCTCACCTACGTAGTTGCCTTTGTTTGCCCTTCTTTTCCGTTCTCCCTTTAATTTTTACCTGTTTCCTCTCCACAACTTCTACCTTTTCCTTCCTACCATAGAAAGGAAAATGGGATATTTATGGGATATTTTGGATTATCACAGCTGGAAAAAAATATTTTTTTTGGGGGGGGTGGAGAGTCTCACTCTGTTGCCCAAGCTGGAGTGCAGTACTGTGATCTTGGCTCACTGCAACCTCCACCTCCCAGGTTCAAGTGATTCTTCTGCCTCAGCCTCCCAAGTAGCTAGGATTACAGGCACCTGCCACCACACCTGGTTAATTTTTGTATTTTTAGTAGAGACGGGGTTTTACCATGTTGTCCAGGCTTGTCTTGTACTCCTGGGCTCAAGCGATCCTCCTGCCTCAGCCTCCCTAAGTGCTGGGATTACAGGCATGAGCCACCGTGCCCAACCAGGCCTACACTACACTACAGGTGGTGGTGTGCACCTGTAGTCCCAGCTGCTCGGAAGGCTGAGATGGGAGACTGAGATGGGGGATCCCTTGAGCCCAGGAGGTGGAGGATGAGGTGGGAGGATCTCTTGAGCCCAGGAGGTGGAGGCTGAGGTGGGAGGAGCCCTTGAGCCCAGGAGGTGCAAACTCCAGTGAGCCAAGGTCGTGCTACTGCATTCTAGCCTGGGCAACAGAGCCAGACCCTGTCTCAAAACAAAAACATTTTTCTATGGATACTGAAATTTGAATTTATATAATTTGCATGTGTCCCAAAATATTATTTCTTTTATTTTTAAAATCCATTTTAAAATGTGAAAATTATTTTGAGCTTGAAGGCTATACAAAAACAGGGACCCACGTTTAGATATGTGAATTTTCACATTAAAAAAACATGGCCGGGCGCTGTGGCTCATGCCTGTAATTCCAGCACTTTGGGAGGCCGAGGCGGGCAGATCACCTGAGGTTGGAAGTTCGAAACCAGCCTGGTTAACATGGTGAAACCCCGTTTCTACTAAAAATACAAAATTAGCTGGGTGTGGTGGTGTGCGCCTGTAATCCCAGCTACTTGGGGGGCCGAGGCAGGAGAATCGCTTGAACCCAGCAGGCAGAGGTTGCAGTGAGCCGAGACCGGGAGGCAGAGGTTGCAGTGAGCTGAGATCGCACCACTGCACTCCAGCGTGGTGACAGAGCGAGGCGCTGTCTCAAAAAAAAGAAGGCGGCTCCAAACCCTTCAGCTTCTGGAGAGGAGGAGCTAGGACATGGGCAGCCAAGAACAAGGACAACTGGTCATATTGGGAATGAGTAGCAGGAGTGTGAAAAAAGCCATATCAAAACAAATGTGCCTTCTTTTCCTTTGTTCACACAGTTAGAGTTAAAAGATCTTAAGGATATGGTGTCTGTGAGACACCATACTTGGCATACTTTTAGTGAAAGCCTTAGGACAGAAACAAAAGGACAACCTTTGTTGTTTCCATGACGGAACACCAGAACTATGGATTCCACACAGGGGTTTGGGTCTGAAACTTCCTTGTATGCCTACTTAAAGCAATATGTAGTGATTTTTTTTCACAGAGAAAAAAATCTTTCTGGATAATTATGACCACAGGTGGTTGGGTACTTAATGTCCTGTTCCTTGCCTGTCTCCTTCTGCCAGTTATGTTAGGCAACTAAGGAAAATATTAATGTGGAAAGATTTCTCAAAACTGAAACCCAGACACCCATCCCTGCCAAGGGTTTTCCAGGGAATCATTTCCAGGAATGACAAGGTGAGGCAAAAAAAAACACTTTATGGGCTGGGCGAGGTGGTTCACACCTGTAATCTCAGCATTTTGGGAGGCTGAGGTGGGTGGATCACGAGGTCCAGAGATAAAGACCATCCTGGCTAACACGGTGAAACCCCATCTCTACTGAAAATATAAAAAAAATTAGCCGGGCATGGTGGCACATGCCTGTAGTCCCAGCTACTCAGGAGGCTGAGGCAGGAGAATGGTGTGAACTCGGGAGGCAGAGCTTGCAGTGAGCCAAGATTGCGCCGCTGCACTCTAGTCTGAGCTACAGAGCAAAACTCCATCTAAAAAAACAAAAAAACAAACAAACAAAAAAAAACACTTTATGACTAGTTGGCCCTTTGAGTTTGTTCTGGTTATCTGTTGCTACAAAACAGCCATTCCCAAAACAATGGCTTAAAACAAGAAACATTCTTTTGTTTGTTTTGAGACAGTTTCACTCTTGTTGCCCAGGCTGGAGTGCAATGGCACAATCTCGGCTTACCACAACCTCTGCCTTCTGGGTTCAAGCAATTCTCTTGCCTTAGCCTCCCAAGTAGCTGGGATTACAGGCATACACCACCACTCCTGGCTAATTTTTTCGTATTTTTAGTAGAGACAGGGTTTCTTCATGTTAATCAGACTGGTCTCAAACTCCCGACCTCAGGTCATCCGCCTGCCTTGGCCTCGCAAAGTGCTGCGATTACAGGCATGAGCCACCAAGCCCTGCCTTTTTGTTGTTGTTTTGTTGTTGTTACTGAGACGGAGTCTTGCTCTGTCTCCTGGGCTGGCATTGCAGTGGCACAATCTCAGCTCACTGCAACTTCCACCTCCCAGGTTCAAGCAATTCTCCTGTCTCAGCCTCCTGGGTAGCTGGGATTACAGGCACCTGCCACCATGCCTGTCTTATTTTTGTATTTTTAATAGAGACGGGGTTTCACCATGTTGGCCAGGCTGGTCTCAAACTCCTGACCTCAAGCAATCCGCCTGCCTCAGCCTCCCAAGTGCTGGGATTACAGGCGTGAGCCACGGTGCCCGGCCAAAACAAGAAACATTTATTTTCCTTATGACCTGAAAATTGGGCTGGGCCCAGTGGGGACAGCTCATCTTCATCCCACATGGCATCAGCTGGGGCAGCTCAACTGAGGGCTGGAGAATCCATATCCAAGAAGGCTCATTCACATGGCTGACAGAGGATATTTTTTTTTCCTCTTGTGAGTGTCAATACTTAATTTTGGTGTAGAGACGGGAAGCTGGAAAATACACTATTTAAATTTTACTTGGCTCCCCCTAACATTGTGGAAACCCTCTTTCCCTAAAGACCATGGGGTTTACCACTAGTTGCTTAGGTTTCTTTTTACAGCATGATGGCTGAATGTTACTCTTCAAGAGTAAACATTCCAGGAGATGGGGAGGAGAAACTGCCAGTTTTTAAAACCTGGGTTTAGAAACTGCCACAGCACCTCTTCTTTCACCATATTCTTTCAGTCAACCACACACACAGCCCAGATTCAAGGAGAGGGTACACAAGCCCTACTTCTCAATAAGAGGAGTGTCAGAGAATTTTGGTGCCATGTTTTAAAGTTGCTACAGGGTCCAAAAGCCCTCTGTGGAACCTTAGATTTAGTAAGCTGAGATGGATTTTACAGAGCTTAGAGAAAACTCTTGTATAATCAAGACAGGCCTAGATGACCTTCCTTCTCTTAGACTCCTCCCTGGCAAGCTAGACCAGATCAACAGGAGCACTCAAAAAGAGAAATAAGCCAAGGAAGTTAGGATCTCCAAGTAGCTTTGGGCCTCTTTTATCACACTGGCAGTCACATGGAGCCAAGCCGAGGACATGGAATTAATAAAAGACACAATACTACACTGATGCTTGAAAATTCAACCCTGCTGCTTATCCACAGTGAAGGGTCTACCGCTTAGCATCTTGATCCTAATTTGTCTCCAAGGAATCCATTTTGTCTTAGCCATATATTATTGCTCCTTGGAGGTGGCAGAGAAGCACTGAATTCCACCTAGGGGTAAACCACCAGATATGCAATAATAGTATGCCCCAATAAATGTATATAGAAGTGTATGTCACCCAGTAAAGGGGCATTTCCTAACTATACCTATAGACTGAATCTGTAGGCTAAATAAATTTGATTTTATCTATTAAATGTCTACTATGGTGGCTCACACCTGTAATCCCAGCACTTTGGGAAGCCAAGATGGGTGGCTCACCTGACCTCAGGAGTTTGAGACCAGCCTGACCAACATGATGAAACCCCATCTCTACTAAAATACAAATTAGCTGGGCATAGTGGCGGGTGCCTATAATCGCAGCTGCTTGAGAGGCTGAGGCAGGAGAATCACTTGAACCTGGGAGGTGGAGTTGCAGTGAGCCGAGATCACACCACTGCACTCCAGCCTGGGCGACAGAGCGAGACTCCATCTCAGAAAAGAAAAAAAAGTCTATGTGCCAGGCATTTTTTGGATAATCGACTTTTAAAATAAATCAATCAGAATACCTATGAAGATTTCTGTGCCACTTTTTTTTTTTTTTTTTTTTTTTGAGACGTACTTTCACTCTTGTTGCCCAGGCTGGAGTGCAATGCGCAATCTTGGCTCACTGCAACCTCCACCTCCTGGGTTCAAGCAATTCTCCTGCCTCAGCCTCCTGAGTAGCTGTGATTACAGGCATGCACCACCACACCTGGCTAATTTTGCATTTTTAGTAGAGACAGGGTTTTGCCATGTTGGTCAGGCTGGTCTTGAACTCCTGACCTCAAGTGATCTGCCCTCCTTGGCCTCACAAAGTGCTGGGATTACAGGCGTGAGCTATCACACCTGGCCTCAGATATATTCTAATTGCTAGATTGTGAGGAGGTCCAGTGTGTCCCAGGGGAGAGTTAGAGGACACTGGAAGTGCTTAGGGAAGTAGCTATATGCCAACTCGTATGTAAATGTTTCAATATTTTTGTTGTTTGCTTATTTTTGAAACAGGGTCTCTGTTGCCCAGGCTAGAGTGTAGTGGCACATCACAGCTCACTTTAGCCTTGACCTCCTTAGTAGCTGGGACTACAGGTGTGTACCACCATGCCTTCCTTATTTTTCTATTCTTTGTAGAGACAGGATTTTGCCATGTTGCCCAGGCTGGTCTCAAACTCTTGGGCTCAAGTGACCCACCCAGCTCAGCCTCCTAGAGTGCTAGGATTTCAGGCATGAGCCACTGCGCCCAGCGTGTTTCAATATTTTAATCACCAATATAGCCTTTCCAGTTGGGTATTAGCTAAATATCAGCCTTGCCTTGCCTATGAAATTCTTATAATGCTGTGAAGTTAGTACTATCATTTTACAGATGGAGAAATAGAGCCAGGAAGTAGAAGTACTTTGCTCAAGACCACAAGGCAATGCTGGGCATGGTGGCTCACGCCTGTAATCCCAGCACTTTGGGAGGCTGAAGTGGGCGGATCACCTGAGGTCGGGAGTTTGAGACCAGCCTAACCAACTTGGAGAAACCTCATCTTTACTAAAAATACAAAATTAGCCAGGTGTGGTGCTGGGTGCCTGTAATCCCAGCTACTCGGGAGGCTAAGGCAGGAGAACCACCTGAACCTGGGAGGTGGAGGTTGCGGTGAGCCAAGATCGTGCCATTACACTTCAGCCTGGGCATCAAGAGTGAAACTCTATCTCAAACAAAAACAAAACAAAACAACAACAACAAAAAACCACCAACAAAAAAAAACCCACAAGGCAAATAGATGACAAAGTCAAATTCAAATTCAGCATGTATGACTTTAAAATGTGCATTTCTATACAACACTGACTCCATGAAAAGTTCCATACTCACAAAAATCCCGTCAAAATATGTTGCATTACAGACCAGAAGACTGATCTCAGAAAGATGTATAGCAAGGGCTATCCTTAAAACCCACCCTTACCTGTAGGTGTTTATCATGGAGTACATTAGGTCTTTTCACATACATTCAGTATCTCCATACTATTCCCAGGGTAGATCTATGTTCCTAGTGCCCTTTGTAGGGGATTAGGAAATAGGCTTTGTCACCATTCATCAATCCTATTTATCATAATTGCCTCTTAGAGATAGATATCTGTTCCCATACTTTCATTTTCCCAGCCTTGACTACTCCCCTTGGCTGCCTATGTTATATTCATGTTTCAGAATTCAGCTTGAGCCTGGGCAACCTAGTGAGACCCTGTCTTTACAAAAAATTAGAAAGTTAGACAGATGTGGTGGCCCGTGCCTGTGATCCCAGCTACTCAGGAAGCTGAAGCAGGAGGATTACTTGAGCCCGGGAGGTTGAGGCTGCAGTGAACTGTGATCATGCTGCTCCAGCATGGTTGACAGAGAGAGACCTTGTCTCAAAAAAAAAAGAAAAAAAGTTGGGCATGTTGGCTCATGTCTGTAATCCCAGCACCTTAGGAGGCCAAGGCAGGAGGATCACTTGAGCCCAGGTGTTCAAGACAAGCCTGGGCAAAATGGTGAGACCCCATCTCTTTTGAAAAATTGATTGATTGATTGATTGATTAAGACAGAATCTGGCTCTGTTGCCCAGACTGGAGTGCAGTGGCATGATCTCGGCTCACTGCAACCTCTGCCTCCCGGGTTCAAGCAATTCTCCTGCCTCAGCCTCCTAAGTAGCTGAGATTACAGGCACATGCCACGATGCCTGGCTAATTTTTTGTATTTTTTTTGTAGAGACAGGGTTTCACCATGCTTGCCAGGCTGGTCTTGAACTCCTGACCTCGTGATCCACCCGCCTCGGCCTGCCAAAGTGCTGGGATTATAGGCGTGAGCCACCGCGCCCGGCTCACATCACATCACTTTGGGAGGTGGAGGTGGTTGGATCACCTTAGGTCAGGAGTTCAAGACCAGCCTGGCCAACACGGTGAAACCCCGTCTCTACTAAAAATACAAACATTAACTGGGAGTGGTGGTACACACCTGTAATCTCAGCCACTTGGGAGGCTGAGACAGGAGAATTGCTTGAACCTGGGATGTGGAGGTTGCAGCGAGACGAGATCGTGCCACTGCTCTCCAGCCTGGGTGACAGAGTGAGACTCCATCTCTGAGCCACTGCGCCCGGCCCATCTCAAAAAAAAAAAAAAAAAGTGATGTGACAGATCTGGTAGCAGACAATATGACTGCTCTCCTGGGAGTGACTCTCTCAGCTGAGCTTAGCTCTATACTGCAGAACTGCAGGCAGACCAGTGAAGGGAGACTGACTGTCTTTAGCTAAATTTGCAACATCTTTGCTAACTTCGCAAGCTTAGGTAGGTTGGTTATACCTGCAATTTCTTTGTCTGCAAAATCAGGATGATGGTACATTAGCTCAGTTTAGTAAATACTTTTAGAGAATTTACCAGTATATGATATTTGATCATTCCAGTATTCATTCCAAATAATCCAAGCTTTAAAAAATAAGTAAAATAAGTCAATGTGACTTGAGACATAAATTGTAATTGTTGCCTCTCCTAAGATTTTTAAGTGTCTAAAAGGAATTTTGCATAAGTTGACAGATTAGCAATCTTCTTTAAAAATATGTTTCTTAAGGCTGGGCGCAGTGGCTCATGCCTGTAATCCCAGCACTCCTTGGGAGGCCAAGGCAGGTAGATCTCCTGAACTCAGGAGTTTGAGACTAGCTTGGGCAACATGGTGAAACCTCATCTCTACAAAAAACACAAAAATTAGCCTGGTGTGGTGGCGCATGCCTGTAGTCCCAGCTACTTGGGGTGGAGAGGGGGCTGAAGTGAGAGGATCACTTGAGCCCAGGAGGCTGAAGCTGCAGTGAGCTGAGATCTTGCCACTGCACTCCCACCTGGGTGACAGAGACCCCATCTTTTTAAAACAATAGACATAAAAATATGTTTCTTAAAAGCAAACCTGTAGTTGTTTTAAAAATCAGTAGTACAATTTAGCTTAAAAGTGTAAGTTGAGAAAGGGAAAGTTGGGTGTTTGGAGAAATTTAGTACAGTAATAAGTAACAGAACCAGGAAGAGGAGAAATAACCGATTCCAACTTCCCTGTTCCTGGTGATAACAATAGTTCTTTAATCCCCACAGCCAGTCTGTTAGCAGGCACCATCAGGGTTTATAGCACTGAAAATTTACTTGGTCTAATCATAAAGACCATGTCATGTGGACAGGGACTGAAAAGGAATAAGGAAAAACAATTGATGTCTTTGGGTTGCTATAACAGAATACCATAAACAGGTAGCTTATAAACAGCAGAAATTTATTTTTCACAGCTCTCGAAGCTAGGAAGTTAGAGATCAAGGACCTGGTATCTAGGGAGGGCCTGCTATCTTGGTTCATAGACAGCCATTTTCTCCATGTGACTTCACAGGGCAGAAAGGAGCAAGGGAGCTCTCTGGAGGTTTCTTTTATAAGGTACTAATCCCATTCATGAAGGCTCTGCCATCATGACTTCATCAACTCCCAAAGGCTCCCCCTACTTACTATCATATTAGGCGTTAGGATTTCAACATATGAATTTTGTGGGGAACACAAATATTCAGTCTACAGCAGTTAGAATATAGAATTCTGGATGAATTTTTCCTTTTATAATTTTTTTCTTATTATAACATTGTTTATGCAACAAATTTATACTTTCAAAAAAAATGACACACTGGAAATGGTTATCTGTAAAGCAAACTAAAGAACTTGGAAATTTTAAAAATAAAACCAGTAGCTTTTCTCTGTAAGGACCAAAAGTAGTAGCAATTCCACAGTGTCTTGAAATGATACATAAATGGCCAGGTGCGGTGTGGCTCAGGCCTGTAATCCCAGCACTTTGGGAGGCCAAGGCGGGTGGATCACCTGAGGTCAGGAGTTTGAGACCAGCCTGACCAACATGGTGAAACCCTGTCTCTACTGAAAATACAAAAATTAGCTGGGTATGGTGGTGGGTGCCTATAATCCCAGCTACTCAGGAGGCTGAGGCAGGAGAACTGCTTGAACCCGGGAGGTGAACGTTGCAGTGAGCCAAGATGACGCCAATGCATTCCAGCCTGGGTGACAGAGCAAGACTCCATCTCGAAAAAAAAAAAAAAATGAAATGATACATAAATATATATAAACAGGGATCAAAGACTAGCATGGTATATCTTCAGTCTATTTAAACAGGCCTGTCATCTAACAATTATTCATATTTGCTTTGGATAATTACCTCTTATTACACAGCCTATAAAATTGTGCCTTCCCTGTTCTATGCTTATCATGTCCTTTCAACTCCCCATACCAGCTAGCACAAAACTTAGTGTATAGTAGGTCCTTGGTATAGCATTTGTAGATTTTATTCCATTAAACTTATTCTCTTTCTTTTTTTTGAGATGGAGTCTCGCTCTGTCGCCAGGCTGGAGTGTAGTGGCACGATCTTGGCTCACCGCAACCGCAGCCTCTTGGGTTCAAGCAATTATTCTGCCTCAGCCTCCCGAGTAGAAATTACAGGCATGTGCCACCACGCCCAGCTAATTTTTTGTATTTTTAGTAGAAATGGGGTTTCTCCATGTTGGTCAGGCTGATCTCGAACTCCCAACCTCAGGTGATCCGCCCACCTCGGCCTCCCAAAGTGCTGCGATTACAGGCGTGAGCCACTGCGCCCAGCCTAAAGTGCCATTTTAATCACATCATATCAAGTGTACATAGTAGTCTGGGTGCTATGGCTCACGCCTGCAATCCCAGCACTTTGGAAATCCGAGCACTTTGGAGGCCCAGTACTTGAGGCTAGGAGTTCAATACCAGACTGGCCAATATAGAGAGAGTACTTCTCTACTGGAAAAAAAAAAAAAAAGGCTGGGCATGGTGGCACCCTCCTGTAGTCCCAGCTACTTGGAGGCTGAGGTGGGTGGATTATTTGAGACCAGGAGGTTGAGGTTGCAGTGAGCTATGATTGTGCCACTGCACTCCAGCCTGGGCAACAGAGCAAGGCACTGTCTCTAAAAAACAAAAAAAGGAAAGAAGGAAGTGTACCTACTATCACCTTGACTATTGAGGTTGGCTTGATGACCCATCAGAAGTAGTGTTTGTCAGGTTTTCCCGTTGTAAAGTCACTTTCCTCCCTCTGCCTTTCTCCCTCAACCCAATATTATACACTTTGAAGAAATGTCATTACGTGCAGCCCACACCTAAGGAGTGGGGGTTATGTGTTATGCTCACCCCTTCCCTTTTGTCTAACTCATACTACATTTCTCTTTCTAATATCAAAGTACTTTTAAAGAAAATCATAAATCATGAGAAGCTGACACAGAATTCCTTTCTTTTACATGCTAAATTCAATCTGGAATCAAATCATATTGATTATTCCTTCAAAATATATCCAGAATACAATAACCTCTCCCCACCTCCATTGCTACCATTCTGGTCCAAGTCACCATCTATCTCCTAAGTTATTGCAGCAGTTTTTGAACTGGTCTCCTTGCATCTCTGCCCTTGCCCCATACAGTTTATTCTCAATATAGCAATCAATGGTCCTTTTAAAACCTAAAATCATAGCCTCAGCCAGGTGCAGTGGCTCACGCCTGTAATTCCAGCACTTTGGGAGGCCGCGGCAGGCGGGTTGCCTGAGGTCAGGAGTTTGAGACCAGCCAGGCCTATATGGTGAAAATCCCTCCCTACCAAAAATACAAAAATTAGCTGGGCGTGGTGGCGGGGACCTGTATTCCCAGCTGCGGGAGGCTGAGGCACAAGAAATGCTTGAACCTGGAAGGTGGAGGTTGCAGTGAGCCTAGATGGTGCCACTGCACTCCAGCCTGGGCAACAGAGCAAGACTCCATCTCAAAAACAAAACAGGCCAGGCGCGGTGGCTCAAGCCTGTAATCCCAGCACTTTGGGAGGCCGAGACGGGCGGATCACGAGGTCAGGAGATGAGACCATCCTGGCTAACACGGTGAAACCCCGTCTCTTCTAAAAAATACAAAAAACTAGCCGGGAGAGGTGGTGGGCGCCTGTAGTCCCAGCTACTCGGGAGGCTGAGGCAGGAGAATGGCGTAAACCCGGGAGGCGGAGCTTGCAGTGAGCTGAGATCCGGCCACTGCACTCCAGCCCGGGCGACAGAGCCAGACTCCGTCTCAAAAAAAAAAAAAAAAAAAAAAAAAAAAAAAACAAACAAAAACCTAAAATTAGATTATGTCAGTCCTGTATATAAAATCTTCCAGGCCAGGGGTGGTGGCTCACGCCTGTAATCCCAGCACTTTGGGAGGCTGAGGCAGACAAATCATGAGGTCAGAAGTTCAAGACGAGCCTGGCCAACATGGTGAAACCCTGTCTCTACTAAAAATAAAAAAAATTAGCTGGGCATAGTGGCGGGCGCCTGTAATCCCAGCTACTCGGGAGGCTGAGGCAGGGTTCATCGCTTGAACCTGCTAGTCGTAGGTTGCAGTGAGCTGAGATCACACCACTGTACTCCAGGCCTGGCGCCAGAGTGAGACTCCGTCTCAAAAAAAATCATCCAAAGGCGTCCCATGTAACTCAGGGCCTTTGCACTTCATGTGCCTAATGGCAATCATTGAGATGTGTAACTTTTCTTTCCAGAAAGAACTTTTCAGTCAGCTGCAAAGACTGCAGTTGCCTGACAGCCTCTCGCTGTGGCCTTTGGAATCTGCCTTAGCTTTGGTGCTTGTTCTTTCTTGGAAGCCTCAGGCAATGACTAGGCACAGCAAGTATTCTAGGGCCTAGCCATTTCTGCCTAATGTGGGACTCCTCTAATGGACAATCTTTGCTCTGGAGCTCCTCATTGGGCTGGCCAGCAGTTTGTCAGACATGCATGGCTGTCTGAGGCCCTTCCTGTTCTCACACTAGAGCTCAGGAACTGACCATCATTCCCCTTAAAATGTGTGCCCTAGATGCCAAGAATTTTTTCAGGAAAGCAGAGAATGATGCTCTATAGAGCATATATTTCTTTTTTTTTTTTTTTTTTTTCTGGAGATGTAGTCTCACTCTGTTGCCTAGGCGGAGTGCGGTGTTGTGATTTCGGCTCACTGCAAACTCTGCCTCCCAGATGCAAGCGATTCTCCTGCCTCAGCCTCCCTAGTAGTTGGGATTACAAGTGCCCACCCCTATGCCCAGCTAATTTTTGTATTTTTAGCAGAGATGGCGTTTCACCATGTTGGGCAGGCTGGTCTTGAACTCCTGACTTCAGGTGATCCACCTGCTTTAGCCTCCCAAAGTGCTGGGATTACAGGCGTGAGCCACTGCACCTGGCCTTAGAGCACATATTTCTTTGCTAGTTTGATACATTTTTCAGAATAGTGTTTTCACTCTCTTAAAAGGGTAGATGCTTATTCTGACCAGGGCAGCCTACAAATACAGCTCAGACTTTAAGATATTTCCATATTGCTCAGGAAACTAACAAAAGTGGAGTGTTGAGCAAAGTAAGTGACATTTCAAATCCTGACTCTGCACTAACTAGCTGTGGGATCGTAACACATTTCATCTCTTGTTAAATAGGGATAACACTTCTGTACTTTGGCTGTTAGGAGAATAATATCAGATACTGGTGGAGAAAGCACTAATACCACATTAGCTGTGGAAATAATTATAAATTATCAAAGGAATATTAATACAATATATACAGTCTTCCCTCTGTATCCATGGGGGATTGGTTCCAGGAGCCCCAGGGATACCAATTTGGCTCACAGATACTCAAGTCTTTTATATAAAATGCCGTAGTATTTGCATATAACCAGTGTACAGTCATCCTTATACTTTAAATTATCTTAAAACAAAAATTAGTTGGGCATGGTGGCATGTGCCTGTAGTCTCAGTTTCTGGGGAGGCTGAAGTGGAGGATCACTTCAGCCAGAAGTTGAGTCTGTGGTGACAGAGCAAGACCCTGTCTCAAAAAAAAAAAAAAAAAAAAAATTAAAAATCATCTCTAGACTACTTATAATAACTAATTGTATGAACTAATTGTATAATACCTAGCACATTGTATAATACCTAATACAGTGTACATGCTATGTAAAAAGTGGTTATAGGTTTTTGTTTTTGTTTTTTTTGAGACAGAGTTTCACTCTTGTCACCCAGGCTGGAGTGCAATGGCGCGATCTTGGCTCACTGCAACCTCCGCCTCCCGGGTTCAAGCGATTCTCCTGCCTCAGCCTCCCTAGTAGCTGGAATTACAGGCATGTGCCACCACACATGGCTGATTTTGTGTTTTTAGTAGAGATGGGGTTTCTCCATGTTAGTCAGGCTGGTCTCGAACTCCCGACCTCAGGTGATCCGCCCACCTCAGCCTCCCAAAGTGCTGGGATTATAGGCATGAGCCACTGTGCCTGGTCAAAGTGGTTATGGTTTTAAATTAAATTATTTGCGAGATAGGGTCTCTGTCACCCAGGCTGGAGTGCAGTGGTACAATCATAGCTCACTGCAGCCTCAAACTCCTGGGCACAAGCAATCCTCCCACCTAAGCCTTCCCAGTAGCTAGGGCTACAGGCCTGTACTACCACATCCCACTAATTCTTAAATTTTCTGTAGAAACAGGATGCTGCTATATTGCCCAGGCTGGTCTTGAACTGTTGGTCTCAAGCGATCCTCCCATCTCAGCCTTGCAAAGTGTTGGGATTACAGGCAGGAGCTACCGCACCCAATATGTGTGTCTTATTTGTATTATTATTTTTGAGGCAGGGTCTTGATCTGTCACCCAGGCTGGAGTGCAGTGGCACAATCTCAGTTCACTGCAACCTCTGCCTCCCCAGTTCAAGCCATCCTCCCACCTCAGCCTCCCAAGTAGTAGGACTACAGGCACATGCCACCATGCCTGGTGAATTTTTTGTATTTTTTGTAGAGATAGGGTTTTGCCATGTTGCCCAGACTGGATTTGTGTTATTTTTATTGTTGTTATTTTGTTTTTTTCCCCTCTGAATATTTCCATTTGTGGTTGGCTGAATCCGTGGATATGGAACCCACTGATAGAGGGCTGACTGTACATAAATACATAAAATATCAATACTATATATAATATCAATAGTTGTAGAGATAGGCATATATGGTTTATAAATTTAAGTCACATTCTTTTCTTCTATTCAACGAGAATTTAAAATTTTTATGTTACTTTGCTGGGGGCGGTGGCTCACTCCTGTAATCCCAGCAGTTTCAGAGGCCGAGGTGGGCAGATCACTTAAGGTCAGGAATTCCAGATCAGCCTGGCGGCCAACATGGTGAAACCTGGTCTCTACTAAAAATACAAAAACTAGCCGGCCGTTGTAGTGCTTGCCTGTAACCCCAGCTATTCCGGAGGCTGAGGCAGGAGAATTGCTTGAACCTGGAAGGCAGTGTGCAGTGAGTTGCAGTGAGCCAAGATAGTGCCACTGCACTCCAGCCTGGGCGACAGAGCAAGACACCGTCTCAATCAATCAATCAATAAATAAAAATTTGGGCCCAGCGTGGTGGCTCACGCCTGTAATCCCAGCACTTTGGGAGGCCAAGGCGGGTGGATCACCTGAGGTCAAGAGTTCAAGACCAGCCTAGCCAACGTGGTAAAACCCCGTCTCTACTAAAAAACACAAAAATTAGCCGGGCGTGGTGGTGGGTGGTAGATCTCAGCTACTTGGAAGCCTGAGACAGGAGAATGGCTTGAACTCGGGAGGGGGAGGTTGCGGTGAGCCTAGATCGCGCCATCGCACTGCAGCCTGGGCGACAGAGTGAGATTCCACCTCAAAAATAAATAAATAAATAAATAAATAATATCACTAACACAGATGGCTTCCTAGGAAATAAACTGGAAGAAATCTAGAACTTGAGGATAAGTAATCAGAAAAAGGAAAAATTAAAATGTAAATTTTAGAATAAAAATTAAAAAGTAAGAAACTGGAAGAACTCTAACTGTTTTTTGTGCTTTCGGGTAAATAGTTTGGAAACTGTTCTTCAGGTGTCCGCTTCCAGTATCCGACCGATGACCGTCTTATAGAGCACTTCCGGCTTCATCTGCCACTCGCTCCTCCGTCTACCTAGCTGGGCTTTCCATTGCGCTAGCGGAAAACCTACCCCGCCCCGGAACTTAACCGTTGACGAAATGAAAGGTTTAAATCCTCCGAACCTCGATCCTGGAGCGCCGATGGCGCCAGCAGTTCTCCAAGAAGACTTGGGATTGGTCGAGCGCAGAACCAGCACGGGGCGCTGATTGGTTGGCACGCCAGTACGTAACGGCGAGCGTGCGCGGCCCTCTAGCACCACCCCCGCTCCCTGACTGGCGGGGTTTCTGACCAGTCAGCAGGCGCGGCGCGGCCTTCGGTTTCGCGAGCCTGTGTTTGCCGCCTAGATTCCCGCGACCCCAACGTCCCAGAGGCGGTACCGGAGTTGGTGGTGAGGTGGTGGTGCTCCCTGGAGCCGGCTCCTGCTTCTACCCTGCAAACAGACCTCAGCTCCGCGGAAGTTGCGGTAAGTGGAGCTTTGTGCTGCTGGTTCCCCCCTGAGGGGCGGCAGCGGGGCCTGGGGAAGGTTGGTGGGACCATTCAAAGCCCTGTAGTTGGTTCCGCCCTCCAGGAGCCTGGAGCCGATGACGAGAAGGGAAGCTAGTGGGAGAAATTAAGCATTCCATGAAATCCTTGGGTATGATCTGAGCTAAGATATGCGAAAGAGGTTTGCAGTCGATAACGTGCCATTTAAAGTTGTTTTTACGGTGGGAATTTCTTGAGGCCTGAAACCTTGAATGCTCCCTCTTGCATTCCTCACAATTTCTGGCTTACACTCTGCTACGTAGTAAAGGGATCAGTTAATGTTTGAAGTTCGTGGACTACTGGAAGTAAAGTGTAAGCCGCAAAGTGCGAGAATGCTATGCGTGTGAGTACAGAGACAGTATAGTACCATCACCAGGGTGTTTGGGAGAAGGTTTCACAGAGGAAGTGACATTCGAGTTGGATTGTGAGGGATGGCGGGGGTTTACCAGGGCATTCCAAGTTAAGGGGGGCAGCCTGTGCAGATACTGAAACCGGGGCACTGCAAGTAGTTCAGTTTGACTGGAATGTAGGATGAGTGGATGGGGGTTAAGGTTGGAATAATAGAGTGGGGCTGGATTGTGAAGATCCTTTATTCTGTGTGTAAAGAAGAGCCATCGGCTTTTTAAAAAAAATTATTTTTATTTTTATTTTTGAGACGCAGTTTCACTCTTTGGCCCAGGCTGGAGTGAAGTGGCATGATCTTGGCTCACAGCAACCTCCGTCCCCCGGGTTCAAGCGATTCTCCTGCCTCAGCCTCCCTAGTAGCTGGGATTATGGGCACATGCCACCACGCTCAGCAGTTTTTTGTATTTTTACTAGAGACGGGGTTTCACCATATTGGCCAGGCTGGTCTCGAACTCCTGACTTCAGGTGATCCACCCACTTCGGCCTCCCAAAATGTTGAGATTACAGGCGTGAGCCACCGCGCCTGACATGAGCCATTGACTTTTAAAGCAGGAGAATAATTTGATCAGATTTATATCGAAATACCCTTCTAGCAGCACTGTGGGGACTTTTCCGTAAGTACCGTGAGAGTTGATGAAGTTAGCAACTGAGTTGGTGGGTATGGAAAGATTATTTGTATGGAAGAAGGGATGAGGATGATTTGAAGGTTTCTATTGTATACAATGATGCCTTCACCTGAGAATATGTTTTGCTAGGTATAGATATTGTGTGGTTTTAGTTTCATTAGCTTTAATTGCTTGTACAACACTGACAGTGAAACTACCTTATGTATATTGTTTTAAAATGAGAAATCAACATTATCCATCTTTTCACTCCAATGAATAAAGAAGACACAATAGCACATTTTAAGATACTTCTGTTTAATGAAGAAAAAATTGGCACTTTTTATACTTTGTAGAGTTATAGTTATCCACGTGAATACTGTTATCCGTGACAACCAAGTACTAAGGAAGGGTTTTAGGATTTAAAGCCTGCATTCCGTGGAAGCTGCATTAAACCTTTTAAGTCCAGATATTTCTAAGAAGGACTTTTTAGTCAACTTTTTTTTTTTGAGACAGAGTCTCGCTCTGTCGCCCAGGCTAGAGTTCAGTGGTGCAATCTCCACTCACTGCAAGCTCCGCCTCCTGGGTTCACGCCATTCTCCTGCCTCAGCCTCCCGAGTAGCTGGACTACAGGTGACCGCCACCACGCCCCACTAATTTTTTGTATTTTTAGTAGAGACGGGGTTTCACCATGTTAGCCTGGATGGTCTCAATCTCCTGACCTCGTGATCTGCCTGCTTCGGCCTCCCAAAGTGTTGGAATTACAGGCATGAGCCACCGTGCCCGGCCTAGTCAACTTTATTAAGAACACATTTTTCTCTGCCTTGAACAAGGTATAAGAGCACTTTCAATAGGATTTTCAGCCTCTGACTTTATCTAAAAAGTCTCTTCTAAATAATCTCTGCACCTGGATTAATTATCCTTTTCTCCTTTATCTTGCTTCACACAGAGTGAGACAGAGACTCACTCTCTTGCCCAGGCTGGAGTGCAGTGGGACAATCTCGGCTCACTGCAACCTCTGCCTCCCAGGTTCAGACGATTCTCCTGCCCCAGCCTCCTGGCTAGCTGGGATTACAGGTGTGCACCACCATGCCCAGCTAATTTTTGTGTTTTTAGTAGAGAAGGGGTTTCACCATGTTGGCCAGGATAGTCTCAGACTCCTGACCTCAGGTGATCCACCTGCCTCAGCCTCCCAAAGTGCTGGAATTACAGGAATGAGCCACCACACCCGGCCTCAGACAGTTTCTTTTTCCTAGAATTGATACAGAATGTTCAGGACCTAAAGAACTCTAAGACTTGAAAGAATATAGGACATACTAAACTCTAAAGAAAGGACTATGAGGTCTTAGATGGAACTATCCAGTGGGCAGTTAGAAATATGGATTTGAAACATCCAGGCATGGCGGCTCATGCCTATAATCCCAGCACTTTTCGAGGCTAAGGCGGATGGATTGCTTTAGTCCAAGAGTTCGAGACCAGCCTGGGCAACATGACAAAACCCTGTCTCTACAAAAAATACAAAAAAATTAGCCAGGTGTGGTAGTGAATGCCTGTGGTCCCAGCTATTCGGGAGGCTGAGGTGGGAGGATCACCTGAGCTCAGGTGGTGGAGGTTGCAGTGAGCTGAGATTGCATCACTGTACTACTTCAGCCTGGGCTACAGAGTGAGACCCTGTCTCAAAAGAAAAAAAAAAAAAGAAAATGGATTTGAAACTCAGAAGAGAGGTGGAGCTAAAGGTTTGCTATAGATAGGTGAGTATAGAAGCAATAGGAATGGAGGAGAGTACCCAGAGAGAGCATCTGGAGTTAAAAAAAGAATACTGGGCTGGGTGCAGTGGCTCATGCCTATAATCCCAGCACTTTGGGAGGCCGAGGTGGGCGGATCATGAGGTCAAATCGGGACCATCCCGACCAACGTGGTGAAACCCCATCTCTGCTAAAAATACAAAAATTAGCTGGGTGTGGTGGCATGCACCTGTAGTCCCAGCTACTCAGAAGGCTGAGGCAGGAGAATCACTTGAACTCAGGAGGCAGAGGTTGCAGTGAGCTGAGATTGCGCTGCTGCATTCCAGCCTAACGACAGAACAAGACTGCGTCTCAAAAAAAAAGGAAAAAAGTACACTGATTTTTTAGTGACACAAGTCAGTTTGTGGGAATGCAGTACTTTTTTTTTTTCCACTGAAGATTCTTTAATGACTTCATTGTAGGCCCAATAAATATCTAACACAAATCATTCTTTTCTGCTGCTTCATGGTTTTATGAGGATTGTAAGGCTTTTGGTCAAAATCTCATACATTTAATACGACCTGCCCTATCAAGCTCACTAAGTTGATACCAAGGTTTTGGGGCAGAATCTGAGCTTTTCTTAAGGGATAGGTATATTGGTAGATTTTGCTGCCTAGAATAAATATTCACAGTAATTTATTGGCAGAATGACTGTAACATATGAAAATGATTGGCAGAATATATAAGCATTTAATCTTATTAATCTATAGTCACACTTCATATAAGAAGTAATCTAGTTTTGCCTGTAATTTTAATATGTGGTTAAATCATATTTTTCTTCTTTGTTTTTATCATTCATTAGTAATATTCTCTTTAATTCTTTAGGATACTGAGGATTTGAAATTAAAGAAATCATTCACCAGACATCATGGAGCCTATATATCCTCTTGCATGGCCCCAGATGAATACCAGGTATAGAAGTATTTTTACAAATATTTGTCTTACAGCTGTTCACATAACTTGGGAAGGTAGGTTGGAAGAGAAAAAAGAACATGATCTTTAGAATCAGGAAATTCTGGGTTCATATCCCAGCTCTACCACTTGTTAGGTAGGTTACCTTGATCAAGTTAATTAACTAAGCCTCAGTTCCTCATCTGTAAAATGAGGATGGTAATCTCTGTCTCACAGAAGATTATTGTGAAGGGTTAAATAAGATTACTAAACTAAAGGGTCTAGTACATAATAGGCACTCAGTAAATACTAGTTCCGTCCCCTCCTTCAGTTATTTTCATAACACAGATCTTTATTGACGGGAAATAGTACCTGAACTTAAGAGGCTAAAAATTACCTCGGTGTTTGTTTACCTTCTAGACAAGTGGGAAAGTGGTTGGGTTCCTTCCCTCTTACAAATACTAATTCCTTGATGCGAATAATTTCACATTAGGTATACCAAATTTCCTCAGATGTTCCTAAGCCTTTGTCATGTGAAGTAGGAGCTTGCCACCTGTCTCCCAATTTTCTCTGTCCCTAGTTACTATGGGGACTGGGCAAATCAACTTGTATTGTTTGGCTCTTTGGATCATTTATTGCTCTTTTTTCCCCTAGGGAACAACAATTAATGCTGACATGTGCATTTTTTTTTTCTTCCAAACTAGAATTACATTCATGGGTCCCCTTTATTCTCTGTAATGTCTTTCTTTGTGCCAGATGTTCTTGATGAACATAATGGGAAACATGACCCAAGGAGGCTATCATATATTCCTTTTGCTTTAATTTTGGCTCTTGTGTTCTACCCCCCTGCCATCTCTTATTTCAAAATTTGTCGGCGCGGTGGCTCAAGCCTGTAATCCCAGCACTTTGGGAGGCCGAGATGGGCGGATCACGAGGTCAGGAGATCGAGACCATCCTAGCTAACACGGTGAAACCCCATCTCTACTAAAAACAAATACAAAAAATTAGCCGGGCGTGGTGGCGGGCACCTGTAGTCCCAGCTACTTGGGAGGCTGAGGCAGGAGAATGGTGTGAACCCGGGAGGCGGAGCTTGCAGTGAGCCGAGATGGCGCCACTGCACTCCAGTCTGGGCAACAGAGCCAGACTCCGTCTCAAAAAAAAAAAAAAAAAAAGAAATTTGTCAGTGGGCCAGGTGGTTCATGCCTGTAATCCCAGCACTTTGGGAGGCTGAGGTGGGCAGATTGCTTGAGCTCAGGAGTTCAAAATCAGCCTGGGCAACATGGGAAACCCCGTGTAGACAGAAAAATTTTCTTAACTTCTGTTCTTAGAAGGGTACAGTTGTGTAACAAGTTCAGTATATTTTGTTTCTAATTTTAAAAATTTAAATTTTTGTGGGTACGTGGTATATGTATTTATGGGGTATATGACATTTTTATAAGGCATGCAATGTGTAATAATCATATATGGGAAATAGGGTATCCATCCCCTTAAGCATTTATCTTTTGTGTTACAGACAATCCAACTGTACACTTAGTTACTATTTTTTTTTTTTTTTTTTTTTTTTTTTTTTTTTGAGACGGAGTCTTGCTCTGTCACCCAGGCTGGAGTGCAGTGGCCACATCTCAGCTCACTGCAAGCTCCGCCCCCCGGGTTTACGCCATTCTCCTGCCTCAGCCTCCCGAGTAGCTGGGACTACAGGCGCCCGCCGCCTCGCCCGGCTAGTTTTTTGTATTTTTTAGTAGAGACGGGGTTTCACCGTGTTCGCCAGGATGGTCTCGATCTCCTGATCTAGTGATCCGCCCGTCTCGGCCTCCCAAAGTGCTGGGATTACAGGCTTGAGCCACCGCGCCCGGCTTAGTTACTATTTTTTTATTTTTTATTTTTTATTTTTTATTTTTTGGAGACAGAGTCTCACTTTGTCGCCCATGCTGGTTTCGCCCTGTTGGCCAGGCTGGTCTCGAACTCCTGGCCTCAAGTGATCCACCTCCCTTGGCCTCCCAAAATGCTGACATTATAGGTGTGAGCAACCGGGCCTGGCCCCATTAGTGGTCTTTTTCTTATTGTGGTTTTCCTGTACTATTCATTCATGTAAAATGAAAAGTTTTTTATGGTAGCCTATATGATTTAATATTGAAACCTTGCTTTACACTGCCCCTGCCATCTTTGTTGAGGAATTATTTATAATTATGTCCTTTTGATGCTTCAGTAATTAAACTTGTGCAGTATTTTGTTATTCCAAAATACCAACTTTGGAAACACTGGAAAATAATTAAGAATCTATTAAGGTTTTTTGCTTTTCATAACTATTGGGTATTGTCTAGCAATTATCTGAAATTAGTTCAGAAAGACAGATTTTAGTCCAGGAGCCATGGCTCATGCCTATAATCCCAGTGTTTTGGGAGGCCAAGGTGGGAAGATTGCTTGAAACCATGAGTTCAAGACCAGTCTGGGGAACATAGTGGGACCCTGTGTCTACAAAAAATACGAAAGTAAACCTCACGTGGTGGTGCACATTTGTGGTCCCAGCTGCTCTAGAGGCTCCCTTGAGCCCAGGAGTTTAAGGCTGCAGTGAGCTACGATTGTGCCCCTGCGCTCCAGCTTGGGCAGCAGAGCAAGGCCCTGCTCTTTAAAAAAAAAAAAGAAAAGAAAAGAAAAGAAAGATTTTAGTTTAAATTTAAATGTAAATTTATGATTTATACTCGTTTTTCTGTTACTTAAAAGGGACTTTATAGGATTGTCTTGTTCTTTTTTGAGACGGAGTCTCGCTCTGTCGCCCAGGCTGGAGTGCAGTGGCGCAATCTCGGCTCACTGCAAGCTCCGCCTCCCGGGTTCACGCCATTCTCCGGCCTCAGCCTCCCGAGTAGCTAGGACTACAGGCGCCCGCCACTGCACCCGGCTAATTTTTTCTATTTTTAGTAGAGACGGGGTTTCACCATGGTCTCGATCTGCTGACCTTGTGATCCGCCCGCCTCGGCCTTCCAAAGTGCTGGGATTACAGGCGTGAGCCACCGCGCCCGGCCTTGTCTTGTTCTTTTTTAAAAGCTTGTGTATATATAAATTTACATATGCATAGATAAAAAGGACAAATAAGCCAAATTTTGAGTGTCTATTCTCCTGGTAGTAGAGTTACAAGTGAGTTTTCTTTTTTAAAAAATATATTTTGGGCCGGGCGCGGTGGCTCACGCCTGTAATCCCAGCACTTTGGGAGGCTGAAGCGGTGGATCATGAGGTCAGGAGTTTGAGACCAGCTTGGCCAACATGGTGAAACCCCGTCTCTACTAAAGATACAAAAAATTACCTGCATGTGGTAGTGCACCCCCGTAATCCTAGTTACTTGGGAGGCTGAGGTGGGAGGATCACTTGAACCCAGAGGCGGAGGTTGCAGTAAGCTGAGATCACGCCATTGCACTCCAGCCTGGGCAACAGGGTGAGATTCCGTCTGAAAAAAAAAAAAAAAAAGGCTGGGCATGGTGGCTCACGCCTGTAATCCCAGCACTTTGGGAGGGTGAAATGGGCAGATCATGAGGTCAGGAGATCGAGACCATCCTGACTAACATGGTGAAACCCTGTCTCTACTAAAAATACAAAAAATTAGCCAGGCATGATGGTATGCGCCTGTAGTCCCAGCTACTTGGAAGGCTGAGGCTGGAGAATCACTTCAACCTTGGAGGTGGAGGTTGCAGTAAGCCGAGATTGCACCACAACACTCCAGCCTGGGTGACAGAGTGAGAATCTGTTTCAAAAAAAAAAAAGAGTATTTTTTGGCCGGGCACAGTGGCTAATGCCTATAATCCTAGCACTTTGGGAGGCCGAGGCAGGTGGATGACTTGAGGTCAGGAGTTCGAGACCAGCTTGGCCCACATAGCGAAACCCCGTCTCTACTAAAAATACAAAAATTAGCTGGATGTGGTGGCGCGTACCTGTAATCCCAGGTACTCAGGAAGCTAAGGCAGGGGAATTGCTTGAACCCGGGAGGCAGAGGTTGCAGTGAGCTGAGATCATGCTACTGCACTCCAGCCTGGGTGATGGAGTGAGACTGCGTCTCAAAAAAAAATATATATATATATATATAATATATATATATATATACTCTTTGAAGATTACAAAAGTAATCTGAAAATACCATCACCTTAAAGATAGTTAATTGTTTCCTACCAAATGTCTACCAAGTTTGCTAATCCTTGTGCTTTAATTTTAAATTGTTTTTTGAAAGGTTTCCTTCAAGCAGGATGGTACCTTTCCACTTTCCTCCATCAAAATGTGCACTTTGGAACCCAACGCCAACTGGAGATTTCATCTACTTACATCTCAGTTACTACAGGTATAACATGTTTCTTTTTTTCAAATCAAACCAGTATAAACAAGAGTAATACAAAGATGTGTAAGGCAAAGTTGATTACTATGACCAATTATTAATTTTTCTTTACTTTTCTTTTAGAAGCTCCCCTCAGGCAAAATCTTCCTTCTGCTGCTTCTTAACATCTGTTCCTTGTACTTTTGAGAGATAATCTTAATTTCCCAGTTTTTTGCAAATTCTGCATATTGTAGGAATTCAAAAGAGGTGAAATATAATAAAAACTGAAAGTGTCTTTTATCATATCAGCATGGTGTCTTTGTAGAACATTGAGAAGCTTGAACCGATTTTTGAGTGGATCAGATTAGAAGGAGTATAAAACCTTGTGGTTACCTCCAGGACCTTGACAGAAAGACAAGAAAGAAGTTTAGGTGTAAAGTAATAGAAAATAGATCTATTGAAGTTTTGTACCTAAGATTTACTTGTTAAAAGTAGTATTCTAAGAAAGATAGATTGTGGTGGGGAGAGCCTTGAGTCAGCCTAGCTTCAAGATGCTTTTCTGTAATCACACAGATGTATACTGTAATGGTTTAAGGTTCTGTAACTGGGCTGGGCGTGGTGGCTCACAGCTGTAACCCCAGCACTTTGGGAGGTTGAGGCAGGAGGATTCCTTGAAGTCAGGAGTTTGAAAGCAGCCTGGGCAACAAAGTGAGACTTTGTCTCAATAAAAAATTAAAATAAAAAGTAAAAAAAACAAAATAAGAAAAAAAAAAGTGCAATAACTGGAGGAAGACTGCCTAGGGAATCAAATCCTGATTCTACTGCTTATTTATGCGACCTCAGTAAAGTAGCCAAGGATCAGGTTCCTTTTTTATAAAATGACTATAATAATACCAGTTTCACAGTTCTCTTCTAGGGGTTAAATAAGACTCTGTAAAGCAATTGTCACAGTGCCTGGAATAGAAAGTATTTCATAAATGGCATCTATTATATATTATAAGGACTTAGAGCAATGTAGCAGTATTCAGATCAAGAGGAAAGAATGAAACAAGGTGTTTTGAAGAAATAGTTTGTAGTATTTGATGACTGACTGACTAGAGGAATGAAGGAAAGATACAAGTCAGAAAGTATTCAGGTTCAACACTGGTTGGCAGAGAAGGGTGGTACTATTGACAAAAATAGGGAGAGTCTTATGGAAGTTCAACTAAATAATGGTTAGTCCTGTTTTTATTTTTTTTATTGTTATCTTTCTATACATTTTGAGTAGTTTCCTTTGTTTTTCAAGTCTACTTATTTTCTCTTTAGCTGTGCTTAGCTGCCATCTAACCTGTTCATTTAGGTTTGGTTGGGTGTTTTTGTTTTTGTTTTTGTTTTTGAGATGGAGTTTTGCTCTTGTTGTCCAGGCTGGAGTGCAATGGCGTGATGTAGGCTCACTGCAACCTCCACCTCCCAGGTACAAGCAATTCTCCTGTCTCAGCCTCCCAAGTAGCTTGAATTACAGGCATGTGCCACCATGCCTGGCTAATTTTTTTATATTTAGTAGAGATGGGGTTTCACCATGTTAGTCAGGCTGGTCACGAACTCCTGACCTCAGGTGATACCTGCCTCGGCCTCCCAAAGTGCTGGGGTTACAGGCGTGTGCCACTGCGCCCGGCCCTCATTTAGGTTTTTTAAATGTGGCGGTGTACCATATATATGAAAGGATACTTATAGTATATATTCATAGTTAATAGAATAAAAATACACATTTGTGTACCTATCCCCAGTTAATTATATAACTCATTGAATTTTTGCAAATTATATTTTTTATTTCTTTAAGTTCCATATGGCTTTTTTATTCAAATTTGCCTGGTCTGTTTTCATAGTATCTTATTCCTGGCTCATATTTTGGTTTTCCTTTTACATTTTTTAAAACATTTAAATCATACTATATTTTGTATTCAATACAGTAGTTTCCCCCCTTTATACATGGTTTCACTTTCCGTGGTTTCAGTTACCCACAGTATAGTACAATAAGGTATTTTGAGAGACAGACTATATTCATACAACTTTTATTAGAGTATACTGTTAAAATTATTCTATTGTATTATTATTGTTTTTAATCACTTACTGTGCCTAATTTATAATTTAAACTTTATCATAGATAGGTATGTATAGGAAAAAACATAGTATATATAGGATTTGTTACTATCTGCGGTTTCAGACATCCACTTGGGGGTCTGGAACATGTCTCCCAGAGATAAGGGGGCACCACTGTAATGCTAATTATATCTGAAGCCCATCCACAGTATGTAAAGAAATAGATGTGATTGTTTTAACTTACAAAAACAGGAGACCTACCTGCTGAGGTTCATCAAGTTAACAAAATGCCTGGAGAACAACTGTAGTCTCAGTGTCTGTTTATTGCCATTCTAGTTTCCAGGTGGCCCTCCCTATCCCCTGCCTTTGACCCTGGGATTTCCTGACAATGATCTTTCTGTACATTTTTAAAAATGTGTGTTATAATTTAGACAGCATTTTATGGCAGGAGGTTTTTTTAAGATATGAGGTCTACCATGTTCATAAAAGACTTGTTGTTTTTCAGAAATCCAAAGCTTGTAGTGACTAAAAAGACCATCCGACTTGCTTATCGTCATGCTAAGCAGAATAAAAAAAATTCATCATGCTTTTTACTTGGTTCTCTGACAGTAGACGAAGGTAATACACTTTTAAAAATTGACCAGTGCTCACATCTGTAATCCCTGCACGTTGGGAGGCTGGAGTGGGAGGATTGCTTGAACCTGGGAGTTTAAGACCAGCTTGCATAACATAGTGAGACCCCATCAGTACAAGAAAACCTTTTTAAAAATTACTTGTATGACTGCAATAGAATTTATTGATTCGGTCAACTATTGTATTTGCTTTGTGCTAATTTTCTTTGCTGTGTACCAAGGATATGAAGATGAGTAAAACCATCAATTACAGACTTCACTATCTGGTCAGATGGATGAATGTATATAAGCAAGTAAGAGTTTAGTATACTCTTGTAAAAGTTTAGTTTACTGTAAGATTTTAGTTTAGTATTTAAGAGTTTAGTGTATTATTGATATGAACAAAGTGCTTTGCTATAATGTAGTCTTGCTGGGTTGGTTTTACGTTTTTAATCAGTATACTATATAATAGCTGTTATTTTTGTTCCACAGATGAAGAAGGTGTGACATTGACAGTAGATCGCTTTGATCCTGGTCGAGAAGTACCTGAATGTCTAGAAATAACCCCTACTGCTTCTCTTCCTGGGGACTTTTTGATTCCATGCAAAGTTCATGTTCAAGAACTTTGTTCAAGAGAAATGATAGTTCACAGTGCAGATGACTTCAGTTCAGCTTTAAAGGTGCGATTCATTGACAACTTGATAGTTAATTCAACACAAGAATCAAACTATGTTTAGTATGCTGTATTTTAGTAAAACCATATTTGATAATTATTCACAATAATTTGATTGAATTATTGTGAACCTAAAATCCAACTAAATGTGTTTCTGAGGGCAAAACTTCTAGGTAAGCCTTTCAGAAGAAGCAGTGTAACCAAGATAAGAAAGTTCAAGATGTACTTAGGGTAGTGTTCGGGGTATACATTTTTGCTGAATTTGTGGGCAGTCAGACTGGAGTATTAATTTGGTCAGATTATAGAGAGGCTTGCCTGGGCATGGTGGCTTGTGTCTGTAATCCCAACACTTTGGAAGGCTGAGGCAGGTGGATTGCTTGAGCCCGACACTCCAGCCTTGGTGGGAGCAAGATCCTTTCTCAAGAAAAAAGAGCCTTGTCTGCCAGCCTTAGGAATTTGAACTTTGTCATACGGGCCATGTAGTAATTGAAGGTTCTTGAGAAAAGGAAACAGTGTCAAATCAGAAATAAGTTAATCTGATAGGGTAGGCTGACTGAAGTTATAGAGAGTAGCCATTGTGGTAGTTGGGCTGGTGTGTATTACAGAGGGATGTATTAACCTGTAGTACAATGGTAGCAGTGAAACTTGGAAGGACACAGTGGGCATAGGCAAATACAGAGGGAGAACTAACTTGACAGTTTGTGGTAGCAAGAAAGGAATCAAAGAGGAATGGACTTTAGATTCTCTGAGACTCAATCAGAATTATTTTATGAGGCCAGGCACGGTGGCTCATGCCTATAATCCCAGCACTTTAGGAGGCTGAGGCGGGCTGATCAAGAGGAGTTCAAGACCAACCTGGCCAACATGGTAAAACCCCATCTCTACTAAAAATACAAAAAATTAGCTGGGTGTGGTGGCACATACCTGTAATCCCAGCTACTTGGGAGGCTGAGGCAGGAGAATCGCTTGAACTGGGAGGTGGAGTTTGTGGTGAGCTGAGATTCTGCCACTGCACTCCAGCCTGAGCAAAAAAACGAGACTCCTCAAAAAAAAAAAAATAAGACTTATTTTATGTCCATTTTTTCCCATGTAGTAAGTATTTATTGGGGGTGACTTCCCAATATGACTGAAGTGCTGCTAGGATATTTGCATTGGAAATGTGTAGTGGAGCTTGGGACAGTGAATCTTACTTGCTTTGATATAATTATTCACATAATCTTTTGGTCACATGGAAGAAATGAGAACTGAAATGTAAGTCAGAACTCATTTAATTTTATTAGTGCAAGATATTATATATGTATATGTATCAGTATAAAATAAACTTTGCACGTTTCGAAGTTGTAAAATAATTATTTAATATTGATTTCTCAGGCTCTACAGTGCCATATATGTAGCAAAGATTCCTTGGACTGTGGTAAGCTGCTTTCCCTAAGAGCTCATATCACTTCCAGGGAGACTTTGGACAGTGTGGAATTTGACTTGCACTGGGCAGCAGTAACTCTAGCAAATAACTTCAAATGCACACCTGTGAAGCCCATCCCCATTATTCCAACAGCTCTGGCAAGAAACTTGAGCAGTAATCTGAATATTTCTCAAGTTCAAGGGACTTATAAATATGGGTAAGTAAAAGATACATTAATCTAAACATTAGTTGCATTAGTATATTTTCAGAATGTCCGTGTAATATGAAAGAATTGTGCAGTCAGTTTACATGCCAGAGATATGGTGGCTTGGTTAATAACAAGGAAAAGTAAAAAATGAAGTGGTTTATTTTTGTTGAATATAAAGTTTTCTTTAAGTTGTGCCACCACCTACAAAAAACTGGTGGTAGGGCCCGGCGCGGTGGCTCACACCTGTACTTGGGGAGGCCCAGGTGGGCGGATCACCTGAGGTCAGGAGTTCAAGATCAGTCTGGCCAACATGGCGGAACCCTGTCTGTACTAAAAATATAAAAATTAACTGAGCGTGGTGGTGCATGCCTGTAGTCCCAGCTACTCGGGAGGTTGAGGAGGGAGGATCACTTGAACCTGGGAGGTGGAGGTTGCAGTGAGCTGAGATCGCACCACTGCATTCCAGCCTGGGCAGCGGAGACTCCATTTCAAACAAAAAAGACAAAACTGAGTGGCCATAAAGTATAATGTCTGGACAACTCAGTTCTTTTTTTGAGATGATGTCTTGTTCTGTCACTCACACTGGCGTGCAGTGGTGGGAACTTGGCTCACTTCCACCTCTACCTCTCTGGTTCAAGCGATCCTCCCACCTCAGCCTCCCGAGTAGCTGTGATTACAGGTGCACGCCACTATACCAGCTAATTTTTGTATTTTTAGTAGAAATAAGGTTTCATCATGTTGGCCAGGCTGGACTTGAACTCCAGACCTCAGGTGATCCTCCTGCCTCAGCCTCCCAAAGTGCTGAGATTACAGGGGTGAGCCACCATGCCCAGTCCTGGAGACCTCAGTTCTTAAAAAAAAAAAAAGTTGGTGTTAAATATATTATAATTGGAGGCCAAGGCGGGCAGATCACGAGGTCAGTAGTTCGAGACTAGCCTGACCAACATGGTGAAACTCCATCTCTACTAAAAATACCAAAAAAAAAAAAGAAAAAAAAATTAACTGGGTGTGGTGGCGCATGCCTGTGTAATCCCAGCTACTCAGGAGACTGAGACAGGAGAATTGCTTGAACCTGGAAGGCGGAGGTTGCAGTGAGCTGAGATCACACCATTGCACTCCAGTGTGGGCGGCAGAGCGAGACTCTATTTCAAAAAAAAAAGAACAAACAAAAAAATTGGTTGATAATTTATTATTTGAAAATGTAAGGAGAAATTATGTTCTATATTACATATTCTGTGTTATTGTTCATATTTTATTTAGGTTTTAGGCCATTTTTTTTCTTAACTATAACCTGACTAATTATGAACCCAAGGGAGGCTAGATAATTTATTTATAGTATGCAGTTTTAACTGTGAATAATGAGCATTGCAGATAGAGAAAGGAGATAATTAAATAAAAAGTTGCAGTACTCTTGCTTACCAAATTGCCAACTACTTGAGGGTGGAGTTTCCTTACAGAGCTGGAGTAGAATCCTCTCCAGCTTCCTATCTCCACTCTTAATTTCTTAGGAAATATAAGCCAAAATGCATGCTTTCTAATCCTCAGCAGGGCTACTTCCCTGAATCTTCATCTATTTTCTTTATCTATTATCTACAAAACTAGGTTAGACAATATAAGCACTCTCTACTTTAAAGTTTGACCAGAGACTGCTCCAAATATTACACTTCTGGCTTCCTTTCCCAGTGACTCCACCCTAGTTCCTGTTAGGCCTTTCAATCTAAAAATGTTTGCCAAAGTACACTCAATTCCAAGTCTTATTCTCTAAAAATACCTTTTCAGAACCAGATTCTGACCAGAGCTGTGCTTTCTGGTGGCCCAAAGGAAAAATTGTTGGTATATTCCAAAATCATGGAGTGGTCAAAAGTGAGCAAAACTTGTTTGAGTTAAATGAAACATTTAATTCTCTTGAATTAATAAAGTACTTCTCAAGTGGAGCATGGGATTTTTATTTAAATTAACAAAAAAATTAATTTGTTTTCCTTAGTACCCATGCCCATTTACTTGAATAGCATGAATTTACCTTTCTTGGAATTATCCATCTGTGACTGCTGGGCATGCTGGTAATAACCAGAATGTTCAGTATTCTGTCAATCACCTATTCCCCTTGCCCCTTCCTATCTAGAATCGTCTATGGTGACATTTGCCATGCCAGGTACATTGGCACACACCTGTAATCCTAGCTGCTTGGGAGACTGAAGCAGGAGGATGGCTTGAGCTTAGGGTTTCAAGGCTGCTGTAAGCTACAATAGTGCCTGTGAATAGCCACTGCTCTCCAGCTAGGACAATATAGTGAGACCCCATCATTTAAAAAAAAAAAATTGACATTTGCCCTTTATATATTCTAATATTTACTGGGGCCCATTATGGAATAGGTATTATGTTAGACATTGGAAATAAATAGATTAAAAACTATACTTACTATCCATTGAATATGTTGACATCTAAACATGATGTGTTATAATGGAGGTTTATATACAGTGCTGGGAAAGTAGGGGGAGGGATGTCCAAATTTCCTGGGGAAATCATAGAAAGCTTGAACTAATTTTTTTTTTTTTTTTTTTTTTTTTTTTGAGACGGAGTCTCGCTCTGTCACCAGACTGGAGTGCAGTGGCGTGATTTCAGCTCACTGCAACCTCCGCCTCCCGGGTTCAAGCGATTCTCTTGCCTTAGCCTCCCAAGTAGCTGGGATTACAGGCGCCCGCCACCACACCCGGCTAATTTTTGTATTTTTAGTAGAGATGGGGTTTCACCATCTTAGCCAGACTTGTCTTGAACTCCTGACCTCGTGATCCACCTGCCTCAGCCTTCCAAAGTGCTGGGATTACAGACGTGAGCCACCGTGCCCGGCCAGCCTGAACTAATTCTTTTAAGGAGTAGAAATTTATCAGATGAGCAAGACATGAGGGAGAATTTTCAAAGCAGCTGTGTCATTGTTGATATGTAAATCTTAGGCCAACTCAGGCTTAATATTCTTGTCACAAGACCTGACAAATGTATTGTCTTTGTGTTTTAGTGTTATTAGAGCAATAAAATATATCATCAGTGGTAATACCAAGGCTTTATATCAATAATGGCATTTTGTTTTCTGTTTTTGAGACGGAGTCTCACTGTGTCGCCCAGGCTGAAATGCAGTGGTGCGATCTCAGCTCACTGCAACCTCCACTTCCTGGGTTCAAGTGATTCATTCTCCTGCCCCAGCCTCCCCAAGTAGCTGGGATTACAGGCGTGTGCCACAATGACCAGCTAATTTTTTTTTGTATTTTCAGTAGAGATGGGGGTTTTGCCATGTTGGCCATGCTGGTCTTGAACTCCTGACCTCAAGTGATCTGCCCGCCTCAGCCTCCCAAAGTGCTGGGATTACAGGCATGAGCCACCACTTCTGGCCCACTAATGGCATTGTTTTCGAAGAAAGATATAACAATAAAATAAACAATTCTATTTTGGTTTTTTTGTATTCTTATAACTTACTGTCAATAATAAATTAAATATAAATATAGTGTAATGTCCTTTTAGGGAAGACTGAGCTTTTGGGTTTTATCATGATGGTTCCAAAGTCCTTTGACAGTGGTTGGAGGAATGTGGCACATGGAGGGTTGATTATACCTCTCCTAATTCAGCCTCCTTCACTTAGAAGTCACATCTGTTGCAGTCTTGTCAAATCACTTGGATGCATGAACATTTTCCAGTAATAGGGAATTCAGTTCTTCCAAGGAAACCTATTTGGTTCTGAAATTGTCTGCCTTAATGTTAACACTCTTGATTAAAGTAAATTGTAAGTAAAGTTATAGAGCAAAACTTTTTTAAAAAGTTGTATAATCTTCAATGTCTTTTAATTGATAGATGGAAGTTTTAAGGTATTAAATCTCTTTAATCTCTTCCTCTTACCAGAGTCTTTTTACTGAGTCAGTACAAAGTTTCTGTTGTGTTTCTTTTGTGTGTGCAAGACAATGTTCATTTGAATTATCTCCACTTTCTAAAGTATGCTTCAGCATCTAGATTATGTCTTTTAGGTAAAAAGTACATAATTTCAGTTATTTTCACATGAATGTCTTCTGTTTAGATATCTTACCATGGATGAAACACGCAAATTGTTACTTTTGTTGGAATCTGATCCCAAGGTTTATTCTCTACCATTAGTGGGAATGTAAGTATTACATTATTTATGAAAACCTTATCAGCCAAATGTTCAAATGTATATGATAAGCATGTGACTCAGTTGTACTATAACTATTTACATCATTTTATAAAGCCACAAAGATAAGTGGTTGTCAGGTTTTCTTATTTTACTATTAGAATCAGCTAAAATAAGATTTTGCCCAATCTTTTTTTTTTTGAGATGGAGTCTCACTGTGTGCCCAGACTGGAGTGCAGCGGAGAGATCTTGGCACACTGCAGTCTCCATCCCCTAGGTTCAAGTGATTCTCATGCCTCACCCTCCCAAGTAGCTGGGATTACAGGCATGCATCACTGTGCCTGGCTAATTTTTGTTTTTTTAGTAGAGACGGGGTTTTACCATGTTGGCCAAGCTGGTCTCGAACCCCTGGCCTCAAGTGATTTACCCGCCTCAGCCTCCCAAAGTGCTTGGATTACAGGCGTGAACTATCGTGCTTGGCCAGATTTTGCCCAACCCTAGGAGGAACTCTAATATATAAAACAGATAAAAGTTTAATTCTGTGGCTGGGCACAGTGGCTCATGCCTATAATCCCAGCACTTTTGGAGGCCAAGGTGGGTGGATCACCTGAGGTCAGGAGTTCAAGGCCAGCCTGGATAACATGGTGAAACTCCGTTTCTACTAAAAATACAAAAAATTAGCCGGGCATGGTGGTGTGTGCCTGTAATGCCAGCTACTCGGGAGGCTGAGGCAGGAGAATCACTTGAACCCAGGAGGTGGAGGTTGCAGTGAGCTGAGATTGTGCCATTGCACTCCAGCTTGGGCAACAAGAGTGAAACTGCATCTCAAAAAATATAAAAAATAAAAGTTGAATTCTCCTAGTTGAAGGTGAAGCCTTAGAGCCCTATTTCTTCAATATTCTCTCACTACCACTCATCCTTAAGTCACCCTAAAGAACTCACGGCTCATAATAATACCATTTAAAATCTACTGTCAGGCAATCTTGCAGAAACTTCTTTAGTGTTAACGGTCTTCTCTTTAGTAGTTAATGATATTTATGTGTTTAATTTATATATATATGTGAGTGTGTGTATATATATATATAGACCCGTGTGTGTGTGTGTATATATATATATATACACACAGGCTGGGATGCAGTGGCACAATCATGACTCACTGCAGCCTCAATCTCTGGGGTTCAGGTGATCCTCCTACTTCAGCCTCCTGAATAGCTAGGACCACAGGCACCAGCTACCACGCCTGGCTAGGTTTTGTATACTTTGTAGAGGCGGACTTTCGCCATGTTACCCAGGCTGGTCTGGAACTCCTGGGCTCAAGCCATCTGAGTTGATATCTAGACAGAATATTTAGAAATTTATATTCTTTCAGTATTGAGTACTTACTATATACAGTGTTATGCTTGATAATGTGTTGAGGTTTAAAGCTTCTTAAATAATGTAAAATCAAAGTGAGGTGATAAAACATTCAAATATTCATACACAGAAAAATAAAGAATATGATTTACTATAAAATGACCAGTATAGAAAGTGCACACTTAGTATTTGTAAGAAAGATATGATAGGGAGCATTTTCCTAGAGAAGACAAACTTGAACTAGACTTTTAATTGTTTGGATAGTAGAAGGGAAGATTGATGGGGAAGGGAACCCATGTGAGAGAATGGCACATGCAAAGTGAATGAGAATGCACAGATGTTCTCTGGATCATGAAATCTACTTATAGTTTGCTACAGTCCTAGTATAGGCAATGGATTGTTGATGCTTAAGTAAATATTAAGAGCCTTCTCTGTTTCTGATTACCTGTATATGTTACAGCATTTAATCCTCAGCAACTCTGTGAAGTAGTTTTTTTTTTTTTTTTTTTTTTTTTTTTTTTTTTTTTGAGACAAAGTTTCACTCTTGTTGTCCAGACTAGAGTGCAATGGCAGGATCTCGGCTCACTGCAACCTCTACCTCCTGGGTTCAAGTGATTCTCCTACCTCAGCCTTCCGAGTAGCTGGGATTACAGGCATGTACCACCACGCCTGGCTAATTTTGTATTTTTATTAGAGATGGGGTTTCTCCATCTTGGCCAGGCCAGTCTTGAACTCCTGACCTCAGGTGATCCCCCTGCCTCGGCCTCCCAAAGTGCTAGGATTACAGGCATGAACCACCGCCCCCGGCCGTGAAGTAGTTTTAGGCTACAAACTAGTCTGTACTACTTCAGCCCATTCTTTCCAGTCCAAGCTAATTCATTCTAGTATACTGCTTTCATGTCAACCATTTTCTTTCCCACATCTCAGGTAGAAGAGGACAGAGATACATGTGCTTGCTCTCTGTCCTTCTGTCTCTCTCAATATATATCTATATGTCTGTCTATATATATCGATATAGTTATATAGATACAGATGTCTATATATTCTTCCTCTTAATTATCGGCACGTTTTTAGATTTCTTATTAGTAAGGCTCTTTAATGTATGGCAGATAAAAGCCATACATCTACCTTATTATCTTAGGAAGAATGTAAAGTATGCTATATATGTAAGTGACTATGGTTTTTAATTTCTAGTTTTTTCTTTTAGTTGGCTGTCTGGAATTATACATATCTATAGTCCTCAGGTATGGGCTTGCTGTTTGCGATACATATTCAATTCTTCTGTTCAAGAAAGGCAAGTGATATTTTATTCTGTAGTACTTTATTTTGATCCTTTCCCCCATTCATCGTTTATGGTCCCATTTAAAATTCACGTAATGCCTTAACCTTTTACAATACTTATAAATAAACATGTACATTAAGAAAAAACAAACCTTATATTAAATGAGAATAAAACCAGATTTAAAAAAGATGAGGTTGCAGTATACCTGGAAATACGAAGGAATTCACTTGCCTAACCACAAAACACAAACCTTTTAGGGGTGGAAAAAAACCATAGAGATTGTCTACTGTAGCATCCTATTTTGTAATTAAGGAAGTTAACTTTCAGTGAAATGACTGCAAATGAGTTTGAATTTGTTACCTTACAGGTGTTTTATTAAGTTACACAGTGTTACTACTAATACACAAAGAAATACTTGAGACAAGATTTTTAATTTCTTCCTGGAACTGAAGCCTAAACATTGGAATTAATAGTTAGGGAAACTTTACTTTTAACCTCAACTCTTAATAGATAAAGAAGGTAAGAGACAAATGTCAGTATTTGTCTCTCACCTTCTTTATCTATTAAATGAGAAGGTCTGTTTTTATCTACCTTAGGTGGCTGTAAAGGACTTAAAAAAACTATATTGAAAAGGCAATACAAGCACATAGTAATAAATTGACGTACGTAAATATCTACAATAGAATAGATCTCTCTTCCTCCCCATTTCCCTAGACCCCCTTCTCAGAGACAGTCACTGTTAAGTGATATCTTGTGCTTCCTTCCTGAAATAGTCAATATTTCAATATTCATCATAGACAAGTATCACCTTTTCCTGGCCTGTAAAAATTAAACCATAGCATCCTTTCTTTTCTTTATGTTGCTTTTTTCTGTATAAATTATACCTTGGAGATCACTACATCTTGGCATATACATATTTAATATACATATTTTACAACTAAAGAGTATATAGTACATACTGTATTTTAAAAACAACTGGCCCTTTTGTCTTGCAGATAGTGGTCGACTGAACATTTTATGCATACATCTTTGTGTGCATATGCTAGTATATTTGTAGGATAAATTTCTAAAAGTGTTTTTTTCTAGGCCAAAGAGTGTGTAATTTAAAATTTGGTAGATATTGCCAAATTGCCCTTCAAAAAGACTGTACCAGTTCATAATTTTTCCGGCAGTACACGAGAGTGCCTTTTTCTCTCTACCTGTGCTAACACTGTGAAAGAAATATTTATTTATTTATTTATTGAGCACCTATTATATCTATTATGTTTACGATATTGGGGATGAGAGCAAACAAAATAAAGGTCCCCAGACCAGGCATGGTGTCTCATGTCTGTAAGCCCAGTACTTTGGGACTTTGGGAGGCTGAGACAGGAGGATCGCTTGAGGCCAGGAGTTCCAGACCAGCCTGGGTACCATAGCAAGACTTTGTCTCTACCAAAAAAAAAGAAAAAAAGTTAGCTGGGTGTAATGACACGTGCCTGTAGTCCCAGCAGGAGGCTGATATGGGAAGATTGCTTGAGCCCAGGAGTTCAGGCTGCAGTGAGCCATGATTGTGCCACTGTACTCCAGCCTGAACAATACAGACCCTATCTTAAAAAAATAAAATAGGCCGGGCATGGTGACTCACACCTGTAATCCCAACCCTTTGGGAGGCCAAGGTGGGTGAATCACTTGAGGACAGGAATTAGAGACCAGCTTGGCCAACATGGTGAAAACCCGTCTCTACTAAAAGTGCAAAAATTAGCCTGGTGTGGTAGAGCATGCATGTAATCCCAGCTACTTGGGAGGTTGAGGCAGGAGAATCACTTGAACCTAGGAGGCAGAGGTTACAGTGAGCTGAGATCGCACTACTACACTCCAGCCTGGGTGACCAAAAAAATAAATAAATGAATAAATATAAAATAAAATAGTCCTGCAAGACAGGCAATAAACAGAATAAGTAAAATAAATAGTATGTTAAAAGACGATGAGTACTGTGGAGAAAAATAAAGCCTGAGAGGAGGATGTTGTGTGTCTGAATGATAGTGGCAGGTAAAGAGTTGCCATTTATTTATTTTTTAATTTTTAAACTTTGTATATTTATTTATTTTATTTTATTTATTTTTTTTGAGATGGAGTCTCGCTCTGTCGGCCAGGCTGGAGTGCAATGGCTCAATCTCAGCTCACAGAAACCTCCACCTCCCGGGTTCAAGCAATTCTCCTGCCTCAGCCTCCTGAGTAGCTGGGATTACAGGCATGTGCCACCACGCCCTTCTAATTTTGTATTTTTTCAGTAGAGACGGGGGTTTCTCCATATTGGTCAGGCTGGTCTCGAACCCCTGACCTCAGGTGATCCGCCTGCCTCGGCCTCTCAAAGTGCTGGGATTACAGGCGTGAGCCACCGTGCCCGGCCAAGAGTTGCAATTTAAATGGGTGGTCAGGGAGGCCGATTTGAGGTGAGGGAGTAAGCCTTGTGGCTGTCTGGGGCACTGTCCTAGGCAAAGGATGTGTTAAGTGTAAGGGCTCTGGGTGAAAGATCACGTTACATCTTCAAGGAACAGCAAAGAGGCCACTGTAGCTAGAGAGGAGTGAAGGAAGGGGAAAGTAGCTGGAGATGAGCTCAGAGAGGTAAGTAGAGGGCTGTCGTTAAACTTTTGACCTCTGCTAACCTGATAGATGAAAAATAATCTTTTCCAGTACCTCATCTTCCAGGAACTGCCTAGTCATGTCTTTGGCCATTTTTCTCTTAGATTGTGCATCTTTTCATATTGCTTGTGCTAGCAAGCTCTCTCTCTATATATAATATAAAATACATAGAGAAATATATATTTATAATATATAGCAACAGTTCCCCCCCAGACTGTCATTTAACAGTATTTTTCCCAAACAGACTTACCGTTTTTTAGTCATATTTATTAATCTGTTTTCTATCATGCTTAGAAAAGATTCACCCACTCCAGGTATATTTACTGAAGTAAAAAAAACCACTCGTATTTTCTTCAGATGCTTTTGGAGTTCTACTTTTAACATTTTATTTTAACTTTTCAAGATAATTAGTTATATTTAGATAGCAGAAATTAAATGTTAGTTTTAGGTCCTTTGCTATGATTTAGTACAATTAAGTTTTATTATCAATTACTGATCATGCTTTAAGTTCATATTGACAGTAAATCCTCAATAAAATTAATTTTGAATTGCTCTTTTATTCTTTCTTTTTTTTTTTTAGTCAGAGTTTCACTCTGTCGCCCAGGCTGGAGTGCAATGGCGTGATCTTGGCTCACTGAAACCTCTGCCTCCTGGGTTCAAGCAGTTCTCCCTGCCTCAGCCTCCCAAGTAGCTAGGATTACAGGCGCCCACCATCACGCCTGGCTAATTTTTGTGTTTTTAGTAGAGATGGAGTTTTGCCATGTTGGTCAGGCTTGTCTCAAACTCCTGACCTCAGGTGATCCATCCACCTTGGCCTCCCAAAGTGTTGGGATTACAGGTGTGAGCCACCTATTTTAAATAGCCACTGGCCTACTTTGTCTTTTTATTTTTATTTTTTATTGAGACAGAGTCTCGCTGTGTCGCCAGGCTGGCGTGCAGTAGCGTAATCTCGGCTCACTGCAACCTCCGCCTCCCAGGTTCAAGTGATTCTCCTGCCTCAGCCTCCCAAGTAGCTGGGACTACAGGCATGTGCCACCACACCCAGCTAATTTTTGTATTTTTAGTAGAGATGGGGTTTCACCATGTTAGCCAGGATGGTCTCCATCTCTTGACTTTGTGATCCGCCTGCTTCAGCCTCCCAAAGTGTTGGGATTATAGGCCTGAGCCACCACACCCAGCCTTTTTTTTGAGACGGAGTCTCGCTCTGTCGCCCAGGCTGGAGTGCAATGGCGCGATCTTAGCTCCCTCTAAACTCCACCTCCCAGGTTCACACCATTCTCCTGCCTCAGCCTCCCGAGTAAAAGAATTTTTTTTTTTTTTGTAGAGAGGAGGGGTCTTGCTATGTTGACCAGGCTGGTCTCAAACTCCTGGCCTCAAGCGATCCTCCCACCTTTGCCTTCCTAAGTGGTGGGCCCCAGTTTTTGAACAAAAATTGGACCCTTTAGTCATTTTGTTAACTAGATTGGGAGACTCACATGAAGTTATTTGAGTGTAATGATGTTATCCTCATTAAATTTTAATTAAATGGCATTTTTTTGGTGCAGGGTTTTTTCAGAATCTGGAAATTTCATCATAGTTCTCTATTCTGTGACACATAAGGAGCCTGAGTTTTATGAATGCTTCCCTTGTGATGGCAAGATACCTGACTTTCGGTTTCAGTTGCTAACCAGTAAGGAAACATTACATCTTTTCAAAGTAAGTGATTTGATTACCTAGCACATTAGTGACTGTTTAGGTTTTGCTCTTTGGCAGTTTAAACCCAACAGATTTTAGCCTTTAAAATAGTAATCCAAACTATTTTGCTTTGTTTACTTACAAATAATCTTACTAAATGTTAACTTTATTCATTTATGGTTAAATGTTTTAAGTAAATCTTAGATCATATCTTCAACCAAATTACAATAGAGAACCAGAGGTTCCCCACAGAATAACTTGCCCATGTTTTTCTAAAATCTTTGAAGAATACTATCAGTTCATATATTATATCATTTTATACTTGTGAAGGTTAACTTTGTGGGATCTCAGTACTTTTCTTTGTCCTGACTGTATTTTTTATTTTATTTTTTTATTTTTTATTTTTTTTGAGATGGAGTTTCACTCTGTTGCCCAGGCTGGAGTGCAGTGGTGTGATCTCGGCTCACTGCAACCTCCACCTCCCAGGTTCAAGTAATTCTCCTGCCTCAGCCTCCAGAATAGCTGGGATTACAGGAGCCCACCATCACGCATGGCTAATTTTTGTTTTTTCATTAGAGACGGGGTTTCACCATGTTGGCCATTCTGGTCTCGAACTCCTGACCTTAGGTGATCCACCTGCCTCAGCCTCCCAAAGTGCTGGGATTATAGGTGTGAGCCACTGCATCTGACCATGACTTTATTATTTTTAAAATGTGTGGGAATAACAAATGGTTTTTTATACTTAAAGGTTTTTATTTATATTATGTATCTAAGGAATCAGAATAGGTTGTTACTATATCATCTAATAAAATACCTAGAAACACAACTAGATGATGATCGTAGAAAAAGTAGATCTTTAGGCCAGGCATGGTGGCTCACACCTCCAATCCCAGCACTTTGGGAGGCCGAGGCGGGTGGATCATCTGAGGTCAGGAGTTTGAGACCAGCCTGGATATCATGGTGAAACCCCGTCTCTACTAAAAATACAAAAATTAGCCGGGTATGGTGCCAGGTGCCTGTAATCCTAGCTACTTGGGAGACTGAGGCAGGGGAATCGCTTGAACCTGGGAGGTGGAGGTTGCAGTGAACTGAGATCGCACTGTTGCACTCTAACCTGGGCAACAAGAGCGAAACTCTGTATCAAAAAAAAAAGAGGAAGTAGATCTTTGAAACTACGTGTCATTATATGAAAATATTCAAAGGCTACTTTTCAATAAAATTATTGGTTATTTTAGGTCTCAGACTAATAAAAGTACATTCTTTATTAGAAAAATACTGAATACTTTTAAATAACCACGTGTGTCCACTCTGATCTTATTTAGTACCTTCTTTGAGATCAGGTATAGGTTATAAATCTATATATTTTATATAAATATATATTTTGATATGATATAATATATACATTATATTACATACATGTTATATATAAAAATATATAATATATCTATGTACATTTTATATATTTATAGGTTATGTAAGCTATGAAGTTTTTGCATTTTAATTATACATATAATCATTTTAATTGAGATCTAATACTTTATTTCTGTTTTAGAGACATATCATTTATCATTTTATTCTTTAGATGGTATTCTCATTTCATAGTTATATTCACTGAATCTGTGATTATAACACAAGTGATTAACTTTTTCACTTATGTAACAGGGAACTGGACAGTTTACAAAAGAGGGTTACAGTTACAGAAATCAGAAGTCTGCCACTCCATCATCTAGTGTTTCAGAGCTACTTTTCATCTAAATAGAATTCTCTGGTGTTCTTATTTAAGTCAGATCTCAAAATATGACCTACTTCATTTCAGAATGTTGAACCTCCTGACAAAAATCCAATCCGTTGTGAACTGAGTGCTGAAAGCCAAAATGTAGAAACAGAGTTTTTCAGTAAGGCTTCCAAGAATTTTTCAACTAAGAGGTAAAAGATCTTTTTATTATTATGTGTATGTTTTTTTGAAAATTACATTTATTAGTTTTTGGCGAGTAATTAAAATAACTAAATTATTTCTGATGAAACGATTTTTAAATCTTATGTACCATAAATGTCTTTGCTTTAAATGCATTCCTTCATATTCATTAGGAAGTTGGATAGTAATTTTAATGAAATGGCAACTCTAATATGGTTTTCATTTGGGTTGATGTATTATATAGGAAAAACACAAAAGTATTTGTTAAAAATTATCTTGCTTAGAAAGAATCTGCTTCCTGTTTTGTTTAGTGCTTTCCATTTGTTCTTCCTTCCTTATAAGTTTCTTATTTTAATATTTAAATCAAAGATGGGGTCTCACTGTATTGGCCAGGTTGGTCTCGAGCTCCTAGCCTCAAGTGATCCTTCTGCCTTGGCCTCCCAAAGTGCTGGGATTACATGTGTGAACCATCGTCCCCAGCGCTTCCTTATAGTTTTAAATCTGGACGTATCAGATAAACTACTGTAAAAGTAACTACTAGCTGCTGTGTGATGGCTCACACCTATAATCCCAGCACTTTGGGAGTTCAAGGCGGGCAGATCATTTGAGGTCAGGAGTTTGAGACCAGCCTGGCCAACATGGTGAAACCCCATCTCGACTAAAAATACAAAAATTAGCCAGACACAGTGGAGCGTGCCTGTAATCCCAGCTACTCGGTAGGCTGAGGTGGGAGAATCGCTTGAACACGGGAGGTGGAGGTTGCAGTGAGCTGAGATTGCACCACTGCACTTCAGCCTCGGCAACAGAGTGAGACCCTGTCTCAAAAAAAAGTAACTCCTACCTAAAAAAAAAAAAAAAAAAAAAAAAAGGTTTTAAAACTTCTAAAATACACTTGGAGAATATTAATTAAATACTTGTGACTTCTTGGGTCAGTATATTCTACCTTTTGTGGTAAAGAAGACATTTCTGGCCGGGCCTGGTGGCTCATGCCTGTAATTCCAGCACTTTGGGAGGCAGAGGCAGGCAGATCACCTGAGGTCAGGAGTTCGAGACCAGCCTGGCCAATGTTGTGAAACCCCGTCTCTACTAAAAATACAAAAATTAGCCAGGCCTGGTGGTGCATCACTGTAATCCCAGCTACCCACAAGGCTGAAGCAAGAGAATCACTTGAACCCAAGAGGCACAGGTTGTAGTGAGGCGAGAGCATGCCACTACACTCCATCCTGGGTGACACAGTGAGACTCCATCTCAAAAACAAAAACAAAAAAAGATACTATCTTGTATTAGAGTTCTCCACATTAACAGAAACAACAAGATATGTGTATGTAGAGATATTTGTTTTAAGGAACTGACTTCTGTATTTGTGAAGGTTTGGCATATCCAAAGTCTACAGGTAGGGGCTAAGCACAGTGGCTCACCCCTTTAATCCCAGTACTTTGGGAGGCTGAGGCGGGAGGATTGCTTGAGCTCAGGAGTTCGAGACCAGCCTGGGCAATGTGGCGAAACCCTGCCTCTACAAAAACAAAAAAGAAGTACAGAAATTAGCTGGGTGTGGTGGCACATGCCTGTAGTCCCAGCTACTTGTAGGGCTGAGGTGGGAGGATCATTTGCCCAGGAAGTCAAAGCTTCAGTGAGCCATGTTCGTGGCACTGCAGTGCAGCCTGGGTGACAAAATGAGACTGTGTCTCAAAGAAAAAACAAAAACAAACAAAAAATGTCTACAGGTAGGCTGGTAGGGTGGACACCCAGGGAAGAATTGCAGTTTCAGTCTAAAGGCAGTCTGCTGGCAGAATTCCTTTTCCCTCCAGGAAGTCAGTCTTTATCTTTTTTTTTTTTTTTTTTTTTTTTTGAGATAGGGTCTCACTCTGTTACCCAGGCTGGAGTGCAGTGGTGTGATCTCAGCTCACTGCAGCCTCCACCTCACAGGTTCAAGGAATTCTCGTGCCTCAGCCTCCCGAGTAGCTGGGATTACAGGTGTGCAGCACCACGCCCGGCTAATTTTTGTATTTTTAGTGAAGATGGGTTTTCACCACGTTGGCCAGCCAGGCTAGCCTCAAGCTCCTGACCTCAAATGATCCACCCGCCTTGGACCCCCAAAGTGCTAGGATTACAGGCTTGAGCCACCTCACCCAGCCAGAAACATCTTTGCTGTCTTAAATTGTAAGACCTTATTCAACATTTATTGAATAATTATGGAAGAAGTAGCCAAACTAAGGAGACAATAGCACTTTCTTTAAGATTATTATTAAAAGCTACTTAGGAGTCTGAGGTGGGAGGATCACTTGGGCTCAAGAAGTCAAGGTGGGGAGCCATGATCATGCTACGCCAACTGCTCTCCAGCCTAAGTAATAGAGTGAAACCCTGCCTCAAAAAAAATAACGTTAAAAAACCTTGTTTGTTTTCCACTCTGGCCAAAGCTTTAATGAGGAACAGTCATTTAAAATTTTATCAAAATGTTTGTCTCTCCTAAAATACTGTTGTTATAACTATACAACCTGAAGTTTTTCCTTTTTGCCTTGGGTACTAAAAAAGCTAAGAAATGAGGCCAGGCACAGTGGCTCACGCTTGTAATCCCAGCACTTTGGGAGGCAGAGTGGGTGGATCACCTGAGGTCAGGAGTTTGAGACCATCCTGACCAATGTGGTGAAACCCCGTGTCTACTAAAAATACAAAAATTAGTTGGGCATACTGGCACGTGCCTGTAGTCCGAGCTACTGGGACGCTGAGGCTCAAGAATCCTTGAACTTTGGAGGCGCAGGTTGCTGTGAGCTGAAGTCGTGGCACTGTACTCCAGCCTTGAGTGACAGAGCGAGATGGTATCCACCCCGCCCCCAATCCCCTGCAAAAAAGAAAAGCTAAGAAATGGATTTTATTGCTCAGTGTCAACAGTTTTGTGTGTTTGCTCATCTTAAGTACAAAACAGATATTAATTCCATGCCACAACTCAGGTGTACAAAAGAATGTAACTTAAAAAAATTAGTAATTGAAATTAATATCTATTTTAAGCCCCTATTTATTCTACTGGATTATAGACACCAAATTTCACCTAATTCAAGGTTTCTTTATTTCCTTGTCTCTGGGGTTATATGTAATATAGAGGGGACCAGTGGTATGCCAGTACTGGTGATATGGGGTGACATGATTCTCATCCATCTGTCTATAATCTGCTGAGGTGTTTTCATTTGCATCTGGTGTTTGTCAGATTTGTGCAAGTTCCTGCTGCAACTTTTGACCCTATTCAGGCCACTGGATTTCTTGTTTCCTGTCCATGCTGCACTGAGCGCTTTGGAATATCATTATATATCTCAAGCTGTCTTGGGTGTCGGAGAAGAGCTTTGTGGGGCTGTCGGAGACACATTTCTGCTTAGACATAATCATGTAGACATTCTGACTGCTTCATTGTAATACCTTGTACAGAAAGAACTCTGTGAAGATCTGCCTCTTCAGACAATCAGAGTTTAGGGCAAAAGGTCTCTTCTGCTGTTTGATTTTCAAATCTGCCTTGGAGTTTCTGTTGTTCTTCCTGCTAGGTAGGATTCAACTTGTATGAAACAGAATGCAGGATGCTTTTTTAGAGATCCCATTAATCCTGAGTGCTGTTAGCTTCATTCTGGCTTTTCTTTTCCCTAACGCATCCTATTGAGACTTTGTCTAGTGTAGGATGTGAAAAAGCCTGATGCATATAGTATTCCAAATCTTTAGTCTTAAACACTAATTTCAGCTTTTAAAACTCGGTACCAGCACTCAGAAACTTTTTGTTTTGCCAGGGCATGCCATCTGTGATACAATGAGTATTCCTGACTCAATGGGAGGGTAGTACATTGATTTCTGAAAGTATTTTCCCATCACAAATATAAGTACATAGGAAAATATAATTCCTTATTTGGTTTTCCTTTGTAATACAGAGGGTTTGTAATATAGTGTGTTTAATACCTTTAATACTAGATTATAAATTTTTTGACAGCAAGTACTGTGTCTTATTTGTTTCTATATTTATCAAAGTGATCAACTAGAGGGTGCCCAGTGACTTGATTTATTGTGACATTAACAATACAAGGTTAAACTTGCCATGATCAGGTAAATAGGGTAGTTTATTAAGGCTGGCTGGGCCAGCTTCCCTAGTCAACTAACACTGGCCTGAAATATAAAATAATTTGTGGTTGTCAGATACTAAATTAAATGATCTGAGTACTACTGCAACTTATTAAAGGACTTTATTCAATTTTAGAAGAAGAAAGAATACTGGATTACCGAAGGCTTTTCTGGTCTCCCCTTCTATTCTTTAGGTCTTCCCAAAAGTTATCTCCTGGGAAAATGCCAATACGTGATCACAACTCTGGTGTTGAAGATGAAGATTTTTCTCCAAGACCAATTCCTAGTCCTCATCCAGTGAGTCAGAAGGTATTACTGATTTTAAAATGCATTCACTTTTGTGGTTAGAGACCTAAGTCTCTTCATGGTTAAAACACTAAATAATACTACTTGAAACCTAAGTATCATTCTTAGATATATCTAGCTATTTCTGTCTCTATGGTTATATCTATATAGAGAGATATAAGTATTTCACAGTTATATGTAATAATTCGTGTTATATGTAATGATATATACATATATACATATGTGTAATATCTATGTAATAAGCATGTATTTCTTCCTAGAGTAAACTGAGACATAGATTAGTTAAGTTGCCTACCCAAGATCACACAACTAGTAAGTAGTAAAGCTGGGATTCTAATTCAGGAGGTTTGGTTTTAGAATCTGGTGCTTTTAATAACCATATAGACTCAACATTGTATACTATCACTAGAGCTTGACGTTGGATTTTATCACTATATTCTGAGAAAACATTATACTTGATTTCAGAGATTAATTGCTAAAATTCTTGTCATAATTTTTTGATTGCTACCAACCTGTGGGTTATTTTAGAATTGTTGTTTAATTGGTGTAATTACTTATTTTAGAAGAAAAAGTAATGGGAAGGATTTTTTAAAGTTAATATCAAATTATAACCAAAATCATCACGGCGAGTATTTTGTTTACTCTTAGTTGATATCAACAGAAGGGATAACAGTGAGTGACTTCTTAGTGGAGAAATATTCTGACATATTTATTGGAAGATTTTACTATTTAAGGTACATAAACATTTGCTACTAGATCTGTGAAGACATTCTGCTGTGACAATTTTTTGTAGAGAGGATTTAAAAAGTTGTATAAAACAGTTTCTCATATTATGTTCTGTGATCTTAGCAGTGTTAGTGTTTTAATAAAAAGAGTTCCATTAAGTAAGTTTGGGAAGTGTTTAGTTTTGTTCTTTTAGGGCAAGGACCTTGTTTATTTTGCTTACAATTGTATTCCTAGTGCTTAGCACATAAAACATGCCCAGAAAAAAATTGCTGATGGTCTAAATAAAGAATGAACACTTGTTAATATGTAATTAGATATAATTTGGGAAATACTGGTCTGAGGAAAGTAAAGTATACATTTTCTCCTAAAACCTTTTTTTTCTATTTCTTTCTTACTTGTAGATTTCTAAGATCCAACCATCAGTTCCTGAACTTTCACTTGTGTTGGATGGCAATTTCGTAGAATCAAACCCTCTGCCTACTCCATTGGAAATGGTGAATAATGAAAATCCTCCTTTGATTAACCACTCGGAACACTTGAAGCCTTTGCAACCCCAGCTTTATGATAAGAAACACAGTCCAGAAGTTGAAGCTGGAAAGCCTTCCTTGAGAGGAATACCAAATCAGTTAAACCAGGATAAACCAGCTCTTTTGAGACAGTGCAAATTAAGACAGCCACCTGCCTGTAAGAAAGGGAACCCCCATAGTAGGAACACTGTTAAACCATCTTCTCATAATGGAACATCTCCTGATATATTTGAAAAGCTCCAAACAGTTTCTGCTGGAAATGTACAAAATGAAGAGTATCCTATAAGACCCTCCAAACTTAATTCTAGGCAGTCTTCTCTTGCCCCGCAGTCCCAACCACCCAATTTTGTTTTTTCACCCCATAATTCAGGAAGACCAATGGAACTTCAGATACCTACTCCCCCACCGCCATCTTACTGTTCCACAAGCATTTGCAGGTGTTGTCAGCATCATAGTCATATTCAATATAGCCCGCTAAATTCTTGGCAAGGAGCAAACACAGTTGGATCCATTCAAGATGTCCAGTCTGGAGCCCTTCAAAAGCATTCATTATTTCACCCAAGTGAATGTCCAGCTCTGAACTGTAATGCATTCTGTTCTTCAAGTAGTCCTATAACCTTGAGACCTCAGGGAGGTATGGACAGTTGTTCTCCCCACAGCAATATAGAACCATCGCCTGTGGTAAGACTACCTTCACATATGGACTCATGTAACCCACAGCTTTGCACAGTGTGCATGCACACACCCAAGACTGAATCAGATAATGGAATGATGGGACTATCTCCAGATGCATATCGGTTTCTCACAGAACAAGACAGACAGCTGAGACTACTTCAGGCACAGGTTTGCTTTGTGCTTTCCTAGTTCTATTAAATTCTTGGTATTATGATTTCTTAAAAACTGGCACCTCTCCTCCATAATGACGTTTTATAGAATTATAGAATGTCAGAATTAGAAAGGACCTTGGAAACTGAATTCTAGGCTCTCTTGTTTTACAGGTAAGTAAAATGAGGATTAGAGAGAATAATTTAACCCAATGCCACATTGCTAGTTAGTAGTAGAACCATCTTATGCATATCCTAACCTACAATAGAATTGTATTTTTCTTTTATTTTTTTGCCTCTAATGAAAAGTCTCTTATAATTAAACCTTTATATACAGCTGAATATAAAGTCTGGACAGTGGCTTCTGCTTCATCTCTAGTTTGTCAACCCTATATAACGCTTAGCCAGTCTGCCCTTAAACAAATAGTTGGAACCTTTCTGTATATCTATACTGGACTTACTCTACTTCTTGTATTCTGAAACGTTCCCTTTCTTCAGAACCTCTCTTGCAGAGTTCTTAGTCTTTTTTTTTTTTTTTTTTTTTTTTTTTTGAGACAGAGTCTCTTCTGTTGCCCAGGCTGGAGTGCAGTGGCATGATCTCAGCTCACTGCAACCTCTGCCTCCCAGGTTCAAGCAATCCTCCTGCCTCAGCCCCACTAGGAGCTGGGATTACAGGCACACGCCACCATGCCTGGCTAGTTTTTGTATTTTTAGTAGAGATGGGGTTTTGCCATCTTGGTCAGGCTAGTCTCGATGGAGTTCTTTGTCTTAATTATATCCTTGCACAGTGTTTAGTGTGTAAGTGTTGTCTTTTTTTCTTCTTTCCTCACTGACGTCCTTCCTCCACATACCTACCCCAAAACAGTTGTTCTTTTCTTTCTCCCCAGCACCAGTGGGAACAACCTGAAATGTAGTTTTAATTTTTTTCTTGCTCCTATAACTATGCAAATACATGTATAATGTGCATATATACATATGATTTTATTTATTTATTTACTTATTTTTTGGATGAAGTCTCGTGCTGTCGCCCAGGCTGGAGTGCAGTGGCGCAATCTCGGCTCGCTGCAAGCTCCACTTCTGGGGTTCACGCCATTCTCCTGCCTCAGCCTCCCAAGTAACTGGGACTACAGGGGCCTGCTACCACGCCCGGCTAATGTTTTATATTTTTAGTAAAGAGGGGGTTTCACCATGTTAGCCAGGATGGTCTCGATCATCTGACCTCATGACCCACCTGCCTTGGCCTCCCAAAGTGCTGGGATTACAGGCGTGAACCACTGCGCCCGGCCATACATGATTTTAAAAAAAATCTTTGTTTCATAAAATTTGATAAAATTGCATTTTATCAAAAAAAAAGACAATGACATTTTTCAAATCAGTGAAAACGCTTTGGATAGGAACACCTGAGAAGAATTTAGCTCTGCTGTTTTTTTAAATGTAGGTAAATTTGAAATTGTAAAGTATAATTTTTTTTTAATTTTAATTTTTTTTTTAGTGAAGAGATCTTACTATATTACCCAGACTGGTCTCGAACTCCTTGGCTCAAGCGATCTTTCTGCTTTGACCTCCCAGAGTGCTGGGATTATAGGTGTGAGTCACCACTCCCAGATAATGTAAAATATAAATTGGATTTTAACATTATAAACACTTAGCAAAAATTTGAATATACCTAAATATTTTTACGTTGAAAATAATTATTGGTCACTTATTTCCTGTCGTGTCCAAAAAAAGGCTAATCAGAGGCTAAAAGGACCCATTATGCTATTTAGAAATCTTAGTTACTTGGAATTTGTATACTTAAAATGTAATATTACAGATCACAGGCCCTGGTCTAGACTATCTGAATCATTATATTTAGAAAATATGAAATATACGGAAAATGCTTCTGTGTGTAAATACACATAGTATTTTCCTTATATATATATATATATATGAACTTACATTTTTTTTAGGTACTGCTTTTTTAAAAGTATCTTATACATTTTCTGTATAAGTATATATCGAACTCCCTTACCCTGCATGGGTTTCTATTATAATGATATATAATACATTTTCTAATTGTTCTCCTATTATTTCAACCATTTAAAGCTTCTGCTATTGCAAACAGTTCAGCACTGAACATTCCTATATTTGCATCTTACTACCTATGTGCAAGTATCTAGAAGTAAAACTGTGAAGCCAAAGGGCATAAACATTTTAAATGTTCAAAGATACCCAAATTTGTTCCTGTTCTAGTATTGCAAATCTCATTTTGGTATAAGGGTTAAGAGAGTGGGCTGTGGTACCAGACTCCTTGGATTCTAATCTAGTTTGTGGGTAGTGTAAGTTATATGATCTTGGACAAGTTACCTTACCTCATTGACTTCAGTTTTCTCACATACAAAATAGGGATATACATAAGTTGTATCGAGTTCTTTTTTTTTTTAATTTATTTTTTTCAGTTGTTTAACATATATGGCAAAGTTGTGTGGAGTTCTAAGGATTTGAATGAGTAACCAGATAAAGGTGTAAAGTATTGCTGACATATAGTTAGTACTCAATATGTGTTAACTATTACTATTATTACATTATTATTATCTTAGTTAATGGTATCACCTCTCATCTCGTCACTCAGGGAAAATTCTCAGGAGTCACAAACCCAGCTCTACTTTGTGGATATATCCTGAACTTAACTACTCTTTACTATCTTTCCCACTACTAACCTAATTCAAACCACTGTCTGATGACACCCTTACATACCACTTCCATCCAGTACTATCCCCTCATGTTCTCTATACTTGGAAACACCACACTATCTTTGTTTGTTTGTTTTTCCCACACCATCTTTAAAGCCCAGGTAAGATTGTAGCACTCTTGCTTAAAATCCTCCAGTGGATTTCCGTTGCAATTTGAATAAAATCCAGATGCTTTACTTTGGCCCTTAAAGCCCTTTGTGACTTGGCTTGTCTTTCTCTGCAAACTCATCTCTTATCACTGTCTTCTGTGTTCACTACCCTTTAGCTATGCACTAGTGCTTTTTTCTTTAACTTTTTATTCTTTAAAAATGCCAGAACATGTTTATACTTTAGGTTCTTCAGCTTTTGGTTCCCTTTGCCTGAAATAATCCTCCTGGGGCCCTTCTAATGGCTATTTCCTTCTCATCATTCAGGTCCTTAATCACGTTTTTCCTTTCTATTTGTGATAGAAAGTCAGCTCCAGGGAAGGAGCTCACATTCATCACTGTTTTCTTAGCACCTTGAATAGTACTTGATGTGTAATTGTTGCTTAATACATAGTTTGTTACCTGAATGAGTGAAAATGGCTGCTGGAAAGGCTATATCTATTTATTTATTTATTTTTCTAGATGAGATGAATTATGCCAGATTATACCAATCTAATATACCCAAACCATTTTTCCACATCCACATCTCCAACATTAGGCAAACTTAAATTATTACCAGTCTTAGAAGGTGGTTTTTTTTTGTTTTTTTGTTTTTGAGGTAGAGTTTCACTCTTTCACCCAGGCTGGAGTGATATGGCGCAGTCTGCACTCACTGCAACCACCACCTGCCCCCCGGGATTCAAGTGATTCTCCTGCCTCAGCCTCCCCAGTAGCTGGGATTATGGGCACCCACCACCACACTTGGTTAATTTTTGTATTTTTAATAGAGACAGGGGTTTCACCATGTTGTCCAAGCTGGTCTCGAACTCCTGACCTCAGGTGATCCACCTGCCTTGGCCTCCCAGAGTGCTATGATTACAGGTGTGAGCCACCATACCTGGCCTAGAAGTTGTTTTAATTTACATTATATTAACATATGTGGCCGGGCACGGTTGGCTCAAGCCTGTAATCCTAGCACTTTGGCAGGCCGAGACAGGCGGATCACGAGGTCAGGAGATCGAGATCATCCTGGCTAACGCGGTGAAACCCCGTCTCTACTAAATAAACACAAAAAACTAACCGGGCGAGGTGGCGGGCGCCTGTAGTGCCAGCTACTCGGGAGGCTGAGGCAGGAGAATGGCGTAAACCCGGGAGGCGGAGCTTGCAGCGAGCTGAGATCCGGCCACTGCACTCCAGCCTGGGCGACAGAGCGAGACTCCGTCTCAAAAAAAGAAAAAAAGAATATGTAATTGATTATTTTATTATTTATAAGAGTTCATTGTATATGAAGGAAATTGGTCCTTTATCATATATATGTATATGTATGTGATATTTCTTAGTCTTAAGTGTTTTGCATTTTAACCATTTGTTTTGTATAGAATATTGCAGTTTAGATACAGTTAAATAATGTAGGCCAGGTGCTGTGGCTCACACCTGTAGTCTCAGCACTTTGGGAGGCTGAGGCGGTTAGATCACCTGAGGTCAGGAGTTTGAGAGCAGCCTGGTCAAAATGGTGAAACCCCGTCTCTACTAAAAATGCAAAATTTACCTGGGCGTAGTAGCGAGCGCCTATAATCCCACTACTCAGGAGGCTGAGGCAGGAGAATCGCTTGAACCTGGGAGGCGGAAGTTGCAGTGAGCTGAGATTGCACCACTACACTCCAGCCTGGGCGACAGAGCGAGACTCTGTCTCAACAACAAAAAAAAAGTATCAGTCATTCTCTTTCTGGGTTTTATGTTTAGAAAAGCCTTCTTCCTTTCAAGATTATAAAAAATTTATTCTTGGCTGGGCACAGTGGCTCATGCCTGTAATCCCAGAACTTTGGAAGGCCAAGGTGGTTGGATCACTTGAGCCCAGGAATATGAGACCGGCCAGGGCAACATAGTGAGACTCCATCTCTACAAAAAATTAAAAATAAAAAAATAACTGACCATGGTGTTGTGCACCTGTAATCCCAGCTCCTTGGGAGACTGAAGCAGGAGGATTGCTTGAGCCCAGGAAGCTGAGGCTGCAGTGAGCCAAGACCGTGCCACTGTACTCTGGCCTAGGCAACAGAGTGAGATCCTGTCTCAAAAAATATATATATTTTATTTATTTATTTATTTTTGAGATGGAGTCTCGCTGTGTTGCCCAGGCTGGAGTGCAATGGTGCAATCTCGGCTAACTGCAAGCTCCACCTCCCGGGTTCACTCCATTCTCCTGCCTCAGCCTTCCCAGTAGCTGGGACCACAGGCGCCCGCCACCACGCCTGGCTAATTTTTTGTATTTTTAGTAGAGACGGGGTTTCACCGTGTTGGCCAGGATGGTCTCAATCTCCTGACCTCGTGATCCGCCCGCTTCAGCCTCCCAAAGTGCTGGGATTACAGGCGTGAGCCACCGCACCTGGCAAAAAAATCTTTTTAAGAAATTCTCCCTCTCCCTCCAGGATTATATTTGTTGCTTCTTTTTTATTTAGTAAGTTGTTTTTTTTTTTTAATCAGATGACTGGCCTCATATATTTATTTAGTAAATACATATCTTTTTATGAATGATTTAGAGATGCTTTTTGTTGTTGTTGTTGAGACAGGGTCTTGCTCTGTCGCCCAGGCTGGAGGGCACTGGTGTGATCTCGGTTCACTGCAACCTCCGCCTCCTGGGTGCAAGTGCTTCTCTTGCCTTTACCACCTGAGTAGCTGGGATTGCAGCCGTGCACCCCCACGCCCAGCTAATTTTTGTGTTTTTAGTAGAGACAGGGTTTCACCATGTTGGCTAGACTGGTCTTGAACTCCTGACCTCAGGTAGTCCACCTGCCTTGGCCTCCCAAAGTGCTGAGATTACAGGCATGAGCCACCGCACCCAGCGAGAGATGCATTTTTTATTGTATGATGAAAGTATCATATGTTTGCATCTATTTCTGAACTATATTCTGCTCCACTGATGTGCCTGCCCCACCACTACTAGTTACCATTTGATTTAATCACCCACAGCTTTATATTTCAATATTCCAACTTCAGTGGCTTTTTTTTTTTTTTTTCTAATGGAGAAGATGCAGCTTGAGGAGAGAAACTTTGAAAAATAACACTGAAGTCCTGCCAGATGATCCTTAAAAGTTCTGAGAAAGAGTCCAGGCGTGGTGGCTCACGCCTGTAATCCAGCACTTTGGGAGGCCAAGGTGGGCGGATCACCAGGTCAGGAGATCGAGACCATCCTGGCTAACATGGTGAAACCCGGTCTTTACTAAAAAAATAGAAAAAATTAGCCGGACGTGATGGCTGGTGCCTGTAGTCCCAGCTACTTGGGAGGCTGAGGCAGGAGAATGGCGTGAACCTGGGAGGCGGAGCTTACAGTGAGCCGAGATGTGCCACTGCACTCCAGCCTGGGCGACAGGGTGAGACTCCATCTCAAAAAAACAAAAAAGAAAAGGTTTGAGAAAGAAAGAATATTAGCTATTTCAAATGTTAAAATGTACTACAGAATTCTAGTGATTAATGTTTTAAAAACACTAGGTGATCAATTTTAGGACCTGAGTGTGTGTAATGTCTTTTATTGTGCATTTCCTATGTGATTTCTCTACACCTCACTTTTCTCATCTATGAAATAGGAAAAATTATCAGTATTATCTGCAGATTTAAGGGTTAAATGAGTGTGTGTGTATGTATGTATGTAAAGTGCTTAGTATGGGATCTAGCTATAGTAAGTACACAACAAATTATAACTGTTTCATTTATCTCTTTTAACAACCTTAGTTTTAGGTGATATTGAAGCTCATAGTGGTTAACTTTTCCAGAAGGTAGCAGGGTAGGATTTAAACTTATAACCATATGATACCAAAGCCCGTACTCCAAACCACTATAAATACACATGCCATTTTATACTATTAGCGCAGTTTATATTTCTACTGACCTTAATAATTGATTGATGATACTGATTTTCCTATATTAATAAGGTTAATCCACTAAAATTAATTATATTGAGCACAGTAGTGCCATTTGTAGAGAAGCAGAAAATCATAGTGTTTACAAAGGGAGGCTCTTCCACTCCTAGTTACATAACCAACAGAAGTGAAAAAAATATGTCCTCACAAAAAGCTGTATATAAATGTCCATAGTAGCGTTATTCCTAATAGCCCAAAATGAAAACAACCTAAATGTCTGTCAACTGATGAGTGGAAAAGCACAATGTGACATATCCATATGAGGGAATGTTATTCAGCAATCAGAAGCAATAAAGTGTTAGTAAATGCTACAACATGGTTGAACCTTCAAAACATTATGCCAAGTGGTGAAAGAAGCCAGATACAAGGCCACAGTATGGTACTGTTTATATAAAATATCCAGAACAGGCAAATTCAGAGATAGAAATCATGTTAGACCATCAGGGGCTGGGAAGAAGGGCAATAGGGAGTGGCTGCTAATGGGTACAGAGTTTTGGGGGTTTGATGAAAGTGTTCTGGAATCAGATAGTGGTGATTGTTGCACACTGTGAGTATACCAAAAACCACTGAATTGTACACTTTAAAGCAGCTAATTTCATAGTATGTGAATTATATCTCAATTTAAAAAGGAAGAGGGGAGGCTTTTGGTGTTTGAACCTCAGCTTTCAGATTTGCTACTTGTTACATGACCTGTACAAGTAACTTAACTTTTTCCTTGCCTCAGATTTTCTTACTTGTAAAGAAAGGTTTAATTGTAGTATACTCTTCAGAGGATTGTTGTAAAAAATCATACATAAATGCCTGTAGTAATAGGGTCTTGCAAACAACAGGCGCTCAGTAACTGTTAGCCATTGTTATTAATATATCCAATTTCAACATGGCCAAACCTGGGCAATTCTGATTTACCTTTATAATAATCTTGTGTGATATGTTCAGTATTTGGTATATGGAATCAGAGTATACCTCCAATCTAACTTTTGATTTATAAGTGAAATAGGAATAGAATGTTAGTTTGAAATATTAACGATTCACACTTTTTTACATGAGTATCAACTTATGAATACTAAGCTAAACACCTTTATGTTTTGCTTTTAAATGTATACTTAAAAGGCTGAGGTGGACGGATTGCTTGAGGCCAGGAGTTCGAAACCAGCCTGGGCAACATGGCAAAACTCCGTCTCTACAAAACATGCGAAAATTAGCCAGGCATGGTGGTGCATGCCTGTAGTCCCAGCTACCCAGGAGGCTGAGGTGGGAGGATCGATTGAGCCCGGGAGGTTGAGGCTGCAGTAAGTCATGATTGCAGCATGGCTAGGTGACAGAGCAAGACCCTGTCTCAAAGAAAAAAAAAAGTATACTTAAAGTGCTTCTTAATTACTAGTGATAATGGCTTTCTATATTGAATAGGTTTCATGGTATGGTCTAGTTGAAATGTGAGAAAATAGACTTGAAAGTCAGTTTCTTATAACTAGGGCGCTTTGTAATTCATTATTAAACTGCAGCCAGTTTTGTTGATTACTTCCCTGTCAGTTTAAAGTATGTTTTTAATTGATACAGATTCAGCGTTTGTTGGAAGCACAGTCTCTGACGCCCTGTTCCCCTAAGACAACCACAGTTGAAGACACAGTGCAAGCTGGAAGACAAATGGAGTTGGTTTCCCTGGAAGCACAGTCTTCCCCTGGCTTGCACATGAGAAAAAGTGTAAGCATTGCTGTGAGCACAGGTGATTTCAGTTTTTTTTAATTTGTAAGGAAATTTTTAAAAATGCTTTTCATATCCGGTTTTTGAATTTTATGTTCAAATTGGTGCACAGTGCAATAAGACCAAAACCAAGGTGATGAGCGTATGACTTAAGTTTTTGTGTAATTTTAGTTTTTGTGAAATAAAACTACACCTGCAAACATGCAAACATGATATATTGTTTGGTTTTGCTACTTTTCTAGACTGGACCGAATTCTTTTTTTTTTTTTTTTTGAGACAGAGTCTCCCTCTGTTCTCCAAGTGAGAGTGCAGTGTGGTGCACTCTCAGCTCACTGCAACCTCCACATCCTAGGTTCAAGCAGTCCTCCTGTCTCAGCCTCCCAAAGTGTTGGGATTACAGGCGTGAGCCACTGTGTCCAGCCAGTCTTGGTTGTATTAATTTATTTTCATAAAATCACCCAAGTATATCCTCAGCGTAGAAACCATTTTGACTAGGATTTACTTTTTTTTTTTTTTTTTTTTGAGACGGAGTCTCACTCCGTCACACAAGCTGGAGTGCAATAGCATAGTCTTGGCTCACTGCAGCCTCCGCCTCCTGGGTTCAAGTGATTCTCCCGAGTAGCTGGGACTACAGTTGCGTGCCACCACACCCAGCTAATTTTTGTATTTTTAGTAGAGATGGGGTTTCACTATGTTGGCCAGGCTGGTCTCCACTTCCTGACCTCGTGATCCGCCCGCCTCAGCCTCCCAAAGTGCTGGGATTATAGGCGTGAGCCACTGCGCCCAGGCTACTTTTTGGTTTTAACCATGTATTTAAACCCTTATGTATTAGCAATATTCCTCAAATTATAGAATGCCTATGGCTCGTGGTACAAAAGATGATTTAGGGTGTTGTATACATTAATATTTATATTTTGTAAATACATCTTTTCCAATACTTATCAAATCTGTGATTTTACAGAAATAATGAGGCTCAGTAAAAAAAACGAGTTAATTTAAAGAAAGAGAGTAAGTAAACAATATTACGTGCAAGTAGCTCTGAAGATAGGTGTAAGTGGTTCATAAAGATTGAGAAATAGGCTGGGCAAAGTGGCTCACGCCTATAATGTCTGCACTTTGGGAGGTCAAGGCAGGTGGACTGCTTGATGCCAGGAGTTTGAGACCAGCCTGGTCAACATGATGAAGCCCCATCTTTAAAAAAAATACAAAAATTAGCCACATATGGTGGTGCACACCTGTAGTCCCAGCTACTCAGGAAGCTGAGGTGGGAGGATCACCTGAGCCCAGGGACGTTGAGGCTGCAGTGAGCCATGATTGTGTCACTGTACTCCAGCCTGTGCAACAAAATGACACTCTGTCTCAAAAGAAAAAAAAAGATTGGGAAATATTTGATTTTTTTTTAAATACCTGCCTGATATTATAGATATTAAACATGTCTGATGCATCACCAATATAGTCTCTTAAATATTGCATTTAAGTATCAAAATCAGAGAACCTAGGGATTTGTATTTTATATATTATCTCATATTATTCAGAGCAGCAGTTTTCAACATACACACCCCACCCCACAGATCATATTCAGAACCTTAATATGTAAAACAAATCATTTCAGAGCCACCCTCCTTGAAAAAGCAGAACCCAGAATGTGCCCTTCCATCCCACCCATCCCCCAGTTTTTTGTCTTTCTGTCTTCCACCTACCTCTTCCTGGCATTTCTGAAGAAATATAATCTAAAAACTTAGTTCTAAGTAATTGTGTGTGTATGTGTGTGTGTGTATATATATATACATTTTTTTTTTTGAAGCAAAGTCTCACTGTGTTGCCCAGGCTGGAATGCAGTAGCACAATCACAGCTCATTGCAGCATCGACCTCCTAGGCTCAAGTGATCTTCCACCTCTGCCTCCAAGTAGATGGGACTATAGGCACACCACCACACCTGGCTAATTTTTTTGTTATTTTTTTTTGTAGAGACAGGATTTCTCCATGTTGCCCAGGCTGGTCTTGAACTCCTGAGCTCAAGTGATCCTCCCGCCTCTGCCTCTCAAAGTGTTGAAATTGCAGGCATGAGCCATTGCACCTGGCCAATATGGCTATTCTTAACAAAGGTTTGGCAGAGTATTATTTTTAAAGTTGAATGTTTGTTTCAGTATCTTAAATTATTTAACCTCCAGGTGCTAGCTTGTTTTGGAATGCAGCTGGTGAGGATCAAGAGCCTGACTCTCAACTGAAGCAAGATGATACCAAAATTTCCAGTGAGGACATGAATTTTTCTGTTGATATTAATAATGAAGTCACAAGTCTTCCAGGTAGTGCATCTTCATTAAAAGCAGTTGATATTCCCAGTTTTGAAGAGAGCAACATTGCTGTGGAAGAAGAATTTAACCAGCCACTTTCTGTATCCAAGTAAGGTCTCTTTGATTTAGTCTTTCATCCTACTTTGAAAAAAAAAATTTTAATAGACAAATAATAATTGTATATATTTGTGGGGCACAATGTTTAGATGCATGTTTACAGTGTGGAATGATTAAATCAGACCAACAAATCTGTCACTTCACATACTTAACTGTTTCTGTGGTAAAAACATTTAAAATCTACTATTAGCAATTTTGAAATATACAATGCATTATTATTCATTACAGCTGCCGTTCTGTTCAGGTTTTTTTTTTGTTTTTAATTCTAATTTCTTTGAAGTCTTCTAACTCAGAAATGATTTATTTTCTAACTGATGTTTTCATTTATGTCTTTACTTGATATGATTTCTATGTAACTGTCAACTGTGAGCCTTCTAGAACCATTTCCAGATGTCAGTCATTGGCTATATTAACAGTCTGGATCAATCAGAAATCGGAAGAAAACTTCAAAAATACACAAAATTGGACTCCAGCCTGGGTGACAGAGCGAGACTCCGTCTCAAAAAAAAACACAAGCTCAGGCCTCACCCTAGAGTTTCTGATAATATTAGGTTCCAGATAGAGATGGAGAAATTTTTTTTTTTTTTGATGGAGGCTCTCTGTCGCCCAGGCTGGAGTGCAGTGGCGCGATCTTGGCTCACTGCAAGCTCCGCCTCCCGGGTTCACACCATTCTCCTGCCTCAGCCTCCCGAGTAGCTGGGACTACAGGTGCCCACCACCAAGCCCAGCTAATTTTGTTTTTGTATTTTTAGTAGATACGGGGTTTCACTGTGTTAGCCAGTATGGTCTCGATCTCCTGACCTGGTGATCTGCCCACCTCAGCCTCCCAAAGTGCTGGGATTACAGGCGTGAGCCACCACACCCAGCCAAGAAATTTCTTTTCTTTATTTTATTTTATTTATGTATTTATTTTTGAGATGGAGTTTTGCTCTTGTTGCTCAGGCTGGAGTGCAATGGTGCGATCTTGGCTCACTGCAATCCCCGCCTCCTGGGTTCACGTGATTTTCCTGCCTCAACCTCCTGAGTAGCTGGGATTACAGGTGCCTGCCACCACACTGGGCTAATTTTGTTTGTATTTTTAGTAGAGATAGAGTTTCCCATGTTGGCCAGGCTGGTCGTGAACTCCTGACCTCAGGTGATCCACTAACCTTGGCCTCCTAAAGTGCTGGGATTACAGGCATGAGCCACTGTGCCCGGCCTATTTTATTTTATTTATTTTTTGAGACAGAGTCACCCAAGCTGGAGTGCAATGGCACTGTCTTGGCTCACTGCAACCTCTGCCTCCCAGGTTCAAGCCATTCTTGAGCCTCAGCCTCCCAAACAGCTGGGATTACAGGCGTATGCCACCACACCCAGCTAGTTTTTGTATTTTTGGTAGAGATGGGGCTTCCCATATTGGCCAGGCTGATCTCGAACTCCTGACCTCAGGTGATCCACCTGCCTCAGCCTTCCAAAGTGCTGGGATTATAGGCATGAGCCACTGTGAGATGGGGAAATTTCTAAAGATTCTCCATATTGCAATTATATATAAAAGAGTCTATTTTTGAGAGATAGAACCTGAATATTTGTATATGAAATGTTATCTGAGATTTACTTCAAATTAATTCTGTGAGAGAACGAAATGGCTAGGAGTATAAATGAAATAAGATAGACTATTTGTTGGTAATTTTTGAAGTTGATTGTATGTGGTGATTTGTAAAATAATTCTCTCGTGTTTGAAATTTTTCATTATGAAATTTTCCATTAAATAAGTATTCTAGACCAGGCTCAATGACTCATGCTTGTAATCCCAGCACTTTGGGAAGCTGAGGCAGGCGGATCACCTGAGGTCAGGAGTTTGAGACCAGCCTGGCCAACATGGGAAACCCCATCTCTACTAAAAACACAAACATTAACTGGGCATGGTGGTGCACACATGTAGTCCCAAGTACTTGGCAGGCTGAGGCAGGAGAATCGCTGGAACCCAGGAGGTGGAGGTTGCAGTGAACCGAGATTGCACCACTGCACTCCAGCCTGGGTGACAGAGCAATACTAAGTCTCAAAACAAAACAAAAAACGGATTCTAAAGTAATTTTTTGTTTTTTTTAATACTCTGTCTGTCTCCCAGGCTAGAATACAGTGGCGCAATCTCAGCTCACTGCAACCTCAGCCTCCCAAGTAGCTGGGACTACAGACGCAGGCCACTACACCTGGCTAATTTCTGTATTTTTAGTAGAGACAGGGTTTCGCCACGTTAGCCAGGGTGGTCTTGAACTCCTGACCTCAGGTGATCCACCTGCCTTAGCCTTTCAAATTGTTGGGATTACTGGTGTGAGCCACCACACCCGGCCTAAAGTGGTTTATATCCTCAGCAAATTTGGAAACAAACTCAGCAAATATTATTTGAGTTTCTGGTATGTGCTACCACAAAACTAGATATCAAATACTAGGTTGGGCAAAGCTCCTCACTTTATGGAATTTAACCACATGAGCTGCAAATAACATAATTTCATATAGTGACAACTGCTCTGACAAAGTAAACTGGAACGATCAAGTGCAGTGTAACTGGGATGGTAGCCTGGGTACAAGATGCTATATTAAGTAGAGTGCTGAAAGAAACCATCTCTGAGGGGGTGACATTTGAGTAGTGACCTGAATGATGAGAAGGGGCCAGTCATGATAATATCTGGGGATGAATATTCCAGGTGGATGAAACAGCAAGTGTAATGGCAAGTGTGAGCTTAAAAGTTACAGAAATAAGCATGAAAGCCAGTGTGGCTGGACATAGTGATTGAGAGGGAGAGTACAGGAAATGAAGTCTGAGATACAGGTAGAAGCCAAATTATGTGGGGCTTTGTAGGATATAGAAAAGAATTTTGAATTTTTTCCATGCTCATTAAAGCCAGTGGAGGATTTTAGATAATGGAGTGTTATGATCTGATTTTCATTTTCGAAGGCCATTCTAATTGTTTCTTGGAGAACCGAAGGATGTTAAGAGTGGAAGCGAGGATACTAACTGGTTAATAGACTAAAGACAAAGTGAGATGAAGGTGCCTTGGACTTGTGGAATTCATGGAAGGGATCAGGTGTAGGATAAATTTTGAAGGTAAAAGAAAAATGTAGGTATAAAACATCCCAGGATAATAGCACATGAAACAGTTTAAAGAGATTAATTTGGAATTTGAGACCAGGCTAGGCAAAATAGTGAGACTCTGTCTCTATAAAAAAATATTTTAACTTAGCTGGTTGTGGTGGTATGTGCCTATAGTAGTTCCATCTACTCAGGAGGCTGAAACAGGAGGGTTTGAGGCCAGAAGTTTGAGGTTGCAGTGATCTATGATAAGTGCCATTGTACTCCGGCTTAAATAACAGAGTGAGACTCCATTTCTAAAAAAAAAATGGTGAACTGGTGAGGTGGCATGGGGTGGGCAGTAGATTACTTTTTAGAGATTATAAGCCTTGTGATATTTGACATTTTAAATCATTGTGATTACAATCATGGTTAAAACAGTAAACATGTCCCTTCAGAAAACTACAGAGAAACATCTCCTTTTAGTATAGTATATGTTTTAATTATAAGATTCAATTAAGCACTCATTGTATGTGCCACAGTATACAGAAAAGCTCTTTTGTGTATGTTAGATTGAGTTCCTACAGGGTAAGGATCATAGTAATTTCCATATTTTTAGAATTTGCTGGGCTTGGTGGCTCATGCCTGTAATCTTAGCACTTTAGGAGGCCAAAGTGAACCAATTGCTTGAGCTAAGATATTTGAGACCAGCCTGGGTAACATGGCAAAACCCTGTCTCTACCAAGATTACGAAAATTAGCCCTTGGCCCCAGCTATTCCGGAGGCTAAAGTGGGAGGATTGCTGGAGCCTGGGAAGTTGAATCTGCAGTGAGCTGTGATCATGCCACTGCACTCCAGCCTGGGTGACAGAGAGAGACTGTTTTTGTTTTTTTTTTTTGAAACAGTCTTGCTCTGTCATCCAGGCTGGAGTGCCGTGGTGCAATCTCGACTCACTGCACCCTCCGCCTCCTGGGTACAAGCGATTCTCCTGCCTCAGCCTGCCAAGTAGCTAGGATTACAGACACCTGCCACCACGCCCGACTAATTTTTGTATTTTTAGTAGAGACAGGGTTTCTCCATGTTGGCCAGGCTGGTTTCCAACTCCTGACCCCAAATGATCCGCCAGCCTCAGCCTCCCAAAGTGCTGGGATTAAAGGTGTGAGCCACCATGCCCGGCCAACTCTGTTTCAAAAAAAATAATTAATTAAAAAAAACTACAGTTTGACCCAGTGTCTGGTTCCCCATGGGGTGAGCCCCAAACTAGGTCTGCAGTTTATTTAGAATAATTATAGAAACTGAGGACAAAGAGGAGCAAACCATGGGATCTTTACTTATTCTCCTTGACTTAACTCTGTAAACTCAGACTACTTCCTAGAATAATGGGGGTTTTCAGATTGGAATTTTTAAAAATATCCAATCTGTTGCGGCGTTTTGTTTTGTTTTTGAGATAGAGTGTTGCTCTGTCACTCAGGCTGGAGTGCCGTGGTGTGATCTTGGTTCACTGCAACCTCCACCTCCTGGGTTCCAGAGATCCTTCTGCCTCAGCCTCTCAAGGAGCTGGGATTACAAGTGTATGCCACCACACCCAGCTAATTTTTGTATTTTTAGTGAACACGGTGTTTCACCATGTTGACCAGGCTGGTCTCGAACTCCTGACCTCAAGTTACCCACTTGCCTCGGCCTCCCAAAGTGCTGGAATTACAGGTGTGAGCCACCATGCCCTTGTTCTGCCCTTTTTTTTTTTTTTTAACTTTAGAAACAGATCTGAGTTAATGGATAGAATGAAGTTAATTGCTTTTTCAGAGCAATTAATTAACTGATCCCACCACATAACTAGATGTAAATCTAATCTTTGTTCAGCATCGATTTGGGTTGTTGATTTGGAATAAATACCTTCTCCAGTGTTATCTATGGTGGTTTTGGTGCTTCTCTGGGATCCTTCTCGCACATTTGGTCTGATTCGTGCTCTGGTTCCCACTGCTGAGTATTCACAGATGAAACCCAACTCTGGGGCTTCCAGTCCCCCTTAGATGTCTTGTTGGATCAGTGTTTCTGATGTTGAAGCAGTCTGTGAAAGATAAATTTATTTGCCTTGCAGCTTAATTGGTTATTGATTACCTTTTCCCAGCAGTGAGTAGTGGTATGTAGTATTTATAGAGACTTTCTTTTAAAATGATCCATGTTTTTCTTTAGAAGTTGTGCTTTGGACATACCTAATAATACTTGGCATATTAGAAGCATTTTAGATTTTTTTATTTAATCTTTTGTTGAGATTTGGCATTTTTATTTATTTCTTTTTCTTCCCCCTAAAGAGCGTAGACATTTATTTATTTATTTCGACTTATAAACAACAGAAATTTATTTCTCATTGTTCTGAGGGCTGGAAACTCCAAGATTGAGACACCAGCAGATGTAATGTCTTGTAAGGGCCCATTTCTTGGTTCATAGTTGATGCCTCTTCGTTGTGTCCTCACATGGTGAAAGGAGCTATCTAGCGCTTGGTGTTATTTTATTAAGGACCCTTGTAATCTTTAATGTTTTGGATTTGTTCTTTTTCAATTTTGGTTTTCGCTTCCTAGGTTAGACACCAAGACAGATATTTTTAAATCCTTGAGGCCAGGTGCAGTGGCTCACGCCTGTAATCCCAGCACTTGGGGAGGTCAAGGCAGGCAGATCACCTGAGGTCAGGAGTTTGAGACCAGCCTGTCCAACATGGTGAAACCCCATCTCTACTAAAAATACAAAAACTAGCCAGCCATGGTGGCACACGCCTGTAATCCCAGCTACTCAGGAGGCTGAGGCAGGAGAATCGCCTGAACCTAGGAGGCGGAGGTTATGGTGAGCCGAGATCACGCCACTACACTCCAGCCTGGTTGACACGGTGAGACTCCGTCTCAAGAAAAATAAAAATAAAAATAAAAAACTTGAAATGAACAAATAACATATCTAAAATATTTAAATGCTCTAAAAATTTCCATTGCCATCAAGTTCAGGAGAAGTCAACAGCTTGTTTTCCAGGCTTCAAAGAAAGTTGTCTTAAATATAAGTAACACAAGTTAAAAGGTACCATGGTTTCGTTTATATGCGGCCTGTTAAAATGGAGTGTTTTCATTTTTGTTTCTTATAGAAACAGGACCTTGCTCTGATGCATAGGCTGAGTACATGGTACAATCATAGCTCACTGCAGCCTCGAATTCCTGGGCTAAGTGATTCTCTTGCTCAGCCTCCTGAGCAGCTAGGATTACAGGTGCATGGTGCCACACTCAGCTAATTAAAACAAATTTTTTGTGAAAGTGGGGTCTTCATGTGTTCCCCAGTCTGATCTTGAACTTCTCACTTCAAACTTCTCTTGCCTTGCTCTCCCAAAACACAGATTACAGGCATGAGCCACTGCACCTGGCTAAGATGGGATGTTTATGTAGCATCACTAAGAGCTAAAAATACAAACCAGATGCTGCTTGAGTCTTAACCCTTTCTTGTAAAGTTACTACATTTCAATTATATGTTAAAGGTACCTCAGTGACTAACACATTATATATCCTTCCCAGCAGCTCTTCTCTAGTTGTGAGAAAAGAACCTGATGTACCTGTGTTCTTTCCAAATGGCCAGCTGGCAGAAAGTATAAGCATGTGTTTACAGACTGGACCAACAGGGGGTGCCAGTAACAATTCTGAAACATCAGAGGAACCAAAAATTGAGCAAGTAATGCAACCCTTGCCTCATCAACCATCAGATAACCAGAAAATTTACCAGGATTTATTGGTAAGAAAATGTAGATCATTTCATCTTTTTGAGAAGGTTATTTAGTATAGGATATACTAGTTAAGCTTTTCCTAGGTTTAAACTGATGGAGACCTTAACATAAAAAGATTTTTGCCTAATTAACAATGTAGCATTTCTTTTAGCTTTTCATAAATTATAACTTAAATTCAGTAATTTACTGTAAATATACTTAAGTACTTAGAAAAACACAGCTTTATTTTTAAAGTATAAATATTGATATGCCTAATTCAAACCAAAATTAGTATTAGAAAATAAGCAAGTTTCTTGGAAATTTGAAAATTGGAAAGTAGTGGGATATTTATGATAATATTTACTGATTTTAGTTTAGGTAAGCCAATGTTTATTAAATACTTAGCTTAGTCTAAGACAGTAGGCTCAGTGAAATCGATAATATAAAGGTGAATATGACACTCTGTGCCCTTGAGAGCCTAGGGGAAACAACAGCACATGCAGACTAGTAAACAATTATAAGACAGGCTGTTGAGGAGTAGTAGTGTAAAGCAAAGAGAACACAGAATAAAAGGGATAATTCTGATTGGAGGAACTAGTCTTATAAAACTTAAAATGTGATCTGGGACTTAAAAGATAGAGAAACCCTGACTGTTACTTTCATCCAAATTGTAGAACATTTGATTTGTCCATTTGTGAGAAGGCTAATTAAACATACTTCACAGGGCCCTATGTATTCATCAATGAACACTTATTTGTTATTTGCTTGCTAGGTCCTAGACTGGTGCTAGCAGCTTGTATGCTCAGGGAATGAAATATGCAGAAATAGTATCACAGGTCGTTCTTACTTTTAGAAGGTGAGAAGAAAAGGAGCCTAATTCTGTGAATATCATAAAGGCCTAATTTATAACTGAAACATATTATCACTTTTCAAATGAAAGCATTATTTAAAAGTTCTTTATAAAAAATTTAGCATAAATCTTCAAAAATACTTGGAGAATTACTCAAAAGAGGTTTGTTTGTTTTTGTTTGTTTGTTTGTTTGTTTTTGAGACAGGGTCTTGCTGTGTCGCCCAGGCTGGAGTGCAGTGACATGATCTCAGCTCACTGTAACCTCTGCCTCCCGGGTTCAAGCGATTCTCATGCCTTCCAGGTAGCTGGAACTAACAGTCACCTGCTACCACACCTGGCTTTTTTTTTTTTTTTTTTTTCTTTTGAGACAGAGTCTCACTCTGTTGCCCAGGCTGGAGTGCAGTGACATGATCTCAGCTCACTGCAGCTTATCCCTCCCAGGTTCAAGTGATTCTCCTGCCTCGGCCTTTCAAGAGGCTGCGACCACAGGTGCACGCCACCACACCCGGCTAATTTTTGTATTTTTAGCAGAGACAGGGTTTCACTATGTTGGTCAGGCTGGTCTTGAACTCCTGGCCCACCTTGGCCTCCCAAAGTGCTGGGATTACAGGTTTGAGCCATGTGCCTGTACTCAAATGATTTTTAAATATGATCGTTTTTATTTTTATTTATTTATTTTCTTTTTTTTTTTTTTTTTTTTTTTTTTTTTTTTAGCCAGAGTCTGTCTGTCACCCAGGCTGGAGTACAGTGGCAGTGGCGCCATCTCAGCTCTCTGCAACCTGGGCCTTCTGAGTTCAAGTGATTCCCATGCCTCAGCCTCCCGAATAGCTGGGACCACAGGCACGTGCCACCACACCTGGCTAATTTTTGTATTTTTGTTAGAGACAGGGTTTCACCATGTTGGCTAGGCTGGTCTTGAACTCCTGACCTAAAGTGATCTGCCCACCTTGGCCTCCCAAAGGACTGGGATTACAGGTGTGAGCCACCGTGCCCAGCCTATGTTGGTTTTTGAGTGAATGAAGTCTGAACAAACATTCTGTTTTCTCTAGGGTCTGATGAAATTGTTCATTAGGATGTGCTTCTGTAAAAACTCCATAATACCTGCAAATGATACGTAATACCTGCCTACTTGATACTTTGTGGAATTTGACAAGATACTGATTTTCCCTGGCCTTATTGTATCATTAAGGTCTTATTGTAAAATTGTTTTTTAACTTTTTTTAAATTTTTCTTTTTTTAGAGACAGAGTCTTACTTTGTCACGCAGCATATAGTGGCACAATCACGGCTAACTGCAGCCTCAGCCTTGTGACTCAAGTGGTCCTCCTACTTCAACCTCCTTAGTAGCTGGAACTACAGGCGTGTGCCAGCATGCCCAGCTAATTTTTAGTTTTTTGTAGAGACAGGATCTCACTGTGTTGCCCAGGGTCTTGAACTCCTGGGCTCAAGCGATCCTCCTGCCTCGGCTTCCCAAAGTGCTGGGATTATAGGCATGAACTACCACACCCAGCCCTAACATTGTTAATAGTGATTTTTCAAAAAAAATTTTTTTTTCTTTTTGTCAGGGTCAAGTAAACCACCTATTGAGTAGTTCCTCCAAGGAAACTGAGCAGCCATCTACCAAAGCAGTAATTATCAGTCATGAATGCACCAGAACCCAAAACGTTTACCATACAAAGAAAAACACACATCATTCAAGACTGGTGGACAAAGATTGTGTTCTTAATGCAACTCTTAAGCAACTAAGAAGCCTTGGAGTAAAAATTGATTCTCCCACTAAAGTGAAGAAAAATGCACATAACGTGGATCACGCCAGGTAACTTTTACAATTTTGTTTTAAAGGGAGAATAAATTTTATTTTTAAAAAATGTTTATTTATTTTTGCCCATCATTGGCTAGATGTATTGTGGCAATCTCATCAGAAAAGTTATGTTTGTGCCTCAATTCAGTTGATTCACCATTTATTCAGGGCCTACCATATGCATGATGAATAAGAGATTCTTCATTTTTGTGGGAGAGAGGGTTACATACATAAGTAATTTGAGAGATATTATGGGATGACTCCTGGCTGGATAGGCCAACAAAATAGGAGACTTGAGGAAAGAGAAAGGAGTTTCGCTTGGTAGCATCTGAAAAGTCTTTCTGGAGGTGATAAGGTCTGTGCCAGCTACTGGATGTACAGTTACACAATCGTGCCATCTAAAAAACAAAACCATTTCTTTTTTCTAGGAATGTGCCCAACTGGTCATGTCCTTCTGTTCAGATTCCTTTCTACCAAAGATGACCTCAGCACATAACTTATTAAAAAAAATAAATAAAGTCTGGAGATTACATTACTAAGGCTAGCATATTTTCTGTTAATTATTTTTGTTTTCTAATTTAAAAAGTAATAAAAATTGATGGTTTTGGCCGGGCGCGGTGGCTCAAGCCTGTAATCCCAGCACTTTGGGAGGCCGAGACGGGCGGATCACGAGGCCAGGAGATCGAGACCATCCTGGCTAACACAGTGAAACCCCGTCTCTACTAAAAAAATACAAAAAAAACTAGCCGGGCGAGGTGGCGGGCGCCTGTAGTCCCAGCTACTCAGGAGGCTGAGGCAGGAGAATGACGTAAACCCGGGAGGCAGAGCTTGCAGTGAGCTGAGATCTGGCCACTGTACTCCAGCCCGGGCGACAGAGTGAGACTCCCGTCTCAAAAAAAAAAAAAAAAAAATTGATGGTTTTAAAAAACAAACAATACAGAAGAGAGTGTAAGATAAATTGCAAAAGCCACAACTCCCCACATTCCTGCCTGACTATTCCAAAGTTACTTCTCTTAGGCCAGGCTGGTGGATCACGAGGTCAGGAGTTTGAGACCAGCCTGGCCAAAAGATGGTGAAACCCTGTCTCTACTAAAAATACAAAAATTAGCTGGGCGCGGTGGCAGGAGCCTGTGATCCCAGCTACTCAGGAGACTGAGGCAGGAGAATCGCCTGAACCCGGGAGGTGGAGGTTGCAGTGAGTCGAGATTGCGCCACTGTACTCTAGTCTGGACCACAGAGCAAGACTCAGTCTCAAAAAAAAAAAAAAAAAAAAAAGGCTGGGCTCAGTGGCTCACACCTGTAATCCCCAGCACTTTGGGAGGCCGAAGTGGGCAGATCACGAGGTCAGGAGATGGAGACCATCCTGGCTAACACGGTGAAACCCTGTCTCTACTAAAAACACATAGCCAAGCTGGGTGCCAGGCACCTGTAGTCCCAGCTACTTGGGAGGCTGAGGCAGGAGAATGGCATGAACCCTGGAGGCGGAGCTTGCAGTGAGTCGAGACTGCGCCACTGCACTCCAACCTGGGCAACAGAGCAAGACTGTCTCACAAAAATTTTTAAAAAGTTACTTCTCTTAACCATTTCTTTTGTATTGTAGAAATGTTCCATGCATGTTCACGTATATATGTATGTGATAAACTTTGTGATTTGATTTTTTTGTTTTAATTTTGAGACAGTCTCGCTGTGTCACCCAGACTGGAGTGCAGTGGTGTGATCACAGCTCACTTCAGCCTCAACCTCGTGGACTCAAGTGATCCTCCCATCTCAGCCTTTTGAGTAGCTGGCACTACAGGCATGCACCACTACTTGGCTAATTTTTTATTTTTTGCAGAGATGGGGTCTTGCTGTTTTGCCCAGTCTGGTCTCAAACAAACTCCTAGACTCAAGCAATCTTCCCACCTTGGCCTCCCAAAGTGCTAGGATTACAGCCGTGAGCCACTGCACCTGGTCTGTTTTTTTGTTTTTGTTTTTTTTTAAACATGGTATTATAATATCTTGGATACTTTTCCTTATAGGGATATACAGTTCTTTCTCATGTATTTAAACAGCTGCATAATATTCTTTTGTACCCTTGTACTAGAATATATTGAATCCCAGTGCTCTATTAATGGACCTTTAAGCCAAATCTCTTAATTTTTATTTCAAACAATCCTAAGTGAACATCATTCTACAGGTACAAGTATCTTTGTAAGATAAATTCCTGAATAGTCTTAGTAGATACTACTACCATTGCTCACCAAATAGTTGTACCAGTTTATATTCCTGCCAATAGTGTAGAAGAGTGAGGCTAGCATTTTTGGAGTTTTTTATCCATGTTGTAGGATAGAGGCTATGTATCCTAACCCTTCCCCTCTTGTCAGAACTGAGAACGAACTTGTCACGTTAGTTGCAGTTTCTTACTATTTTAAATGTTGCTATGATGATCTTTTGCAAATATTGCTTTTCAGTTTTAGAATAGAATCTTGGAAATGGAAAGACTAAGGTAAAATGATACAAAAATTTTAAAGCCGTTGCTAAGTTGCTTTCTGAAAGAGTATTATTACCAGCTACATATATACATGTATGCCAGCTACCATTTCACCAATACATTAACTTCAACAAATGCATACTGAGTTTCTACTGTGAGCCAGCTTATAAGAGATATCATAATACACAAAATAACCTGGTAAAGAAAGACATCTTTGTTCTCATAGAGTTTACAGTTCAGTGGGGAAGACACAGATAGTCAATATCTTTTATACCTGCTGTGAAATGGAAGGATAGAGAATGCCATGGAATCACATAGGAGAGGTAGCTAACTTTAAGAGTATTTTCATACTGTGTTGTAATTACATCAAAATGGTCCCTTTTAAAGATCTGTACTAATTAAGACCAAAAATACCTTAAAGTTTTAAAAGTTATATTTTATTATTGATGCAATTTCTGTATATTTAAATTTTTATTTTAGTTTTTAAAAATAGGATCTTGCTCTGTCACCCAGGCCTGTCACCCTGGAATACAATGGAATACAATGATACAATCATAATTTAGGTAACCTCAAACTCCTGGGCTCAAGCCAATCCTCCTGCCTCAGCTTTTTGAGTAGCTGGGACCAGAGGCATGTGCCATCATCTCTATGTCATTTTGATTAAATATGAAACTGTACTGCAATAGTTTCTCCAACATAAGAGTCAAATTTTGGGCCGGGCGCGGTGGCTCAAGCCTGTAATCCCAGCACTTTGGGAGGCCGAGGCGGGTGGATCATGAGGTCAGGAGATCGAGACTATCCTGGCTAACATGGTGAAACCCCGTCTCTACTAAAAATACAAAAAACTAGCCGGGCGTGGTGGCGGGCGCCTGTAGTCTCAGCTACTTGGGAGGCTGAGGCGGGAGAATGGTGTGAACCCGGGAGGCGGAGCTTGCAGTGAGCCGAGATCACGCCACTGCACTCCAGCCTGGGAGACACAGCGAGACTCCGTCTCAAAAAAAAAAAAAGAGTCAAATTTTGGTTCCCAGTTATCTTAGGCTTACGTCTGGAATGTCCTCCCAGCCTATCTGAGGCCTACCTGATTAATTCGCATTGTTTCAGTTTGACTTAAACTTAGTTTTTGAGTATAATGGCCTACCACTCTCTACCAAGTTCCAGCCTACTTGCCATTAGCACTTGCAAGACTCCTTGATGTTACTTTTATCTGAGATGCTCTTTTTTACCTTTCTCCTTGCCAAATCCTTCTTATCCTTCAAAGCTGAACTCAGATGTCACCTCTTTGGACCTCTCAGAGTGTATTGATGTTTTGTACTCTTTTTTTTTTTTTTTTTGAGATGGAGTTTCTTTTGTATTGCCCAGGCTGGAGTGAAATGGCGTGATCTCGGCTCACCACAACCTTCGCCTCCCGGGTTCAAGCGATTCTTCTGCCTCAGCCTTCCTGAGTAGCTGGGATTACAGGCATGCGCCACCATGCCCGGCTAATTTTGTACTTTTAGTCGAGACCGGGTTTCTCCATGTTGGTCAGGCTGGTCTTGAACTCCCAACCTCAGATGATCCACCTGCCTCGGCCTCCGAAAGTGCTGGGATTACGTGTGTGAGCCACTGCGCCTGGCCGATGTTTTGTACTCTTAAATTACCTTGTTCTCAGTAAATTGTAGCATGTACTTGTGACAGCATTTTCAGCAAGTTTTTTTTTTTTTTTTTTTTTTTTTTTGAGACAGAGTCTCACTCTGTTGCCCAGGCTGGAGTGCAGTGGCATGATCCTGGCTCACTGCAACCTCTGCCTCCCAGGTTCAAGCAATTCTTCTGCCTTAGCCTTCCTCCTGAGTAGCTGGGACTACAGGTGCGCACCACCACGCCCAGCTAATTTTTGTATTTTTAGTAGAGATGGGATTTCACTATATTGGCCAGGCTGGTCTCGAACTCCTGACCTTGTGATCTGCCAGCCTCAGCCTCCCAAAGTGCTGGGATTACAGGTATGAGCCACCACATCCGGCGAAGATTTTGCATAGTTCTAAATCCTCATTTCCTCTACCACTAACTTAGTGGGCCTTCAATGAGTCATTTGCTGAACAAACAACATTCCTCCTACTCAGGTCATCACTGAAGCGTACAGTGAAGGTTCATTTTTAGTGTCTTTGTAGTATTTACTGTCAGTATTTAAGACCTTATATTGTTATCTTTTTAACGTGTGTAGGTATAATATAACTGGTATACTAAAAGTTTATAAGGCAGTTGTTTAGAATTTAAGACACATTTTTCTATAGAAACTATTACAAATTATAGGTTAAATATTCTAGGAAACTAATCCTTATAATCCATACTGTTCCTCTAGCTCTGTAAACCAGACATCTTTCATCATTGTATTGATGTGAAAACTCATTTCATGTTCCAATTCTGGACTCCAGGAGCACATCATTCCACCAGAAGAGTGGCTAAGGCAGGGGAAGGAAGACCTGCTTTCTATTTTCCTGTTAATAGAATCCCGCAGAGATTAAGAGAGTCTAAAGGCAGGAAGGCAGGGAAAGAGGGTGCCAGACAAACCTAGAAATTGTGCAGGAAATGGAGATTGTGGGTTCGAGGTCTAGAAGCAACCTCTACACATAGGTTCCCAATTGGAGCGACTTTTTGAATTCAAAACCTGTCTCAAGCAGTCTCTCTAGTTGCTTCTTTACCTTGCTTCCTGGCTATCTGGTTAGTAGTTGAAAAACTCTGTTTAGGATAAGTAGTAGATAACTAATCTGGATTCAAATAGGATCATGAATCAAAGTTGATTTTTTTTTTTTTTTTTTGAGAGACAGGGTCTCGCTCTATTGCCCAGGCTGGAGTGCAGTGGCACAATCATGGCTCACTGCAGCCTCAATCTCCTGGGCTCAAGTGATCCTCCCACCTTAGCTTCCTGAGTAACTGGGACTACAGGTGTGCAGCAGCACACCCGGCTTATTTTTATTTGTAGAGGTGGCAGTCTTGATTTTCATCTGAGTTGGAATAATTTTAGAGCTTCCCATAAATTGTTGGCATATGGCTCTCACTCAGATTTGTTCATGGACTTTCATCATTCCTTGTAGCTGCACATCTAATGAGATTTTAACATAGGCATATATTTGTGCTTAGGCTTTTAGGATTTGATTAGTGGAGCGGATTCCTTTTTGCTTTTCCTCTTAATTACCCTAGTGTTTATATGCTTTGGTTCTGAGTATTATTGATTTGTTTTTTTAGCGATGTGGTCTCTATTTTGCCTAGGCTGGCCCCTTGAACTCCTGGGCTCAAGCAATCCTCCTGCCTCAGGCTCCTGAGAAGCTAGGACTACAGGTGTGCATACCACTGTGCCTGTCTTGATTTTTTTTTTTTTTTTTTTTTTTTTTGAGACAGAGTCTGGCTCTGTCGCCCGGGCTGGAGTGCAGTGGCGTGATCTCGGCTCACTGCAAGCTCCGCCTCCCGGGTTCACGCCATTCTCCCGCCTCAGCCTCCCAAGTAGCTGAGACTACAGGCGCCCGCCACCACGCCCGGCTAGTTTTTTTTTTTTTGTATTTTTAGTAGAGACGGGGTTTCACCATGTTAGCCAGGATAGTCTCGATCTCCTGACCTCGTGATCCACCCGCCTCGGCCTCCCAAAGTGCTGGGATTACAGGCTTGAGCCACCGCACCCGGCCTGTGCCTGTCTTGATTTGTTTTGCTATTAAAGTAATGATATCTCATTGCCCCTGCCCCACCCTCCAAATTGAAATTGGCTAGCTTGTGTCAGGCATGGAAACTTGAATAGCCTTCTAAACTGATATTAACTACTTTATGGATCTTTTAACCATTCTATAAAAGAAGCTCTACTTAAAATTAGAGGCTGGGCATGGTGGCTCACGCCTGTAATCCCAGCACTTTGGGAGGATCACTGGAGCTCAGGAGTTCAAGACCAGCCTGAACAACATAGTGAGGCCCCATCTTTACAAAAAGAAAAATTTTTGATTAGCTGGGCATGGTGGTATGCACCTGTAGTCCCAGCTACTTGCGAGGCTTTAGTAGGAGGGTCACTTGAGTCTGGGAGGTCGATGCCACAGTGAGCCATTATTGCAACACTGCACTCCAGTCTTAGTGGCAGAGTGAGACCTTGTCTCAAAAAAAAAAAAGTTAATTAATTAAAAAAAAAACACCCAAATTAGATCTGCTTTCTTTAAATATTTAACATTTTGAATTAGAAGTTTTCTTTGCTTTTATCACATTATTTACATTAATATTATCTATAGACTGAGGAAATAGGCAAAGTAGAAAAAGACTTCCAAAAGTATTGTCACTATGAATGAAAGAATAATGTCTGGATAAATTAGTAGTATCTCTTTAATCTTATTAAAATAGTCTTCAAAGCATTAAATGCCAAGAAGGTTAAGGAAGAATTTCAAGGTTATAAAGACCAGCATTATTGAGCACACTGTTCCATTGTTTGGTGATGGCATCACTGGTTTCAGGGAATTTTTTTTTTTTTTTTTTTTTTTTGAGACAGAGGCTCACTGTCGCCTAGGCTGGAGTGCAGTGGCGCAGTCTCGGCTCACTGCAGCCTCCACCTCCTGGCTTCAAACGATTCTCCTGTCTCAGGCTACAGAGTAGCTGGATTACAGCGCCCGCCACCACGCCTGGCTAATTTTTTTTGTATTTTTGGTAGAATGGGGTTTCGCCATGTTGGCCAAGCTGGTCTCGAACTCCTGACCTCAGGTGATCTGCCCACCTCGGCCTCCCAAAGTGCTGGGATTACAGGCATAAGCCACCATGCCCAGCCTGGTTTCAGGGATTATTAATGGTTGGAAACAGTTTTTTGCAAATTTCAGGTGCTTATAAGAATGAAAATACATAATGGTTGTTTGATTTTTGTGGGTCTGTGAATGCAAGCAGTGGCTAGCACATATAAAACAGCTGAATTTCTTCATGGGATGATGTAGAAAGCCATAGCATATTTGACTAGAATATAATGTTCACCACAACAAATAGTGCACAAAGGACTCTGATGGAAAAAATCCAAGTTACTGAATATAGTACAGTAAAACAGTGGTTACAGAGCCCTAGAGAGTAAGGCAGTCATGGTTTATCTCAGCTTGCTATGTACTATTTAGCTTGAGAAAATTAGCTCAAATCTCTATTCCTCAGCTTTCTCAACTGAGAATAAATATAACATAGTACCTACTTCTTTTATTCATTCAACAAGTACTTACTGAGTGCCTACTACGTGTCCCAGGCATCAAAGATACTGCAGTGGGGGCCGGGGGAGCAGACAAAACTCTGCCCTCATTGGCTTTCATGAGGGTGCTAGACAGTAAATAAGAATCAAGCATTGATTGAATATGTAGATATGTGTATTCAATGTATAGACCACGATAAGTGCCAAAAAGAAAACAGAAAAGTAGTGGAAAGTGAATGTAAGGTGTTGAAATGGAGAATAAAATAGAAATATTCAATAGGGAATACCTCCCTGAGAAAGGTTACTGTGAGGAATGTATATGAATAATGCATGTAAAGCATTTAGCAGAGTACCTGGCATATATAAGGACTCAATAATTAGCAGGCTGGGTGCGGTGGCTCACGCCTGTAATCCCATCACTTTTGGGAGTTCGAGGAGGGAGGCTCACTTGACCTCAGGAGTTTGAGACCAGCCTGAGTCTCTAATTGTGCCAGCATTAGCAAATGACATGCAGTTGCCACTGCACTCCAGACTGGGCAACAGAGCAAGACCCTGTCTCAAAAAAAAAAAAAAATAGCAGCTATTTATTATATATGTGATACTAAGGAAAAGGTAAGTCAGTTGACTTAACACTAATCAAAGTAAGTTGAAGATTATGACTAATGAAAAAAGTATTCGTGTGTGTGTGTGTATAAGCCCATATCCAGAGACTGGTTGATGTTTTTTATTCATTGCAAATGGAATCTCCTCAACTATGAACAATTTAATTTTCTGAGCTACTTACCAAAGCTTGTACTGTTATATAATCAAATGTGTTTTGTGTTTGATTTTATTTTTATGTTTTACTTTACATTAAACATTAGCTGATCTCTTGTGCTATTTGGGTTAATAGTCATAAATTAAATGACTCATAGCTATGTTGAATGACTTTTACATTTGAGGCCTTGTATTTGTTGTTAAAACCATGACTGATATACAGATTTAGGAAAATTAATTTGTATCCACTTTCAACCTGTAAATCATGGATTACCTTCTAGGCTATTATTTTTATCCCTTTTTTAATTATTTATTTATTTTTTATTTTTTAAGAGACAGAGTCTTGTTCGGTTGCCCAGGCTAGAGTACAGTGGCATGATCATGGCTCTCTGTAACTTTGAACTCTTGAGCTCACACAATCCTCCAGCTTCTTGAGTAGTTGGGACTATAAATGTGTACCACCATGCCTGGCCAATTTTTAAATTTTTTTGTAGAGACAAGATCTGGCTATATTGCCTAGGCTGATCTTGAACTCCTGGCTTTAAGCAATCCTCCCACCTCAGTGTCCCAGTCTGCTGGGATTACAGGCTTAGGCCAAATTACAAATTACAGATTTGTACCCAGCCCATATCTATCCTTTGTGTATCTGGATCATCAAGACTTAGGTGTCTGAGTACTTAGATAAAAGGACCATGAACTTAAAGCTGAAGATCTTTTGTTGCTTGTATAGAATGGAACGCATTGAGAACTAGGTATTAGTTAGAATATGGTAAATGATGGTTTACTGCTTTGTGTCTTTCAGTGTGTTGGCATGCATCAGCCCAGAAGCAGTGATCTCTGGATTAAACTGCATGTCATTTGCTAATGTTGGCATGAGTGGCTTAAGCCCCAATGGTGTGGATTTGAGCATGGAGGCAAATGCTATAGCTCTGAAATATTTAAATGAAAATCAGCTGTCACAACTGTCTGTCACTCGATCAAACCAAAATAATTGTGACCCATTCAGCCTTCTCCATATTAATACAGACAGAAGCACAGTAGGGCTTAGTTTAATTTCACCAAACAACATGTCATTTGCAACCAAAAAATATATGAAGAGATATGGACTCCTACAAAGCAGTGACAATAGTGAAGATGAAGAGGAGCCTCCCGACAATGCAAATAGCAAGAGTGAACATTTATTGAATCAGAACCATACGTCCATACCTGAACAGCTTGGTGGTCAGAAAGAGCCTTCTAAGAATGACCATGAAATAATTAATTGTTCTAACTGTGAATCTGTGGGCACTAACGCAGATATGCCAGTATTAAGAAATATTACAAATGAAGTTTTGCAGACAAAAGCAAAACAGCAGTTGACTGAAAAGCCAGCTTTCTTATTAAAGAACCTTAAACCAAGTCCTGCAGTGAACCTTCGAACCGGGAAAGCAGAGTTCACTCAACATCTTGAGAAAGAAAATGAAAGGGACATTGCAATTTTTCCTGAAAGTCTGCAACCTTCTGAAACTCTAAAGCAGATGAATAGCATGAATTCAGTAGGCACCTTCTTAGATGTAAAACATCTCAGACAGTTACCAAAATTATTTTAACCTTTTAACTCCCTGCTCTTTTAATACAGGGACAGGGTGTCTCCTGAAGATACTTAGGGAAGCCAGAGAGCCTTGTGGTAGTTTTGGGATTTCCTGATCATTCTGGAGTCAGTCTGTTTCTTGGTAGCAGCCAACTGGGAAGAGTGACTTTTTCTGTGAGATGGCTGACTAGTGATAGGACTAAGTTCTCATTGTTCAAATAGAATTGTTCAACATCACTGAAACCTTTAAGAAAAACAAACCCTGAGATCAGTTATTCCTACAAATTTAAGTAGATAAATACTATCCAGCTCTGAGTCTCAACTGCTCTTTTATACTGTACTTTTTTTACTTTTTTTTTTTTTTTTTTTTGAGATGGAGTTTTGCTCTTGTAGCCCAGGTTGGAGTGCAGTGGCACGATCTCGGCTCACTGCAACCTCTGCCTCCTAGGTTCAAGTGATTTTCCTGCCTCAGCTTCCCAAGTAGCTGGGATTATAGGCATGTGCCACAACGCCTGGGTAATTTTGTATTTTTAGTAGAGACAGATTTTCTCCATGTTGGTCAGGCTGGTCTCAAACTCTCGACCTCAGGTGATCCGCCCGCCTCGGCCTCCCAGAGTGCTGGGATTACAGGCATGAGCTACTGCGCCCAGCTATACTGTCCATTTTAAGAAGTTCTAGCATGTTTCATCTCTGCATTTATCCCATATCACTACAAGAACATAAGTTATCATGGTATTGGGTAAATTAGCGAAATCAGCCCTTTCTGAGTTTAAGGGAAAAGTTATTTTTGAAAATAATAAAAATAACACTCTTTTAGACAAGAGTATTTCCTCTGAATTAGGATGCATGTTTAGTAAACTCTGGAGATACAACTTTTTGCAGTGTGGTGGGTTGGTTTTAGTGTAACATCTTCAACATGTCACGCTGGCTATCAAAGAATAAGAAAATTATTGAGTATGAGTATGTTTTATAAACTTTCTGAGTTTTTCAAATGTCTTAATATTTTTTAATAGAACTTAATAAAAATGTCTAGATTGACTCTTTTCCTTTGTTCTCTGTTTTAGTTTATTCCCCACTTTTTAAAAAACTCTTAGCCTGCCCCCAAATTACAAAAATAATACAGAGTTCCCATATACTCTTCTTCCAGTGTCCTCCAGTGATAATATCGTGCATAAGCATAGTAAATGAACAAAAGCAAGCAATTGACATTGGCTATAATGCTAATAACTGAACCACAGACCTCTCAGGTTTCACAAGTGTTTACACGCACTCATTTATTTACTTTTTGGTGTATAGCCGTATGAAATTTTACCTTTTTTTTTCTTCAAGATGGAGTCTTGCTCTGTTTCCCAGGATGCAGTACAGTGGCGTGATCTTGGCTCACGGCAGCCTCTATCTCCTGGGTTCAAGTGATTCTTCTGCCTCAGCCTCCCGAGTAGCCTGGATTACAGGCATACACCACCACGCCTGGCTAATTTTTGTAGTTTTAGTAGAGACGGGGTTTCACCTTGTTGGCCAGACTGGTCTCTAACTCCTGACCTCGTGATCTGCCCACCTCAGCCTCCCAAAGTGCTGGTTATAGGCGTGAGCCACTGCGCCTGGCTGAAATTTTGTCTTTTATAGAATCACATAACTACTACCATAGTCAGCATACAGAACTATTCCATCACCACAAACTCCCTAGTGGTAGTCTTTTGAAACATGGTCTCTCCAACCCTAACCTCCAACAGCCAGTGATCTGTTCTCCACCACTAGAATGTTGGCATTTTAAGAATCTTTTATATAAAAGGAATCATACAGTGTATACCTTTTTAAAATTGGCTGTTTTCACTTGGCATGATGTCCTAAGATACATCCAAGTCGTTGAGTGTATCAGTTCTTTCCTGGCACATCCCCCACAACCTTTTTTAAAAGGTCTTAAATTGTTATATTTGAATATAGATGAAAGAGTCTTCATTGACTTGAAAGATAAAGCTTTTCTGATGAAGTTAAATTGAGATGTTTCACATCAAAGTTGATATGTAAACTGGAAATACATAGACTTTGGATCCATTTTCAACCCAGCTGTGGCTTTCCAAGACAACCTGATACCGCTTTATAGTAGCAAGCCCAAGTATAGCAACATGGTGGCTCCCTACTGTTCCCCACTGGAGCCACGGACCAGTTAGTGCATCTTTCCCTACATCATTGCTCTTTCAAGTTAAAATTAAGACATGTAAATGGCAATGATGATTAAAATTAAGACATGTAAATGGCAATGTCTTGCCCTGTGTTTCCATGCACATTGTTTGGGGCTTTAGTTATTTTAATGAATAGCATAAAAATTCGCTTACATGTTTTATTGGGGTAAGTTTACATAATGGAATTGTCAATGCCACTTCAAGTGTCTTCTGTTTAGCCCTCAGTTTCACTCAATGAATGTAGGTACGATTTATATTGCACACTATTGAAACAGAGAAAGTGAATCAACTGACAGCCTCATCAAGTACCTTTATCACTGGGAGTCCTGTAATGTTTATACCAAACAAGAAGCTATCTTAATAGTAAAAATGGAGCCTAAGCTTTTTAGGCAAAGTCTAATTTGATCACTTATTACCACATCTAATTTAAGGCCATATCTAATTTTTTTTGAGACAGAGTCTTACTTTTTCACCCTGGCTGGAATGCAGTGGCATGATCTCGGCTCACTGTGACCTCCACCTCCCAGGTTCAAGTGATTCTCCTGCCTCAGCCTCCTGAGTAGCTGGGACTACAGGGGTGTGGCACCACGCCCAGCTAATTTTTGTATTTTTAGTAGAGACACGGTTTCACTGTGTTGGCCAGGCTGGTCTCGAACTCCTGACCTCAGGTGATCCACCAACCTTGACCTCCCAAAGTGCTGGGATTACAGGCGTGAGCCACTGCACCTGGCCAAGGCCACATCTAATTAAAATGTCTAAGGAGTTTTGGAGCCTGAATTTAGACTGCAGATTAATTCAACAAAACAATGTCTCTTTCTACTAAACATGTGCCAAGAGAAGAGGAACCATTACTAAAGCCTACTCTAGAAGGTGTTCTACTATGAGAAGGTTGATAGAGTTTGGATGTTTGTTCCCACCCAAATCTCATGTTGAATTGTAATCCCTAATGCTGGAGGTGGGGCCTGGTAGGAGGTGTTTGGGTCACAGGGGCGGGTCCCTCATGGTTTGGTGTTATCTTCAAGATAGTGAGTTCAGGTGAGATCTAGTCGTTTAAAAGCTTAAAAAGTGTATGGCGCCTACCCCCCTCCCCACCACTTCAAACCTCCTTTCTTTATAAATTACCCAGTCTCAGATGTTTCTTTAGAGCAATGCAAAAATGGCCTAACACAAGTTATTTGGTAAATTAGTTGCTATGATAACTTTTAGGCATCTTTAGAGAAAGCATTAGTACTGCGAAAATTGGATTTTAAAATTTTAGGCTGGGCGCGGTGGCTCACGCCTGTAATACCAACACTTTGGGAGGCCAAGGTGGGTGGATCACCCCAGGTCAGGAGTTCGAGACCTGCCTGGCCAACATGGTGAAACCCTGCCTCTACTAAAAATACAAAAATTAGCTAGGTGTGGTGCCGCACCCCTATAGTCCCAGCTACTTGGGAGGCTGAGGCAGGAGAATCACTAGAACCTGGGAGGCAGAGATTGCAGTGAGTCGAGATTGTGCCACTGCACTCCAGCCTGGGCAACAGAGTTAGACTCTGTTCTCAAAAAAGAAAAAAAAAAAAAAAAAAAACTTTGGAGATACTTGCCTCTCAAGTGACATATCTCTGAATTTCTTTCCTCCAGTCCTGCAACATACTGTTTATAAGATAACATGGATGCTACTTCAAAATGGCATAGGAAAATGATGGAACTTATATTACCTAACTTCTGGGTAACAAACCCGTTAGTGCGAGTCCTGGCCAGTTGGCAACCACTCTTATCCCACTTCGCCAAAAGTCTCACTCAACCTCTAATCCCCTTGCCGATTAGTTTAAATCAATAACTACTCCATGCTCCACTTTTGTCCTCTGCCTTATCCTGCCCTGTGCTAAGCCCCCCAGAAGTGGATGTAGAAATTTTAAACAGTATCCTTTAAAATGTAGACATTTTAAACAGTAACAGCAAGGATACTGTTTAAATCTTTACCTTTACCAGCTGTAAAGATTCCACGGAAAACAGATATAACCAGGAAATAGTCACAAGAGTTATGAGAGTGTGACGAAAAGCCAACATGAGTGATCTAGACTCTAAGGAGCCACAACAATGTACTGGTGATCATGTCCGTCTTTTTAAGACTTACTGTGTGCTCACGGGTCATTGTGCAGAGCACTTCACATGCATTAGTTCATTTAAGCCTCCTGGCTGACCCCAGTTGGTGATAGCTATGGTTTGATTATCTGTCCCCTCCAAACCTCATGTTGAAACTTAATCTTCAGTGTGGCAGTGTTGAGATGTGGGGACTTTAAGAGGCGATTGGGTGATGAGCCTTCTGCCCTCTTAAATGGGTTAATCCGTTCATAGATTCATGGATTAATGGTGGCTTTATAAGAAAAGGAAGGCCAGGCCTGGTGGCTCATGCCTGTAATCCCAGCACTTTAGGAGGCTGAGGCGGGCGGATCACGAGGTCAAGAGATTGAAACCATCCTGGCCAACATGGTGAATGGGCGTGGTGGTGCGTACCTATAGTCCCAGCAACTCGGGAAACTGAGGCAGGAGAATCACTTGAACCTCTCGGAGGCAGAGGTTGCAGTGAGTCCAGATTGCGCCACTGCACTGCAGCCTGGCAACAGAGTGAGACCCTGTCTCACAAAAAAAAAAAAAAAAAAAAAAAAAAAGAAAAGGTAGAGAGACCCGAGCTAGCATGCTCTTGGATGCATCCCTCACCTTGGATGCCCTGTGCCACCTCGGGATTCTGCAGAGTCCCCACCAGCAAGAAGACCCTCACAAGATGCAGCCCCTCAGCTTTCAACTTCTCAGCCTCCATCACTGTAAGAATAAACTCCTTTTTATAAATTACTCAGTTTCAGATACTTTTGTTATAGGCAATAAAAACAGACTAAGACAGTGATTGTTATCTTCATAGTTGAGGGAAGAGCTTCAGGGAAGTAATTTACCCAAGTAAGTTGCTACCAGAGATTCAAGTTTCAGTATAACTCTAGAGCTCAAGGTCTTACTAAGCCATTGAGAAATACAACCTCTCAGGCCTGAGGAATTCAGGAAGAGCTTTCTGCAAGAAATAGATCTTGAGCTGAATAAATTATTTCAAATACTACAGCCAATGCTGTCTTTAAATACTGTGCTGTCCTCCAAGCTGCCCCACTTTCATTTTCTTCAGGAAGGAGTCTCTTGCCTGTTAGCCAAGACCAGAGACAATCATTTTTTACTCATGTGTTCTGAAGTAAGCAACCCCAGCTCTGTTAATGTTAAAGTGTTCACTTCCATTGATTTTACAATGTGATAAACTAGTACTGAGTCTGTACTATAAGGGCTCTAGGAAATTGAAGGAACAAAAAGTTCCTTCTGTGCCCTTGTTTTCTAGGCATTGCTCATGAAGGCAGAACCTTTCCTAGCCTCCTAGATTAACTGAGAGGCCCTTATACCAGCAATATAAATTTCCTGATAATGTCTGGCGTTTGCAGATTCCTTCACACTTTGCAAAGTGCTTTTCCACATATTTTTTACACAGAATTCTCACAACAAAACCCTACTGAAATACGTATGACAGGCAAAATGGATCCCTTTTTACCAAAGATGAGACAGACACAAAGTATAACAGGGTAAAATCATACACTTATAGTTAACAACCAGGACTCCAGCCTAGTGTCCCTCCACAGCATCTAGCCCAATGCAGCCACTCCCTCCACCTTTCCTCTCCACGCAAGTATCATTTTTGCACCTAGTCACTCAACAGATAAATAATGTTGATCCTGCTGGACAGTGAGCTAGAAGCTGAGCATAAGATGATGAACAAAATGTGCCCTAGAGTAATTCAGTCTAATGAGGGAGAGACATGCAAACATTCGCAATACCATTAGATAAGTGCTTATAATGAAACTACACAATATGTGAGAATATGAGAGAAGCTGGGAGGTTATTTTGAGAATATTCTAGAGGGGCAGTGACATTTTCCTAGAATCAGGAGCAATAGGAAAGAAAAGAGGAGTCAGGGATATTTCTGATGGAGGGAACCACTTCTGCAAAAGCAGGGAGCTATAAATAGGTATAGCATTTGGAACAGGGGATCTGGGGAAGGGAACCAAACATAGGAAAGAAAAGACACACAAGTAGATAGAACACCAAATTAGGAGTCAGCAATAATTGGGTTCCTGTTGCTCTGCCCCAAACTCTGTAACATTGGACAAGTCACTGGTTTTTAGTTTCCCAGTTTTTGAGATGAAGCGGTTAACCCTAAGTGTCTCTGATATGCTGTAATTGTATGAAATGATGGTGTGGAAATCGTATGTGAGCAGTTATTTGAAAATCCAGAGGAGAGAAAGGCTTCCTGCAAGCGAAAGCAGTGGGGTTGGTCTTTGAAAGATTTTGAAGGATTTCCACAGGTAGAAGTGAGATTTCCTCACTTTTTATTTAATATAGTGTTTAATATATTTCATAATTTAAAAGGAAATTCTGTCATTCCCCACAACAATGTTAAGTAATATCTGTTCAAAGTACCAACATGTCTTTCTTCAGCTCTGAATTAAGCATTCAGTTTCTAAGGAGCTCAAAACATAAAGCCCATGAAAAGGTGCTTCAAGGTTTGGAATCCTGGACGATGCTCCCTATCTCTTCCTCCCCACTCCCCATACCGGAACTGTCTGGGTCACAGAGAACATCCTCAGAGGAAATCCTGTTTTCCCACTTCCTGGTCAGAGGCTGAACTCCAGGAAAAGGATGGATTTGGGGAGAGCTCTGTGTCCTGCCTCTTCATGGGAGGTCTGGGGCCACAAAGGGGTGAGGGAGGGGCTAATCACAAACACAATGGAAAGATGACATCAGGTATCCAAGAGTGTGAGAGCCTGAGGGCCTTAAGCAATCACTTAGTCCTCCTATGCGTGAGGACCCCGGGGTCCAAAGAAGAGATGGGACCTGCTCAACTTCACACCGTGTTGTAAGCAAGAGCTGGGGCTGGAGTTCAGGACTCCAGCCTTCCAGGTTTTACTACCATATACCATGGCATGTAAGTCAGAAAGTTAGGTACTGGGCAATCAAACCCAGGCCTCTCTGTTCTCCTGGACATAGCACAAAGGACAGAAAAGGAAGGCATCCCCCACGCACACAGACACTCTTCAGCTTTCTTACCTTTGCTTACATTTCTCCTATGCCTCCAAACTCTCTACAGGTTCAAAGTCCTGTGGACCCCTGAAAATCTCTGCCTCCCCTCCCATCCTAAAAGAATCTTCCTGTAATCCTCATGTGGAAGTGATATTATCCCTCTTTGAGATTTCATAGCAGGCCGGGCACGGTGGCTCATGCCTTATAATCCCAACATTCTGAGAGGGAGGGTCACTTAAGCTCAGGAGTTTGAGACCATCCTGGGCACCATAGGGAGGCTCCGTCTCTACAAAAAAATAAAAACAAAATAATTAGCTGAGTATGATGCCACGTGCACCTGTAGCCCCAGCTACTCGAGAGACTGAGGCACTTGAGTCCAGGAGATCAAGGCTGGAAAAAAAAAAAAAAAAAAAGAAAGAAAAGAAAGAAAGAAAGAAAAGAAAAGAAATTCCATAGCCCTTTCTCTGGTCCTTTTCTTGTCCTCTCACAAAATTCATTACAACCAGCTTGGAAGCTCCTCAAGAGCAGGGACTGTATGTGATTCCCTTGTCCAAGGAAGAGCTACATGGAAAAGATCTGCCAAATGCTCCTGCTATGTCAGGGGCCTTGTGCTAGACTCTGGGGAGCATAACAAAGAAAGAGAAGGTGCTGTTAGATCCTACTGTTGTAGGTGTGCATGTATGCATGCTCGGACACATATATGCAGAATCACCTTCGTCTAACACTGATCAGAGTCCTACTCAGTATCTCATTTAGACCTCACAATAGCCTTTCCTGGTAAGAGGAAGCAGACATGCAGCTTCACATGCAGACATCAGAAGTATTCAGAATTACCAAGAATTGGGACAAATCAGAAGAAACCACCTGCAACAAGAGACAAACTCCTGGTTCAGGATGGTGGAATAAGAATGAGATTGAGGGAAGGAAAATGAAACTATTCTTAGAGATCTTTTTAAAGACCAGAAACTGCCTGCTACGGAACCAATACTATTTGCTTGCCACATTGGAGATCAGTAGGGTTTAAAGGAAAGCATTATTACACATATTCCTTCATCTAATCATCACAATTTGGTGCAGTAATAACAGTATTTAACCTTTACTGAACACATCTGCTATGTCTTAAGTCTGTTACATTTGTTAACTCATTTATTCCTTACAACTGCATGAAGTCGATACTATTCTAATCTCCCATTTAGCAGGCTAGAAATAGGAACAGACAGGTTAAGTAATGTGGCCCAAGTTCACACAGCCAATATAAGGATTTAAATATTGGCAGTCTGGTTCCAGATCTCATGCTCTTTTTTTTTTGATAGAGACGGGGTTTCGCCATGTTGCCCAGGTTGGTCTTGAACTACTGGGTTCAAGTGATCTGCCCACCTCAGACTCCCAAAGTGCTAGGATTACAGGTGTGGGCCCCCACACCCGGCCCAGATCTCATGCTCTTAACCTGACCATCAGATTGGGATTATCCCTTTGAGGAAATGGAGACTCAAACGTAAAATGACGTGCCCAAGCCACACAGATGAAGTAAGTAGTGAAGTCAGGATTTGAACTCTGGTCTGTATGGCTTCAGAGCCTATGTTCTCCTTCTTTTTCTCCTCCTTATCCCTTGGGAGCAGCAGGTTGAAATAAGCATGTGCTTCAGTTCCCTAAAACCGTTGGTCCTACCTTGATAAAGTGACACTAGGTCTTAGATGTTGGTTGGAAGGGGAGCAGGTTCATGTTTCATAGCTGAGTCACTCCTGTGAGTGACTTGCTCCAAACCCCCAAAATCACCATGGAGGGGCCTGTGCTGTGACTCTCCAAGACCTCTGCTTGCCCTCACCTCCCCACCCAGCACAGAGACCCTCTGTGGAGATACGGAGAGTCTACCCATCCCCAAACCCCCATTAAGGCCTGCATTTCCTGGGCTGTCCCAGGAAGGGGTTGGGACTCACAGTTCATGCAATCATGGAAATATTTATCTCTCCTCACAAGGACATACAGGATGTACTTTCACATTTCCCTGTGGCTGGTTTCTAGGGCCAGGAGGGCTAGCCAGTCCCGCTTCCTTCAAGTTCATGGCCCAGGTTCCTGCTGGGTGATTTCCCTTTCTCTCAATTTCTTTCTCCAGCTCTGTCTCTGCTCCTCTTATTTTTAAAACATACATATATTTGCTCCTACTCTGCCTCCATGATATGCTGGGGTATAGACAAACCATAGACGTGGTCCCAGTTTTTGAGGGTCTTGGTGGGGTACACAGACACCCAGATAAGTGTGATTGGTACCACGCTGTGAGCATGTTTAAGGGACACAGGAGAAGGAGCTGGAGGAAGGGACACAGGAGCAGAGGACGGACCTTCAGCTCCACTGGGAGTCCCAGGGCAACCAAACACCTTGGCTCTCTCTGCCTCGAGGAGGTTCACTTGGTGTTCACCCTTCCCCCTCCTCCTGCCACCCAGTTCAGCAGGGCCCAATTCCCCAAGGGTGTGGGGAAACAAGACAATGTGGGAGCCGGGCGCGGTGGCTCATGCCTGTAATCCCAGCACTTTGGGAGGCCAAGGTGGGCAGATCACAAGGTCAGGAGATCGAGACCATCCTGGCTAACATGGTGAAACCCTGTCTCTACTAAAAATACAAAAATTAGCCAGGCGTGGTGGTGGGCGCCTGTAGTCCCAGCTACTCGGGAGGCTGAGGCAGGAGAATGGCGTGAACCCGGGAGGGGGAGCTTGCAGTGAGCTGAGATCACACCACTGCACTGCAGCCTGGGCGAGAGAGTGAGAGTCCACCTCAAAAAAAAAAAAAAAAAAAAAAAAGACAATGTGGGAATAACCTGGGAGAAGCAAGATTCCCACCTGTGTGCCACAAAAGAACTGAGCTTATGTACACAATTTAATTCTATTCCTCTCAATTTTTGTAAGCCTGTAGTAGGCACACACCTTAGTCTCCTGAGGCAGTGCAAATGGACTCTTGGGTTCTCTCACATCCCCAGCAGACAGTACAGGGCCCAGCACTACTGCTCAAAAAGTGTTTGTTTAAAATAAACAAAGAAGCAAGGGCCGTGCCCACTGTACAGACTATGAAACTGAGTTCCAGAGACAGTGAATGACTGCCCTCCTCACAGGTTGCAGTGAGCCAAGATCGCACTACTTCACTCCAGCCTGGGTGACAAAGTGAGACTCCGTCTCAAAAAAAAAAAAAAAGAAAAAAAAGATACTTAGTAAATGTGGAATAAAATGAATAAATGAGGCTAGGCATGGTGGCTCACACCTGTAACCCAACACTTTGGGAAGCCAAGGCAGGCGGATCATTGAGGTTAGGGGTTCAAGACCAGCCTGGCCAACATGATGAAACCCTGTCTACTAAAAACACAAAAATTAGCCTGGCGTGGTGGCTGGTGCCGTAATCGCAGCTACTCGGAAGGCTGAGGCAGGAGAACTCCTTGAACCTGGGAGGTGGGGTTCAAGGGATTCTCCTGCCTCTCCTTCTCACTGCAACCTCTACCTCCCAGGTTCAAGGGATTCTCCTGCCTCAGCCTGCTGGTAGCTGGGATTACAGGTGCATGCCACCATGCCCGGCTAATTTTTTTTTTTATTTTTAGTAGAGACGGGGTTACATCATGTTGGTCAGGCTGGTCTCAAACACCTGACCTCAGGTGATCCACCTGCCTCGGCCTCCCAAAGTGCTGGGATTACAGGCGTGAACCACCGCGCCTAGCCTCATGTGTTATTTTTACCTCTATTTTAGAGATGAGGAAACTGAGGCACAGAGAAGTGATGCAACTTGCTTAGGGTTATTAGCTGCTAAGTTGTTGAGGAGGCATTCTAGTCCAAGGTGGCCTGAGAGTCAACCATGTGCTCTTAATCAGCTACAGGCTGTGTCCTGTGGCATGCGTTCTGGACTGGGCACACAGGCCGTGTGGAGGAGAGGGCCTCCTGCCACAGCTTTTCTTGGGAACTCAGAGCTTCTGCCAGAGTCCAGCAGGCCTAATCCCCTGCATCCAGTGTGCCAAGCCTGTGTGCCTCCTGAACGGTGCCTTTCCAAGTCTCTCCCCTTCCCTTTCCACCCTCCTTTTCATTTTCCCGTCTCCCCAATCCCATACAACTGACAGACCAGCTTATGACTTTCTAACAGGTCCAGCCTGTCAGGAATGTGACAAGAGAATCGGCATGCCTTGCTTCTATAGGGTACCCGTGCACAGCTGGAGTTCTTTTTGAGAGCCTGAACAGAGACCAAAAAAGAGGAAGGAAGCAATGATGAGAAGCAGATTAAAGACAGAGATGGAGAGACAGGGCAGGGGTAGGAAAGAGGAGCAGACTTAGAGACAGAGAGAATGCACATGCGCTTAAAATAGAGATGGCATAGATGAGAAGCAGAGTGAAAGAGATGATAAGAGATAAAAGGGAGAGAGAGATCCTGTGGTTGCCCCACCCCATTCCTATTACAGATAGGGAAACTGAGGGTCACAGGAAGACATAATCCTACTTCCTGGCAGATGTCTCTGTCACTTTTTCAAATACCATTAATTCTGTTCCTCCCTTATCTCCAGATCCTTTTTCATGCCCTGTGTGCCTGGCCCTGAGCAGCATGAGTTAGACTGTAACGGAGGGCTCCAGGGTATGCTAATCAGGAGAGCAAGTGGTGAGAGGAGGAGATATCAATGCAGCTGAGGACAGTATTGATCAGAAAAGTTTTCCTGGACGATGTAAGATTGATGTGGGGCCACAAAGAATGTTTATAGTCCATTTTTTAGGCATAATTTACATACAATAAGATGGACTCATTTTAGAATATGGTTTGTTGACTTTTGACAAATGCATACACTCATATAACCACCACCACAATCAAGATATAGAATATTTCTTTTACGCAGAAAGTTCCCTGTGCCTCTTTGCAGTCATACGTCCTCTTCCATCACCCCTGATCTGAGCTTTGCCATTAGAAATTAACTTTGCTGACCGGGCACGGTGGTTCATACCTGTAATCCCAGCACTTTGGGAGGCCAAGGTGGGCGGATCATCTGAGGTCAACATGGTGAAACCCCAAATCTACTAAAAATACAAAAATTAGCCGGGCGTGGTGACGGGCACCTGTAATTCCAGCTACTTGGGAGGCTGAGGCAGGAGAATCACTTGAACCCAGGAGGTGGAGGTTGCGGTGAACCGAGATGGCACCTTTGCACTCCAGCCTGGGTGATAAGAGTGAAACTCTGTCTCAAAAAAAAAAAAAAACAACTTTGCTTTTTCTAGAGTTTCATATAAATGGAATCATACGCTAATTAGTCTTTTGTGTCTGGCTTCTTTCACTGAGCCTGTTGTTGAGAGGTCTATATTCTGGCATGTGTCAGTTTGTTTCTGGCATTTGTAATTTGTTCCTTTTTTGTTGCTGAGTAGTGTTCTATTACATGAATGTACCACAATTTGTTTACCATTCACCTGTTGATGGATAGTTGAATTGTTTATTGTTTTTTGCTTTTCAAATAAAAGTTCTATGAATATTAATGTACAGGTGTTCTTGTGGATATATATTTTTCAGCTATCTCAGTAAATGTATGTTTATAAACTGCACATTCATAGGAAGTGCAAAAGAGTTCTCCAAAGTGGTTGAGTAATTTTTGCATTTCCTTCAACAATGTTGCTGGAGAACTCCGGTTGCTCCTTCACATCCTCAGCAATACTTAGTATTGTCAGTCTTTTAAATTTTAACCATTTTAGTGGATGTGTCATGGCATCTCATTGTGGTTTTAATTTATATTTCCTTAATACAAGTTGAAGAATCTTTTCATGATAATTGTGGCTATTTATCTTCTTTAAGGTCAAAGGATTGAAACCAGGGGATATCACAGTGCTATCCAAAGTGTTCAAGATTTTGAAATAGTTCTCCCAAAGTAATACAGCAGGAATGGAGAAGGCACTGGGGCTAAGCTGACTTGGATGTATACCAACTGAGTGACTGGGTGAGATGAGCCTGTTTCCTCATTTTTAAAGTGGGGATCACACAAGCAGCCCGGCAGGTTATAGTGGAGGATCAAAAGACAGAACAGAGGCAGAAGTAGGAAGCAGTGCAGGCACACATGGCAGTCTCCAGGACATACAGTCCCCTTCAGGGGCCCAGGGGTCTTGTCCACATGTATTAATGTGTACTCCTGGGCCAGGGCTCTGTCTCAGTAAGTATCAACAACTACTTGCTAGCCAGAGAACTGGTGGCTGTGCACATGTTCTGTCCTTTTCTAACAGCTCTGGGAATAAAATCATTGATGGCAGAGCTATTGGGGTTCTCTGCTCATAAGGACAGTTAAGCTTAGACACTATCTCTTCTGTAAGTTTGGAAAGCAACTTCAGTCTTCTGCATGCTTCTGCATGCTTTGGTCTTCCGCATGGGTTAGGGAAAGGAAAATGGCTTCGAAACCTTAAAAAGCACAGGCCAGGCGCGGTGGCTCATGCCTGTAATCCCAGCACTTTGGGAGGCTGAGATCGGCAGATCACCTGAGGTCAGGAGTTCGAGACCAGTCTGGTTAACATGGTGAAACTTCATCTCTGTTAAAAATACAAAAAAGGCCAGGCACAGTGCCTCATGCCTGTAATCCCAGCACTTTGGGAGGCCGAGGCAGGCAGATCACCTGAAGTCAGGAGTTCAAGACCAGCCTGGACAACATGGTGAAACCCTGTCTCTACTAAAAATACAAATAATTAGCTGAGCGTGGTGGTGCACGCCTGTAGTCCCAGCTTCTTGGGAGGCTGAGGTGCAAGAATTGCTTGAACTCATGAGGCAGAGGTTGTGATGAGCCAAAATTGTGCCACTGCACTCCAGCCTGGGTGACAAAGGGAGACTCTGTCTAAAAAAAAAAAAAAAAAAAAAAAAAAAAAAAAAAAATTAGCTGGGCGTGGTGGCGCTCACCTGTTGTCCCAGCTACTCAGGAGAACTCAGGAGACTAAGGCAGGAGAATCACTTAAACCCGGGAGGAGGAGGTTGCAGTGAGCTGAGATCACACCACTGTACTCCAGCCTGGGAGACAGGGCGAAATTCTGTCTCAAAAAAACAAAAAGCACGGTGTTTTCTTAACACAATTTTACTTTGGCCTTTGCTACAGATGTGGGTTGTAAACTAGAGAAGTGGTTCTCAAATTTTGTGTGTGTGTCAGAAATCACCAGAAAGGCTTGGGAAAACAGATTGCTGAGCCTCACCCTCAGAGCAGTAGTAGTAGGCCTGGGGTGAGGCCTGAGAATTTGCTTTTCTAACAAGTTCCTAGGTGATGCTGACCATCCACTTTGAGAGCCACTGAGAGTGGAGTTCCTTCCATCCCTGAGAATTCTGACAGCAGTCCTGGGGTTTGGAAGCACAGACCTGACTCTTAAGCTCGGAATTCTTGAGGCCTGCTTACTGATGGGGTAGGGGTTCTTCCAGGGCAAGGGACAAGGGCAAAAATGGAGAGAATAGTCCTTTGAAAGTGGAAGAGGGAAATAATGACATTTCCTCAAATTGAAATTTTCCTTATTAAAAATAATCCTTATATAAACAGTATTATGTATGGAAAATGATCACCTCTCTTCTACAAATGAGGAAAGTGAAACTCAGAGATTAAGTAATTTGCCTGGTATCAAACAGCTGGCAACTAAGGGAGCAGGGATAGGAGCTCAGGTCTGCCTGATCATTGTGCTTGCTTTGCTGCCTTCGAAGCACTGTGGCCTGAAGCCACACTGCCCCAGGTGTGAATTTTGCCTCCACCACTTACCTGCTGGGTGTTCTCTGCAAGTTGCTCAACCTCTCTGTGCTACCTACAAAATGGAGTAGTCCCTACCTCATTAGGTTCTTGCAAGGTTTAACTGAATTAATACTTATGACGTACCTAGGACAGTATTTGTCACACAGTAAATGCAAAGTAATTTGTTAAAAATAAACTTGGCTGCTTATCAGAGTGCATGCACGGCATCTTTCTGGAGAACAAACTCAGGGGAGAAGCTCAGAGATAGTCCAGTACTCAGAGAGGGCAGGCAGAAACACTTGAAAAATGGTAAGAGGCTCAGTTTTGGGGTTTAGGGAGAACCCAACCTTTGGTGGTGGTGGTGGTGGTGGTGGTGGTGGTGGTGGGGAACAACGGCCTCAGAGCCAGAGCCTAGCTAGCCTGTTCTTGTCCCCTGTTCTTGCTGCCCCAGTTCCAGACTCCAGACTTACCAGTCTGGGTCTCAACCTCCCCTCCCTCCTCTCCACCCCCACCCCAGGCGCTCTGGGTTTCCTGCCCGACTGGGGCCTCCGTTTGGGGAGGGTGGAGGAGGGGTGGCATTTCCTGGCTGGGTCCCGGCCTGTCACTCTCTCGTGGACGCTCGGACAACTCGCTGACCGAAAGGCACCAGATGCTATTTTGGGCAGAGCCCCGCTTAGCGCGCAGTTTCCTTTTTTCCACTGACCATCGGAAACAGGGGAGGGGGCGGGTGTAGACGTCATGAGCCCCCAGCCCCTGGCAGGGGTTTGGGGGATGAGGTTGGGAGTGGCTGCCTGACTGTCAGAATCTGGAGCTTGGCAGAGAACAAATGAGTGGAATTGGGGAGTTAGTGAACGTCACTTCCTTGCCCCACAGACAGAGGCCTGGGCACACCCTCTGCCATAGGGCTGACAAATGCCTTTCCACCTGTCCATATTCCTTCACCACAGGAAAGGACACCTTCCTTGGAGGTGCTGGCTGGGGACATTTAATGCACTGTAAAATAATCCAACAGTCTGCAGGTACCTCAAAGGCATCTAAACTTAAGGAGTTCAAAACCAAATGTATAAGCCCTCCCCTCATCCCTTTGGCCTCCACGTTCCCCATCTCCAGGAATAACCACCACTAGCTCTGCAGGAGAGCCAGAAACCCACGGGTTTTCCCAGATTCCTTCCTCTCCCTCATCCCCCCCAAACCCAATTCTTTTTTGTTTGTTTGTTTGTTTGAGATGGAGTCTCGCTCTGTCGCCAGGCTGGAGTGCAGTGGCATGATCTCGGCTCACTGCAACCTCTGCCTCCCGGGTTCAAGTGATTCTCCTGCCTCAGCCTCCTGAGTAGCTGAGACTGCAGGCATGTGCCACCACACCCAGCTAATATTTGTATTTTTAGTGGAGACAGGGTTTCACCATGTTGGCCGGGATGGTCTCGATCTCTTGACCTTGTGACCCGCCTGCCTGGGCCTCCCAAAGTGCTGGGATTACAGGCGTGAGCCACCATGCCTGGCCCAAATTCAATTCTTATAAACCCAGTTTTATACCCCAAATACATGTCATCTTCACTTGCCTCTTGTTATCTCTTCTGCCAACACAGTGGTCCAAGCTCTAATCCCCTTCCCCTAACCACTGCACTGGCTCCAGAACTGGCCTCCCAAAGTCTTTCCCCCTCCACACTTCAGCCAAAGAACTTTCTAGAAATGCAAATCTTATTCTATACAGGGTACCACCCCCACCTTCAAACCAAACGAACAAAAAAATGCCAAAAAATCCTGTAACTTGTCCACAAGCATGCTCCAGCCATACTGGACACTTTTCTATTTCTTTTCATGAACCTACCGCCCTTCTGTTCTAGCCCTTGGTCCAGCTGTTTCCTCAGCCCACCTGGAAGGTTCTGGATACTCACCCTTCTTCGCACCCCCAAATTTCACTCTTCGATCGCAGTCCAGGCCTCATTTTCTCAGAGAAGCAGTCCCCACCTGGGCTCTTCTAGATGGGAATGGCTAGCCTGTTTTCACAGTGGCTCAGAGACATGAAATCACTTGTCCAAGGGTCCCACAGCCCCGGAATGGCAGAGTTGTGTTTCAGACTCAGAATTATATGACTCTCATTTTCTATTAAGTGGTGGAGCCAAGCAAAAGCAAAGGCCTTATGGCAGGGAGGAACTAGAGTTTTTCTTAGGACGTGGGATTCTGTGAGAGTTATCTGTATCCCCATGACAGCCTGACCCTTCAGAGAGCACAGGAGGAACAGAGGGGACAGGCGGCACTGATTTAACTGTATCTTCTCAGGGAATCATCCTGATGACCAAGAAGAAGTTAGATCCCAGACTGGGGCCATGCTCTCAGCTCAATCTTTGACTGGGACTCAGTTTGTTACCAGAGAAGGGGCTTTTCCCCAGTTCTCAGGCTCCAAAAAAAGCTCAAAAGCAGAGATACTAGAAGGACAAATCAGCCTGGCATGGAGGGTAGAGTTGTGGACTGGGAATTGGACACCAAAGTTTGGGTGCTGGCTTTTCCTTTGGGTTACTGTAAGTTTTGGCTAAGTCACATCTCTCTGTGTCTTAATTTCTTTCTCTATGATGGTAACCAGAACTCCCATGCAAGTGCATATGCTGTTTTCCTGGGCTACGGACTTTCCGTACATTATTACCCTCACCACCACCTTTTAAAGGTCATATAAGTTAGTTCTCACAATTTTGTGACGTCGACATTATCTCCCCATTTTACAAATGAGAAAACTGAGGTTCAGAGATCAGTGGCTAAAATTCGAACGTGTGTTCTTTCCACTCCACCATGAAAGAATGAACCCAGAGACCCTCCGTGGGCTGAGCGCATCATCCAGCTGGCACTGAACTCAGATTCCTACCCCACAGTAAAGACCTTGGCCCCCGCAATGAGTTGATCCCAGGTCCCTGTCCCTGGCTAGGTTTTGACTGCCCCTTTTCATCAACCGAGTTGCAGAGAAGACTACGTGCCAAATTTTCTTCTAAGGCAGACTCCATCAAGCACTAGCTATGTATCATTCGAAAAGTTACTTGACTTTATGTGCCTCAGTTTTCTCTTCTGTAAATTGAGGATCCAACTTCTCTGGATTGTTTATGAAAAGCAGATTAGTTAGTATTTGTAAAATGCCTAGAATAGTGTTTCAGTCGCTAGACTAAACTTTTTTTTTTTTTTTTTTGAGACGGAGTCTCGCTCTGTCGCCCAGGCTAGAGTGCAGTGGCGGGATCTCAGCTCACTGCAAGCTCCGCCTCCCGGGTTTATGCCATTCTCCTGCCTCAGCCTCCCGAGCAGCTGGGACTACAGGCTCCCGCCACCTCGCCCGGCTAGTTTTTTTTTGTATTTTTTAGTAGAGACGGGGTTTCACCGTGTTAGCCAGGATGGTCTCGATCTCTTGACCTCGTGATCCGCCCGTCTCGGCCTCCCAAAGTGCTGGGATTACAGGCTTGAGCCACCGCGCCCGGCCGACTTTTTTTTTTTTTTTTTTTTTTTTTAACACCATGTGGGGAGCAGTGTTCCTGGGCTCTGGGCTCAGCCTGAAACCTAGCAGAATGGGCATTTTAATATCCCTGTTGACAGGGGTTCTGCCAGGCCGCCGTAGAGCCCATGAATTTGAGTTACCGGCTCTATTTTAGAAGGGGGTGAAGAGGTAGGGAAGGGCTGGGGAGTTTTCTGGGATAGGGAGGCTGCCCATTGAAATCTGGGTGTCTGGGACACTGGAGGAAGAATAAGAAGGAGGAGCTGGGAGGTGACGATTTTGGTATCATGGTGGTCTTCAGAGGTAGGGACAGAGTGTTGGGGTGAGAGTCGCTGAAGAAAGGTGTCTGGAAGGTCAAGGGACTGAGGTTGTGGGGAGCTGGAGTTCCTGAGAGGTCTTGGGATCCGAGATGGGGGCTGGATCTGCTGGGTCCTAGACAGCGCGTCCAACGCTCTCCGCAGCGGGTTCCGGAGCCGGTCCTAGCGCCGCTCCACCAGTCCCCACTCCCTCCGGTGAAATTGCCAAATTAAAATGAATCATTTGGCCCATAATGGCCGAGGCGCTTATCGGGGGCGGGCGGACCCGCGGCACTGCCTTATCTCCGCAGCGCACACGGCCCCGGCGCGCCTCGGCCCATGCTAACGAGGCCTGGAACGTGAGTGGGATTAGAGCGCGTCGGTGGAGGGGCCGGGCGGGCGCGGCGCGGGCGGGGGAGCGGGGGCCGCGGGAGGGGCCGGGCCGCCGCCGCTCAGGACCGGGCCTCAAAATGGCCACACACCTACCCCCGTAGCGGAAAGACGTGAGCATTCTGGCCTTTTTCTAGGGGAAAAGCAACCCGAGGCCTCCCACCGAATTCCTCATCAATTTCCTCCTCTTTTTCCCCACGTCCGCAAAAGAGGTCTTCGCTCCCTTTCCCTCGGTTCCTTTCGATGGGGGGGGGGGCATTTTCCACGGACGCCACCGCCCCGGCTGCCGCCGCCCCTCCCGCCTCGAAGACTCTCTTCCTTCCTTCCCCCTTTTCCTTACGCAATATACAGAAATGCGCGAGGCGGTGGTTGGTTTTCATTTCTTCTTCGTGGTTGTGTGCATGCGGTGGGATTGTGAGAGTGCGTTCATGAGAGCTGTGGGCGGCGTTGGCTGCTTCTGAGTGTGGTCTTCTTGGCGACAGGCTGTGTGTCCCAGTGTGGTGTGCCTGCGCGGTTGGGGTGTGTAGATGTGGACCCTTTGAGGCCCTTCTGCGTTTTCTTCGTTGCGTACGATTGTGCTCCGTTGGCGTTCTCAGCAGGGATCTGGTTCTGTGTGGGGGGGTGTGTGGCCTCTGCGACTGTGTTTGGGTGGTGTCTTCGTTATGTCGGGCGTGTGTGATTCCGACTGTGTTGGATTGTGTGTCCGTGAGCCGATACGTTTAACCGATTTCGTTGTGTCCTGTTGGGCAGTGTGCGGGGCTGACCAAGTCGGCTTCTGTAGCAGTGCTGAGTGGTGCTTGTTTGTTGCCCTTCTGTGGGGCTGGACCCTGTGTGGTCCTGTCGGCACTGACTTGTGTGCCTGTGTGCCTGTGTCCTTTAGAGGTGCGTTTGCAAATCGCTGGGGGCGGGAGTGGGGGGAGGGCGAGCGAGAGATCGAGGCGCTGGTGGGGGCGGCGGCATGGGGGCGGGGAGCGGGATTTCACATTTTATTCCAAATTATGATGTATTCGGGAGCCAGTTGTTGGCTTGGATGGGCGGACAGAGCCGGGCCGGCGGCTGCTCTGCCCAGAGGCCCGCCTGTGCCTCGGTGTTTGAGGGGTTCGTTGGTGAATGGGAGGCTCCTCCAGGCTTGAAGCTGAGCAGCGCTCACCGAGGCCGGCGCCTTCGAGCCGGTCGCTGCGGGCTTCGGTTCCCGCTGCACTCCGGCTTCGTCCATTTCTGGTCAGTTTCGTGGGTGCGGCCGCCGGGGTCCGAGGGAGAGGCCCCGAAAGGACAATGGGCATATTAACCAGGCCTCGCGCCTCGGGTGGGGACATTCGGGATCACCTCCAGGGAAGATTTTCCCGCCCCCTCTTCGGGTGAGCGACGTTGCCGCTTGGGTCTGGTACCCGTGGCATCCGAGACCGAGGCCGAATCCGGGCTCTTGAGGGGACCGGGTTAGTGGGGCCCTAGCTCGGGTTGAAAGGATTTTGTTTAGTCAATTATTGTAATTGCCAATGCCATCGCCATCACAATCGTCATCATTAACATCCTATTTTAATTAAAATAATCATCGTAGAGCGCAGCAGTTTGTCCCTTTTGGCTCCTTTGGCGGGAGAACAAAGCAGCGGGTTTTTTCCCCCGCTACCGCCGTTTTCTAAGTTGCTGGGTTTGAGGTAGGAAGAGAAAATGGAGAGAGGCACGGACACAGAGACTTGGTCATAAGGCAAACATTAACCCCCAGCGAACACGCAAACATTAACCCCCCGATAACACGCCGGGAATGGATGGATTCCCCTCTGCTTTCCTCCCCTCCCCTCTTTTGGATTAGAAGCGGAGAAAGAAAATCTTCCGCATTGTATTGCAATCCAGGGAAGAATTATTCCTATATTTCCACCAAAGCCGCGGCAAACAGAAGGAGTTAATCCAAGACTTCGATGTGTGATCATAAGCCTGACGATTTAGGCAAAACAAATTAAACAAAATCCACCAGGAAAAAATAAAAGCAAGCTAAATCCTGCTACATCCTTGAAAGTAGTATCGGGTTTGTTTTTACGTTCCTTTCCTTTCACCTTGTTTATTGCTGTAAGACATCATTAGAATTCTCCCTTACTCTGTCTAAACCCTGAAAAATCGAAAATCGTTTTGTAGGGGTGGTGGAGGGGAAGATGGGGGACTTTTCCCCTTTCTTCTTTCCCTCTTTGTTGGTCTTTATTTCCTTTTCTTTTTCTGTCTCTCTCTTCCTCTCTCTTTCTTTTTTCTTTCTCTCAGTCAGTAGGCGGACGAGAAAGGACCTGAACATATCAGATATCTCTCCCCAAACCCCCTTCCCAACTCCATTTCTGTAGGAAAGTACAACCCCTGGAATTGGGTTCTGGTTTCGCTTTGGGCTGGAGGTGGGTGGATGCGCATCAGGGAGAGAATGAGGTGGGGTGGACTCCAAGGTTCTGTCCCACCGACCAGAGTCTGAGGACTATTCGCCTTTCCCAACACAGACCTCTGCCCATCCAGGCCCGGGACTACCCCTTCCCGGTGTAGCGGCAGTCGGAGATCTGGCTGCGGAGGCAACCGGGTAGACACCTCCCTGCTTAGAAAACAAACACTGAACCAGACCGATCCCAGTTGGAGGGTTCGAAAATGTTCCAGACAGCCTGTCGGGAGGGGTTGCTGTTGTTGTTGTTGGACTAAATAGCTATTCCTGATTGGTCATGTATAGGGTTTTTTAAGGCGGGTGGGGGGAGGAGGGGGTAGAGGGAAGGCTCCAAACACCTGCAGGTTGGGGGCGGAAAGCTGTTTGCGATTCCCTGGACTGGTTGGTCGGGGACAGGAGGTAATTCCCAGCCATTGACCCCCATTTCTCTCTCTCCCTCCCTCTTGCCCTGCCTCTTTCTCTCCACCCCTATCTTTCCTGGAAACTCGCTTTGGGCGCGGCAGATCGCCCAGGACTACACCGCAGCGTAACTGCAGGCCTCTCAGCGCAAAAGGGGGAAAGCAAAGACCCGGGTCTGCATCCTCTACCTCGGCTTCCGCCCCTCTCCGGCGGAGTGGAGATCCTATTCAGAGGGGCCGGTCTCTCTAAATATGCCCCAGGTGAGTTTTCAGGGGAATGGTGCCGGTGGAAACAGTGTCCAGGAAGGCCTCGGGTTCCGGCCTGGGGTGAGGAAGGCTCAGGACAGAGGAGAGCCCAGTCTCAGATTGGGGGTGGGGGGAGGGGAGGACCAGCCAGAGCTTGGAATCAGGATCTGATTGCTGCTAGCTGCTTCTGTGGCCTCCAGCGGCTCTTTCCCTTTTCCGCCCTGGGTAAAACCAGTTATTTGGACTTAGTCGTCCAGGCCGTTCCCGTTGGTCCCGGTTCTGTGGACGTTTTGCAAGGCCGGTAACTTTGGGGCGGCTGTATCCGGGTGGTGCAGACTCTGCCTGGAGCTCCCGCAGGAAGAAGGCGACAGCCTTCCTGGCTAGTGCAGTCCCAGCTCGAGTGGGCCCTGACCCCGGGCCTGAGGCCTAGGGTGGGGCTGCAGGAACACCCCTCTACTCTGGTAGAGGCGAGGATGGTGGTGCTGTTCCCTGGTGGGTTTGGTACTCGTGCAGGCTTGGGGCTTCTCCAGGGTGTTGTGCTGGTGTGGGCCCAGAAGAGAGACCAGAGGCTGGGTCTAAGGGCTGAGACTGTTTTCATCTAAGAAATTCTCTGTATGGGAGATTGGGTCTGCTTGAGACCTGTCCCTAGGAAGAATCTCCTGGGGTCTTCTGTCTTGTTCTGGCACAGGTGGAAATATTCTGGCTGTCTGGCAACTGCAGATGAGGATTTTGCATTGGGGGCTATAAGCAGGGTCTCCGCAGTACAAAGAGAGAGGAGCTGTAGTTGCCAAATAGTCTAGAACTCTAAAATCTCCCTCCTCCTTCATTCTCCCCAAATAAAAACAAATAAAATCACTCAGGTGTTCCTTTCTGTAATCAAACCAAGTGATGCAGCTTAGTCGCCAACAACCGTCAGTGTGTGTGAGTGGCTTCTTTGGGGCATAGACCTCTGGCTGGTGATCCTGGTTGCAGAAGAACAGGCAGGATTTTCCTAAAATGTGGGGAGAAGCCGGGAGAGGTCCTCCACAGACCCTGGGAGCCAATCATATATTTCTCACAAGGAGCCTTGGAGATGGGATATTTATAGGCGTCTGGAGAAGACATTTGGGGCCAGGGTCAATTCATCTGGAATATGTACTCCCATTGCCTCTCAGGAACCCACTGCTAGAGCAGGAGTCAAATAATTAATCGGAGAGTAAAAACGTGTCATAACAGAGCTTGAGCTAAGTCTGCAACTGCAGTGCACACTGTCACTCGGTTAGAAGCTGGGGCTTAAGGACAGGTCCCTGGGCTCACACCGGTGTGTCAGGACAGTGAGCAGTGAGAAAGGGAACCAACACCTTGAAGCTTGTATGTTTCCCAAGGGTTGGTATATTTCTGGCACATTTCGCTGCTGCTGGGAGCAAGAGGACCTGGGTGATATACTTCTGGTGTATTTCCAGTGGCCTTGGTGTCTTGGTGGTTGCATTCTATAGATAGAGACCTATTGTCTCCACCAAAATCATAAACTCACTTCCAATGAAGCATCAGGGACCTACTGCCTTTACAGCTTGTATACACCAGGACTTAGGGAATTTTGTGGTTTCTGTGCCAGACCTGGGGGGCTGGCATTCTCAGAGCAGGTGTACAGCAGTCTGAATCTTGTCTGTCTGTCGTCCTGGGTGTCTGGTGGCAATTGAGCTAAGCTCCAGAGGAGGCTACAGATGGTCCCTTCTCCCTTCTGGGGTGGGAGGGATGGTTCCTAGGATGAATCCTGTCCAGAGCATTGCAGTGGCAGTATGGGAGCTCAATGGCTGCTATGTATGATTAGATAGACTCTGCATGGGGCTAAATTGATTTTTTTGTATTTGTTTGCTTCTTTTAAATGCCCAATTATATAATTCAGAGAACAGAAAGCTTATTTTAAACAACTTATGTGGAGTTGATCATATATGTACAACTCACAAGCATCCCCAAACTCTGGCCCTTGAGTCTCCCGATTTTTCTGTTTTGATTCTTGCTGGCCCCGGCTCTATCTGGATGAAGCCAGGGGATGGAAGAGCCCTAGCACACCTGTGGGAAGTAGAGTGGCTGTGGTCATCCTGGAGTATGCTTGTGGGAGCACAAGGTGGTTTCACTGCTCTGGGAATATGGGAGGGTAGAGCAAAGTGAGATTATTGTTCTGGTCTGGCTCTCTCACAGATAGACTGTGAGTGACTTTGGGCCAGGCAGTTTTCTCGCTGGCCCATTCTCCTTGTCAATAATGTTTCCTTGAGCATTTGCACAGTACTTTCAAATGCATAAAGGAGGTATTCCTCCCATTTCCCAAAGAACACCAAGGCAGGAGATGACGGTGAGGGGGGCTGGAAGAGTTCAAGAGCTTCATGACATCTGTCCTGCTCTTGGATGGGAGTCCAGACTTCATTGCCCTCAGGGAACCCTTCAAATGCCCACCTCCATTTCACCTCAGCCAGGCCTCTCTTTGAGACCTGACCTCTCTTACAAGTCCAGCTGACCAGAAAGGGGTGGACTGCCTAGGGAGGTCTGGCCAGCACCATCTTCTTCCCTTGGCGGCCTCTCATCTCTGTCTGAGCAGGAGTAAAGGCCTGCAGGGCGGACACAGGATTCGCAGTGGATTTGCTCAGTGTAGACAGACACTCCCTCACTCCCCATGGGGACGAGTGTGTGTGTGTGTGTGTGTGTGTGTGTGTGTGTGTGTGTGTGTGTGTGGAGGGAGCTGGTTCCTCAGGATTATTCCCTGCCAGCTCTAGTGGAGTGGACCCCAGTCCCCTTAGCCTCCACTTTCTAATTCCCTACTTCCACCCGCACCGTGTTTCTGAGCGTGTGCCTGTAGGTGAGCTGGGGGTATTGCTGAGAGGCCAAGGGAGGTTCCCAAAGCAACGAATCCCTGCCTGACAGATTCCCCGCTAAAACCAAAGAGGACGATCGGGAATTTGTTCCCTCCTCTTCCCTTTCGGCCTGAGAAGGGGGACGGGGTAATCTCTTTCTTGCCTCCTTGTACATTTCCTTCCTCCTGATTTCCCCTTCTGTGTTTCTTTCGCTGGCTGTATTCCTTTTCTTCCAGTGTCTCTGTCGTCTTCCTCCATCTCTGTCCTTTTGGCCCCCAGTCTCTGTGTCTCCCAGGCACCCCTCCCTTCTCCAAATCCAGAGATCCCCTTTCCCTCCCACCCTAACCCTACCCGGCCTCCCGCCCTAGCCCCACGTGGCGCTAACTTTGTCTGCCTCTTCTTACGTCTCTGTGTGTGAGTTCCTCTCTCTCTGCCCTTCACCCCTTTACCCCAGCCCACGTCGGTGGGTCAGGGGCGGTCGTCAGAGCGGGCATCCGCTTGTCTGTCTGTCTGCCCGCAGGATGACCGAGCGGCCGCCGACCGAGGCGGCTCACAGTGACCCCCAGCTAGAGGGACGGGACGCGGCCGAGGCCCGCATGGCCCCCCCGCACCTGGTCCTGCTGAACGGCGTCGCCAAGGAGACGAGCCGCGCGGCCCCCGCGGAGCCCCCAGTCATCGAGCTGGGCGCGCGCGGAGGCCCGGGGGGCGGCCCTGCCAGTGGGGGCGGTGCCGCGAGAGACTTAAAGGGCCGCGACGCGCCGGCGGCCGAAGCGCGCCATCGGGTCCCCACCACCGAGCTGTGCAGACCTCCCGGGCCCGCCCCAGCCCCCGCGCCCGCCTCGGCCCCAGCGGAGCTGCCCGGCGACGGCCGCATGGTGCAGCTGAGTCCTCCCGCGCTGGCTGCCCCCGCCGCCCCCGGCCGCGCGCTGCTCTACAGTCTCAGCCAGCCGCTGGCCTCGCTTGGCAGGTCAGGGACCAGGGACCAGGGACCAGGGGCCAGGGGCTGGGCGGGAGGGGCGGGTGGGCAGGGCGACCACCCCCACCGGGGTTTCCCTTCTGCACAGCGGAGGCGGCCTGCCCTCCTGCCCCGGGGGCCGAGCGGGTGGAGCGCAGGCAGAGGAGGTCATTTTAAATCCAAGGGCTCTAGAGTCTTAAGCTGGAGCCCCCCATGAGTGCCAGTGAGGGAGGGGCCTTCTGTGAGAGAGAGTGTGCGTGTGGTTGCCGGGTGCATGGCTGTGTGGAAGCCGACAGGAGGGCGTGGACACCTTCGGGGGTGCAAGCGTGTGGCTGGTGTGCTGGGTGGTGGTGGTGTGGGGGACGGAGAGGAGGGAGTCCCCTGAGCGTGGGTAGCAGGAAAGAATGTGCCTGCATGTGCTTTGCTGTGAGCAGAGGTAGATGTTTGTGGCTGAGGGTGTGAAATTCATTCGGAAGCGCAGCGCTAGCTGGACAGGCAAGAGATAAGGATATGAGGATGGTGGCAGAGGCACCCTCCCCCGAATCTCTGCTGGAGGGCCCGCCTGAGGTCTGATCTGCCCCTCCACTCCCAGCCCCTCTGCTGCTAGCTGTGGTCTCTGGCCCCAGCCTGTACTCCAGTTGCTGTAAGGGCATCCGTTTCCCCGCTGGGGCCACTGTGATGATGACGGAGAGAAGCGGTAGGGTTGGAATAGAATCCGGAAGATGGGGCTAGGATAGAGTGTGGGACAGTCAGTGAGTCTGGCGGGCACCCAAGAGACAGAGCTACGGAGAGCTTAGAGTGGGTGAGGGCAGAGAGCTAGGGGGAGAATTTCAGCGAAGGGGAGTCAGGGTTTCCTGTCTGTTGTGTATCCACAGCCCCTTATGGGTGGGGTGAGGTGGAGGGGGGGAGAGGACAGTGTGCCCCTTTGTGGTGACAGAGATGCACACCATCAGGTGTGAAGGTTACCTTTGCCTGAGTGGGCACGTGTTTGGGAGTGGAGGTGTGTGTGGATTGTGTGCTTGTTTCCAAGGCAGGAGAATGGAGAGTGTTTCTATCTGTGAAGTGTGTGTGTGTGTGTTTGTTCCATGTGTTATTCACCTCTGCTTCTGCATGTGTGCCTGTGTGTTTGTGTGTGGGGATGCGTGGTTAAGGTGTCTCCTCCTCCCTTTGCTTGTTTCATGACAGAGTGGGGGCATTCTGTGTGCGCGTGTGCGTGCGCGTGTGTGTATCTGTGTGCAGCATATTCACTGCTCAGGTGTGAAGGCAGCAGGGTTGCCCAGAGGTGGGGGACTCAACGCATGTGGGGAGGATCCCTAAGTAGCCTCTTTCTCCCCTCCCCGCAACACGGGATCTTGTGATCTGCCTGGTCCATCTGACAGCGGGTTTTTTGGGGAGCCGGATGCCTTCCCTATGTTCACCACCAACAACCGAGTGAAGAGGAGACCTTCCCCCTATGAGATGGAGATTACCGATGGTGAGTCTGCCCCACCCCACCGCTGTATCTGCCCCTCACGCTGGTTAGAGCCCTTTGCAGGAGGGAACATCTGAGGCTACTCTGTAGGTGTCACAAAGGTGGGTGGGCCACTTTCGAAACCCAAACTGCTGAAGCCCTTCACTCTGCAGCTGAGCTGGGGCTAGGTAAAGTCCTGCGTGGGGCTAGCAGGACCACACTCACAGTCCCGTGAAGAGGAGACATGGAAGAGAGACACATAATGTGCTTAGCCCAAACCTCTGGAGTTAGTTCCAGTCCCCAATCCAGGCTCCATTCCTATACTTTGGCAAGGATCCCAAGTGAGCGCAGAAACACACAGTGTCCCCAAACCCCCCATTGTAGGCACTGACCCTCAGGGATTCCCTGCACTTCCTCCCAAGTCTTCCTTAGAGTCTGGAGTCTGCTTCCTCCCTGCAATGAAGTCATCAAGGGTTTCCTCCAAGGACCCTACACAGTAGGCTCCCCTTGTCTCCCATTAACACATTCTGGGCTAAGACCTGGAGTTCCCTTCCTGACATCATGGATTCTACCTTGACCCCTGGATTCCCTGAGAAGGGCCTTGGCACTGCTCCTTTAAGGTACTTGAATGTTCCCTGAACTTGCAGGGATGGTTTGGACAAATGGGAGATTTGGAAGACCCTCACTGTCTTCCCAAGGTTGACCTTGTATAGTAGATTGGTCCCAGCACCAGGGGTAGGAGAGCAGGTACTTCAGAGCTGAGGGACTTTGAGCCAGACCCAGATGCTCCCAGAACTTCAGCTTGGCTGTGGCCTGGGGCTCCTGTAGGAAGGCTGCCCAAGGCCTCAGAGCCAGGCTGAGATTTATGCTGCAAACTGGTGGGAGGGATATGGGTATGGAGCTGGAGGTGGAGCCCTCTGTGGTGTTCTGGAAAGGAGAGGGGCTGGCGTCTGGACAACAGAAAAGACTTCAAAAGACCCAAGCAGCCTGGGGCACAGGTGTGCAGGGCTGAGAGGCATGGGTGCCTTGCTCTAGATTAGAGGGGAGTTCTCTAGTGTAGGAGAGGTGGGTGTACCAAACAAGAAGTAGACAGGACCAGCCCTGAAGTTCCCCAGGGATGAGGCATTTTCTACAATAGGCAGAGGAGGCAGAGCACAGGGGTGAGGGTTTGTGGGGTGTGCAGGAGTGTAAGGCAGTCATTACCCATAAGTGTTGGCAATATTTACCAAGCACCTACTCAGTGCTGGCCAGAGAGAGAGGCAGAGGACACCAGGAGAGGTAGACAGATTCAGGAAAGAGGAAGGTGAGGAGACGGGGGGGTTCTCTGGAAAAAACCACAGAGGAATAGGCAGACATGTAGGTAAAGGGTGTGTCTAGGGGACACTGAAATTAGAGACTGAACCCAAAAGAGTCCATAGAAGTAGAAATAATGCAAGATCTAGAGTTAGGACTTGATGTGGATTCCTGTTGCTGAATTGCTACCACCATGTATTGGATACCTACTATGTGCCATGGACTATGTGTGCTTAGTTTCTGTTTATTCCTTACCACAAACTCATGAGGGCAATATTACTGTTTTCATTTCACAGATAAGGAAATTGAGGCTGAGAGAGGTTAAGCAGCTTGATCAAGGTCACACAGCTAAGTCCTGGGTCACACAGCTAAGTCCTGGACCACCCTCATAACACTGGTCTTAAGCTTTGGAATAAGTCCTGACTACTTCCCCACCACCTCCCCTTCTGGATGTAGTCTAGCTCCAGCTGTGACAGCAGTCATAAGCACCTCCTCCGCAATTAGGAGCTCCCTCAAGATCACCAGCATTAGCCATGGTGGAGGGACTGTCCTCCCTATATCACTGCTGAGGGATGCTCTTTGTCTGGCCTGGAGGCCTGAAAGCAACAAGTATTTTCCTCAGAGGTATCCCAGGGTAGAACTGCCCTGCAGTTGTGCTGTGTTTTTCCCAGGCTGGGTCTGGCCTTTGGCAAAGAGTCAGCTGGGCTGGGGCCTGCTAGGGTTTGGAAAGGCAGCTTCAGAGGTGCCGTGGGTAGGAGATGGTGATCCTTCCCAGGAAAAGTGTGTGTGTGTGTGTGTGTGCACGCACATGCATGTGCATGCCTGTGTGCGTGTAGGAGAGAGAAAGATGATCAGGCAGCAAGTGCAGGATGGATGAGCTGATTCATAGACTGACCACTGAGGTGAGGTCTGCTTCCATCCCAGCTTCAGTCTTCTTAGCTATAAAATGAGCAGTGGGACTTAGATGAGGCCTTTGCCCTTCTCCTCTACCCCGGTTTTCACACTCCGAGGTCTGGTTCCAGGGGTTACTAGAAGAGGGCAAATAAATATCCCAGGACTGTCAGTTCCTTCAGTGCACAGAGCTTCCTGGACTATGTGACCCTGGCTTGTGCCTCAATGTTAGGGAGAGAAGCAGTTTCCTCAGCCCAGAAGTTCAAGAGCACTAGCAGGACCCTTCACTGTCTTCCCCTGACTTTACAAATCCCAAGTCAGGCTTGAACACAGCACAGTGCTTTGCACGCCATAAGTGCCCTAGACATGTGTGCTGGTGTCTACCACTGCTCCATAAGTCTTCATACATGGAATGTTAGTGACTATTGGGCCAAACCATAACCAGTGCATTGTAGACACGGGGAGACTGAGGCAGGCTTCAGAAGCCTGCCTAGAGCTATAGGCCATGGCTGTGCATAGCTGTGTCTTCACTTCTCTCCTGAGTATGAGAGCCTTTCTGCATTGATCTCTACTTTCCCCTCCATTCCCCACCTGCCACCATGATGGGTCAGTCAGCAGACATTTTCTAAGCCCCTACTCTGTGCTTTCCATCACCCTTAGGATAAAGTCCCCCCACCTTACTGCAGGGCCCTGTGGAGTCTGGACCCTGCCTACTCTGATCTTGTGCACAGAACTCCAGCCAGCCTGGCTTCAAGCCTTGTTTAGTGCAGGGCCTGTACATTCCCTCAGCTTGGATACTCTTCTTCCTCTCCCCTTCCTGTTCCTGGCTAGTTCTTCACAGCCTCAGAACAGCCTTCCCAGCCACTGGAGCTAAACATGGAGCTTCTTTTCATTACAATTCAGCCCTTGTTTTGTTTGTTTGTTTGTTTGTTTTGTTTTGTTTTTAAATATTTGTTTCCCCATTAAAACGTAAGCTCCATGAGGGCAGGCACTCTATTTAGTTCACCATTGTTCCTCAGTGCCTAGCACAGTGCCTGGTTGTTAGCAAAAAACTGATACATGGATAATAATAGCTAACATTTATTGACTGCTAAGCTGAGGCAGGCATTGTCTTAAGTTCTTTACCTGTGTTAGGTATGAGACCCGTGTAACAGCTCATGACTTAGTAGTATTACTTTCATTTTGCAGGTGGTGGTGAAGTCAAGGCACTTCACAAGTTTTTTTGTTTTGCTTTGTTTTTTTGTTTTTTGTTTTGTTTGTTTGTTTGTTTGCTTTTTGAGACGGAGTCTCGCTCTCTCGCCCAGGCTGGAGTGCGGTGGTGTGATCTCCACTCACTGCAAGCTCTGCCTCCCGGATTCACGCCATTCTCCTGCCTCAGCCTCCCGTGTAGCTGGGACTACAGGCGCCCACCACCTCATCTGGCTAATTTTTTTGTATTTTTAGTAGAGACGGAGTTTCACCGTGTTAGCCAGGATGATCTCGATCTCCTGACCTCGTGATCCACCCGTCTCGGCCTCCCAAAGTGCTGGGATTACAGGCGTGAGCCACCGCGCCCGGCCCACTTCACAAGTTTTTATGTCACTTGCCCAGAGTCATTAATTTAGGCAGGGATAGTCAAATAGGAATGGAGTCTGTCTCCTTAGACATAACTGTGAGGCCTCTTGGCACAAGTGAATGGATGAATGAATAACATAAGGTCCCTGTCCTCAAATATCTCACAGCCCAGGGAGGGAGACAAGCACAGAAACCTAAGTAATGATCAAGAGTGATGGAGTTCCAGGGATTGCAGTATGGGGTGGTTGGTTAGATCTGTCTGGAGGGGTTGAGGAAGTTCCCATAGAGGAGGAAGCACAGGAACTTGAATTTGAAGGGTGGATGTTTTCTAAGTGAAAGGAAAGTAGGCATTCTAGGTTTCTCAAGTTTCCCAATGGATGGAGATGCCTTTGGGGAAGGAATCTCAAGCCCATTCTCCTAACCCTTGTCTTCCTAATCTCCAGGTCCCCACACCAAAGTTGTGCGGCGTATCTTCACCAACAGCCGGGAGCGATGGCGGCAGCAGAATGTGAACGGGGCCTTTGCCGAGCTCCGCAAGCTGATCCCCACACATCCCCCGGACAAGAAGCTCAGCAAGAATGAGATCCTCCGCCTGGCCATGAAGTATATCAACTTCTTGGCCAAGCTGCTCAATGACCAGGAGGAGGAGGGCACCCAGCGGGCCAAGCCTGGCAAGGACCCTGTGGTGGGAGCTGGTGGGGGTGGAGGTGGGGGAGGGGGCGGCGCGCCCCCAGATGACCTCCTGCAGGACGTGCTTTCCCCCAACTCCAGCTGTGGCAGCTCCCTGGACGGGGCAGCGAGCCCGGACAGCTACACAGAGGAGCCTGCGCCCAAGCACACGGCCCGCAGCCTTCATCCTGCCATGCTGCCCGCCGCCGATGGAGCCGGCCCTCGGTGATGGGTCTGGGCCAGCAGGATCAGCCAGGAGGGCGTCCTTAGGCTGCTGGGATGGTGGGCTTCAGGGCAGGTGGGATGAGAACTGGGCCGTTCTGAAGCAAGGCGGTGGACTTGAACTTTCCTGGATGTCTGAACTTTGGGAAGCCTTTACTGACCCTGGGGCTGGTTTTCTGTTTCCTGTACCAGTAGGAGATCAGAAAAACGGAGCAAAGTGGTAGGTACTTTTTGTGAAGACGGCACGGTCTTCCCTCTTCCCTCAGTCCCTAATCTTTCCCAAGTAAGAGGCTGGAGTTGTCACTGCTTTTGGCCTGGAGTTTGGGATCCCTGTCTTTCCTGAGATGTGGGGTTGTCAGCTCTCATCTGAGGCATCCAACAGTCTCTGCCTTGCCTTTAGCCCCTCCCAAGCTGGCTGGGGTGGCCTGTGTGGCCACTTCCGTCCATATTTATAGGTACCCAATAGCTGCCCATTTCGTGAGCCCCATCTTCACCCAGGCCTATGTTGATCCATCCAGCTTGCCAGATGCTGCAGAGTCACAAGCCTCGAGGTGCCTTCTTCAGGGCCTGGTTGAAGATGATCAGTGGACAGTCTGCTCTAGATGAGCTGGGCCAGAGGGTCAGGAAACCCAGTTGCCCTTATTTCTTGCCCTGGGCATCAAAGTTCTGCTTTCTCCCCACTGAGACTTGCCTTCCTAAGCCTGGGGCTGTGGAGACCGTGTCTGCAGCCCTGAGAGAGCCCTGTTGGGCTTTGTGTGAAGGCAGAGAAAGGGACAATGATATTAGAGTGATATGGAGCAAGAGATATTTTGGGCACGTGGACTTCAACTCCTCCACATCACTGTTCATGCTGGCGAGTGAATGCCAGTGTGCTGATGGGCGTATGCGGGTGCTGAGTAGATGCGCAGCCCCATCTGTGCATTCTCCTAGATGCTTAGAGGGATTTCTTTGCTGTAAGATGTCTGTTTGCTGATGTTCTGGTCTGTGTTCCGAATTGAGCACAAACTCTGTCCTATGAATGCTTTGCATTTGGAATTTTTGCTTGACTTCAGTTATTGGTGGAATCTTTAGCTCTCAATAGGACCAGGATCCAGCCTCACTTCTAGGGTATGGGAAATCCAGTCAGAGACCAGGCCCTGGCTAAGACCCACACATATGCACATTCACTTAGCAGAACCTTAAACACCCCTCAGTTGTGCAGCTGTCATCAAGGGTGTGTCTGGGAGGTTGGTTTAATGCAATAGGAGTGCTCCCCTCTGAAAATTGTACATGAAATTTTTGTAAATCACATCCTTATTCTTCATCTTTTAAAGAAATAACCACTGCAAGTCCTTTTGTAAAGTGAAGAATCCTTTTGTAGAATGAACCACTGCCCCTTCATTGATTTCCTGTGTCAATCCAGATGGTGGGATGTGGTTTTCTTAAGGTGAGGCCTGTCTGTGACCTGCATCTAAGCCCAGGGGACAAACTGCACAGAAGTCCTCCTCTATGTCTGTCATTGTACCCTTAAGTCACCCCAGCCCTCTCCCTCTAGGCTCTGCCTTCGAGGTCAGAGGAAAGATAGGCTATGGTCCCGTCCTGTCATGCAATAACTCATTACTGTGGCTGTCTGGAAAGCCCCTCTTATAGTTTGGGCTTCAACCCAGTGGCTTGCCCTCACCATGATGGGGCCCTAATTCAGCCATGTGCAGACAGATAATATGTCTGCTCCCCTCCCCTTCCTTTTAAGGAAGGTCCAATTCTTGAGCTTGGGGCAACATTGTTCACCTTTGTAGCACTCTGGCTCCGCATTTAATTTCAGGCTCCCCAGATCATGTTTTGGTGAGCATTAGGGTTGCTCCTTTCCAATGTTTGGAAGATCCTGTGAGGAACCCCATCTGTCTAAAGATAGAGTCATTGTTGTAGGATCTAAAGCTTTGCTTCACAGTGGATTCGCTTGACTTAGGAATGAGAAGTAGCCACAGTGTGGATGGGTGGACGGGTTTCATGAGATGGATCAGATATTTTATCAAGAACTCAAACTTCTGGCTCCCTCTTCTTTCAGACTTGCCATGTGACTCTGCCTTGGCCTATCTCCTGGGGCTATGGTGTGGACTGAATGGGATCATGAAAGTAGACAGTTTTGAGAGCATAAAGAGCTTTCTTTCCCCCTCAATCTCAATCCTGCAGTGGGGTTTTGCAGCCTGAGTCCACGACCTAGGCAGTGGGCTGGTGTGCCTGACTGCCCAGCATTTGGGTAATTTCGATTGTAAACCACTTTGGCCTGAGTTATCGAGATTGTCCTCATTTCTCCAGATTATCTATTTTTTTTTTTGTTTTTTGTGAGAGACAGTGTCTTGTTCTGTCACTCAGGCTGGAGTGCAGTGGTGCCATCATTGCTCTCTGCAGCCTTGAACTCTGGGCTCAAGCAATCCTCCCACCTCAGCCTCCCGAGTAGGGAGGACCACAGGTGTGAGCCACCACACCTGGCTATTTTTTACATTTTTTTTTTCTTTTTTGGTAGAGATGGAGTCTTGCTATATTGCCCAGGCTGGTCTTGAAGTCCTGGCTTCAAGCAATTCTCCTGCCTCTGCCTCTAGAAGCACTGGGATCACAGGTGTGAGCCATTGCACCCAGCCCAGATTGTCTTAATTTCTGTCTTGTTCCAAGGCCAGAGACAGTAATGAGAATGGAAAAGAGATATGGGAATACTGGCAGACTGTGTAAAATGTAATGCAACTACCCAAAACAAGCCTGGTAGGAAAGGGCAAGGCTTTAGGTCTTTGTAAGAACTAAAGAAGATCCGTAATTTTTATTTTCACCCTCTGTACCCCATGACCTTATCCTTCCTCTCCTTCCTTGTTACCCATGAAAAACTGGCAACATTCCAAGAATAGCATCTGTACAAAGGGGAAAGAACATAAAGGTAAAACAAAACAAAACACAACATTTTGAGAACAAAGATGACTGTAACCACTGAAGGGAATCACATCTTTTAAGACAAATTCATATTCTTTTATTTGTTATGGCAAATGACAAGATGGTACAACCTTTATTCTTTTCCAAAATAAAACAAAGGGCACAGCATCTATAGTCAGCCGACAACTATTTCTGCCTTTTGGGGGTGGGTCTGGCCGTACTTGTGATTTCGATGGTACGTGACCCTCTGCTGAAGACTTGCCCCCTGCCCATGTACATAGTGCATTGTTTCTGTGGGCGGGCCCAGCACTTTCCGTCAATGTTGTACTGTATGTGATGAATTGCGTTGGTCTCTGCATTTTTCTGCAGAAGAGGAGTAACCGCTCTAGGTACCTTGATCTTTGTACAGCCCAGAGGCCAACACTGTGGGTGTGTGACTCTTTAGCAAAAAAAACCCATGTGGTGATGATGTGTGTATATATATAAGGATATATCGGGAAGATTTCTAAATAAAAGTTTTACAAAGGGGCCTTAGGACTCTGTGCTTGCCTTGCACCCCTAGGCCTCAGACTCGGGACATTGAAAGAAAAGGCATGGCAAGAAACTGTTTCTCCTGACATGGGGAGCCTCCAGGACTCAGCTGTAGTCTTAGGAAGTGGGATTCCACCCTCGACTCTGAAGGCAGGCCTGCTGGGGAGGAGACAGCCTTCCTCTATAGGGTTTCCATTCTTTCCCTCCGCAAGCCTCATAGAGGGGGCCTGTCCCCTCAGCTTCATGCACCCATGCTTGTAGCTCAGGAAGCCTCAGCAGACATCCCCTCTTTGTGTTGGGATCAGCTTCCATGGCTGGGACAGTTGTATATATCCTAGGTTCAGGACAGATTAAGGCCATACCATAGGAGGGCCCCAGGTTCCCTGATGACTCAACAGTGGCGGCTGCAGCTCTTATGCCTGGTTCTTGAGGACTGGGGACTCGGTGACGAAGTCTGAAGGCACTGGAAGTCGAGAGTGGAGGTTCTGTAGCAGGCTCCATATCATCCGGGAGGACTTCCCTGGAGGCTCAGGAATGGGAATGTGGTTTAGATGATACAACCTTTATTCTTTTCCAAAAATAAAACAAAGGGCACAGCATTTGGGGCTGGGGGAAGCCACTGCATGTGGACCATTTGATCCTCAGGGATTTCAGTAGGTCACACAGGCACTTCTAATGAAGTATCATGCCTTCCTTTCTTTCTTTCGTTTATTTAAATATTTTTTCAAGATATGAGATCTTGCTTCTTCTAGCCTTTTGCCCCAGCTGATCTTGAACTGAGCTCAGGAGTTCAAGGGTCATCAAGGTGAAAAAGAAACAAAAGGTGCAAAAACTGGAAGGTTTTTGTCTCAACCCCTTGAGCAGTTGGGACTACAGCATGTGCCACTGGCACCCTGTTTCATTTAACAAATATTTATTGAGCATCTAGTGTGGGCCTGGTATTGTTCTAGGTACTGGGGATCCCACACTAAATAAAACAAAGATCCCTGTTCTTGTTCTGGTGGAGCTTAACTTCTAGCAGGGGAGACGGTAAACACACAGACACACACATCTGTAATAAATATGTTGATTCTATAGTAAGTTACAACATGATTAGTATTAAGATAAAAGTTGTGCCAGGAGGTGAATTCAAGGACCTCACGGATAACTCTGGCTCCTTTGGGGGGTGAACCTTGTTCATCCTGCCAGGCTCTGACTTGGCTGTTCTTGTCCTCAAGGTGCTTCCAACCATAGATAGGAGGGCAGAAGCAAGGCAGTGCTTGGGGACCATGCTCTGACCTACAGAGAAGCTCCTTGGTTTTTGGAAGCTCCCAGGTGTGCTTCTCCCTGGTACAGGACAAGGAGGTACCTGGGATGATAGGACGGTGAGATTTAGCCTTGGGGTGAGCTGGCTGTGGGTCTCAGCAGTGGTGGTGTTGGCCTGGTCTGTGCTCACAGGCGGGAGGAGCAGTGTGAGGAAGGGACCTATTGTTAAGGGCTTGAGGCAGAGAAATGGGAAAGAGCGATCAAAGAGGCAGGAGAAACAGAGAGTGCTGTTTTAGAGACTGTGGTGTTCCAGAGGAAAAGGGCCTTTAGGGTGAAGGAAGTGGTTAGCCAAGTCCAAAGCGGCTGAGTGGTCAGGCAAGAAAGGCCTGCAAGTGTTGATTGGATTTAGCAATATGGAGGTCACTGATGACTTGGATGACAGTGACACAAGGGGAGGAATAGAGGCAGAAGCCTCACTGTCCTGGACTAAAGAATGGGAAGAGAGGCGCACCATTTCCAGAAGGACTTTTCCCAGGAGAGGGCAAAGCATTCCACGTTGAGGTCTGGAAGGGCCCGTGAACTCTGTGGCCAGCAAGGCAAAAGCGATGAGGTGATAGAATGTCCAGGCTGCCCTGACCCTGGGGGGCCACCTGGGTCTCCAGAAGAGGAGACAGGCCCAGAGAAGAAAAGAGTCTTTCCAGGGCCACATGTCCCATAGTGGTCGGCAGGGGAGGACCAGGCTTCCCACCTCCCAAGACAGCTCAGTCCCGGAGGCACTTGGGGGCCCCTCTGTCCTCCAGGGGAAAGGGCAGCAACCGGGGCCTTGCCTGAAATGGCCCTGCTGACCCGGTCAGCCTCAACCCTCACCACTTTTTTATTCTCTTTGCTCCGACTGTACAACCATTTCTATTCCAGATCACATTCTTTTATTTTTTTATGACCTTCTGGTTTTTGCACCTTTTGTTTCTTTTTCCCAGGACAATCTACCCATCCTCTCTTTCCGCCCTCCTTTCATTTGGTTAACTTGTCCTCAACATCCAGGCAACTGCCCTGACTATGGGGTCAGCTGCCTCCTTGGTGCCCGCCACGGGCCTTCCTTTCCTTGTCTGCTTTCCCACTAAAACATGAGCTCCTTGAGGCAATACCACGTGCGATCTATCTCTTCGCCTCCGGTGCCCTGTGATAGACCTGGCACAGGTGCTTTCATCATTTGCTGAATGAGAAGATTCCCCTCTCTGGAATCTCCTAGCTCCGTTCTGAGGCCGGCATGGAATGAAAGAGTGGAGATGGATGGGAGGCAGAATCATTGCTACAGAGATGCAGCTCCAGGGCCTTCTGCGAAAGCCATGGTCCTGAGCTAGTCAGGGGCAGATGTACAGCTCCACCCCTAGCACTGCTTTTGTTGCTGTGGGCAGAGGGAGGACGGGTGTAGGCTTTCTTGGGCTGGGCCGCAGCTGCCTGGTTATCATACTGGACCTGGGTGGGGTGAGGTGGGGAGATAGGAAGATTGGGAGGCCGTTGATCTGGTCTGCTCATGGCAGCCCAGCCTCCTCATGCCTGCCCGCTACCTCCTCTATGTGCAAAACAGCTAACTGTTCCCTAGAAGCTAGCACTCCCCCTCTGGCCCCACTGCCCTTGTGAACCAGTAAAGTGCCACTGACCAGCCTGTGGGGACACAGGCCATGGTGCTGGGCACGGTGTCCAGCAACAGAGGTTCTGCCACTGTGAGTCAGAGTAAGGAAGGGAGTAAGTCTGGATCACCCAAGCCATCCTCTCCATTGTGCGGAGGAGGAAATGAGGCCTGGAGGGGAAGTGGCTCGACTAAGGTTACCTAGGATTGGAGTCAGATCTGAGTCCAGAGCCAGTGCTCACTACCTCTCAGGAAAGGAAGACAAAATAGTCGACAGGTAGTTGGTGTCCTTAGAGCGAATAGGCCTGGGCTGTGCAGGAACACAGCAGCTCAGCCTGCCCCAGCAATCTGTTAGGACTGAGCAATCAGTGTGGGTGCTGGACAGCTTGCTTCAAGCAGTGGGCCCGGCTTGAGGACAAGCCCAGTGGGTAGTCAGGGCAGTCAATTTGGTATCAGTTCAAGAAGAGAAAGGCCGGGGCGCAGAAGGCAGTGAATGGGAAGGGCAATTGGGCCAACAGAAAGAGGCTGATCTTTGGAGTCAGACCACTGGGTTGAAGTTCCAGCTGTGGGACTAAGGGTGGGATTTAAAAATCATGTGTGTGAAGTGCTTATGTTTTGTAGAAAACAGCCATTATTGTTCATGGAAATGGGATTGGGATGGGGGTATGCTTGGGAACGGCAGAAGAGAGAACGAAGAGGAAGCTGTGGGAACCCTCCTCATTCACAGCAACAGGAATTCCTGCTGAGCAGTGCTGGGGAGCCAGCAAGGGACCACCCTGGCCCTGTCTGCAGGGGCTCACAGGCTAGGTGAAAGTGGGGTGAAGGGAATGGATACAGAGCCCTCCACCCTGGAGGCAAGTGCTGTGTGAGAGAGGCCTGGTGGCCACGGGAGACCCAGCTCTGGCAGTAGAGACCCGGGGTGAACATTAGCTAAATAGAAGGAGCCTGAGGAAGAGGCTTGGGGAAAGCCTCCTGGAGGGGCTGCCATTTTCTGTCTTGGGCCCCAGCATCTCTCAATGGCAGATGCTGGCCGCCCCGGGGATGCTCATCCTCCTGAGTCCCCTCCTCCTGTCCAGGCCACCTGGCTCAGGGCTGGGCTGCTGGAGCTCCCTGCTGCCCACTGTCCTGTTCCTCTGGCTCCTCCTTTCTCTTCCTACCTCTCCCCACTTGCTTGGTCCGAGCCCTGCCTCCCTCCCCAGCTCCCGGCCTTTTCTGTCCACACAATAACAGGATGTGATCCGTTCGAAGAGAGGAAGTGGGGAGGACGGGCAGTGCTGATAGCGCGTTTCTGACTCTCCACTCTCCACTCCTCCCCTCCCCTTTGGACCAGCCCCTGCAGCTGCCTCCTCCCCTAGGCTCTGTCTGGGTCTCCCTCTGGGTTCAGAAGGGATGAGTTTGGGATCGTCAGGCCAAGCCTATGGAGAGATGCACACTAGCCATGCTCTCTGCAGAGCCTGCCTTCCTAGGAGATTCACTGGGTTAGCTTTGGACCCTGGGTTATTCTGAGCTGCTGGAGCCTGAGGGTGGCAGGTGGGTCCCTCACCTCTAGGCAGCAGGGTGCTACCTGCCCATCTGCTTCCCGAAGTCCACATGTGTCTGATCCAAGCAGAGAGATGATAGAATCAGTGGAATGTCGTTATCAGGTACTGTCTATGCTTGGCCTTGCACAGCATGTGGGATGGGCTGCACAAGGAGGAAACGGTCTCCGAGAGGCAAAGCAGGAACTAGGAACTAAGCTGGAGCTAGAACCTAGATCTGCTGGTGTTCTATCACCTCTCTTAGGTCAGCATTGTCAAATAGAACTTTCTGTGATGATGGCAGTGTCCTGTGTCTGTCCTGTCCAATGTTATAGCCACTAACCACATGTGGCTCTTGAGCACTTGAAGTGCAGCTAGTGCAAGTCATTGCATTTTTATTCATTTAACACAGTGACTTATTTATTTATTTATTTGTTTGTTTGTTTATTTGTTTATTTTATTATTATTTTTTCGAGACAGAATTTTGCTCTTTCCCCCAGGCTGGAGTGCAGTGGCACAACGTCAGCTCACTGCAACCTCTGCCTTCCAGTTTCAAGCAATTCTCCTGCCCCAGCCTCCCAAGTAGCTGGGATTACAGGTGCCCGCCACCACACCCAGCTAATTTTTGTATTTTTAGTAGAGTGGGGGTTTCACCATGTTGGCCAGGCTGGTATCGAACTCCTGACCTCGTGATCTGCCCGCCTCAGCCTCCCAACGTGCTGGGATTACAGGTGTGAGTCACTGTGTCTGGCCAACAACATGAATTTTAAGTTGAATTATTCTGAATGTAAGGGCCATGTGTGGCTAGTGGTTGCCATGCTGGACAACGCAGTTTTAGCCTTTCTAATTCATTAAGTCATTGTACACTTACTGTCATCTTTGCTGAACAGGGCAGTTCTAGGAATGCAGACCAATCAGGTAGTTGCAGGCATGTGGAGTGCTGCCCTAGAAGTCAGCCAGGGCAGGAGTTTGACTCACCTGGGGGTCATGCAAGGCTTCCAGAAGAAGTTGGTTCTTGAAGGATGAATAGGAATTTGTCGGGTGTGCAAAGAGAGGAATGGCATTCAGGGTAGCAGGAACAGCAGGACAGAGGTACAGCCTTGGGAAAGAGTGGGCTGTGCTTTGGAAGCTGCAGCCTGGCAGCTGGTAAGGCACCTGTGGTGGAGAGTGTTAGGGCTGAAGAAGTCTCAGGGCCTTGAATGCTGCGAAGCAATGGGAAGTCACAGAGGGTTGTGAGCAGGTAGGAGGACATCAGATCTTTTTTTTAGGGACTCTGTGGGTAATCAATGTGGAAAGGCCACACTGAAGGCAGGGAGACCACTGAGGTGTCAGAGCTGCAGGCCCCCACAGCATGGCACAGCGAGGCTGCTTAGAGAGAGGCAGGAAAGCTTGTCTTCCTGCTTCCACAGAGTCAGACAGCAGGATATGTTTGAGAAAAGCAAGACTGCAGTGCTATGGTCCTAGGACTTGAAGACCTGGAGCTCAGGAGAGCCCGGAATCCTCCTGCAGCCAAGCCTCAGTGAGCTCTTTCTTTTCCCAGCACACTTCCACAACCTCTCCACCTATTCCACCTTCCTACTTCATTCCTATTATGATGCCAGTACCCAGAGAAGAGCAGAGATGAGGCTCTGATGTGTCAGAGTAAAAATGCTTTATGCAAATCCTCTGTGAAGATCAAGTGTTGGTAGGAGGCCGGGGGCCTCCACATCCCAGACCTGGGAAGCTCAGAAAGAGGATGTGAGTCACCAAAGTTTAGCCTCAGCTGCTCTAAGCCTTGTGCTGTTTATGTCCAAGGGCTGTGCTTTCACTTCTGTTGTCCTGCTGATCCCTCCCTAGAATCCAGTGTAGAGGGGACAGTTACTCCTGTTTTACAGATGAGGAATACTGAGGTCACAGAAGTGATTTGCCCAAGGTGAAGTGGCTAAGAGAGAAGCTTAACTGAGATTCCATCCTGGGCTGTTTGGAGAGCCAGTCCCCATACTCTACATCAGGTGAGCTACGAATACTGCCATGATCACTACAGACAGGCACTGCACAGTTCCAGACAGTTAGGACAGGACTCCTCTGAGGGGAAATCAGGGGAGGGCCCCATATGTAGGGGGAGGGGTAGTTTGGCTCTGCGTTATTTCATGAGTTCCCTGATTTAGGGGAGGTACAATGTCTCCTGACTCAGTCTCACTCATGCAGATGGTGGTCTGATGATAACATCACCTGCCCCTGCCTGCCTCCCACACCCTTGCCAACCCGTGACAAGAGTCCCCCAAGACCCCTGCCTTTCCAAGACCGAGTAGAGCTACGGGACCAAGTTGGAAAACCCTTTCCCACCCTATGCCTGGTGACAGCTCAGCCAGCTGAGCCACAGGAGCCCAGGGTCCTCAGCCCTTCCCAGCTAACCCTCTGCGGCTTGGGACCTGTGGTGTTCCTGTGTCCCAGGCTCTGCGGGATCTCGGAGGGGGCTGGGCCTTCTGCCCTCTGGCAGTTCCCACACGGGCTGGCTGAGGCTCCTACTCTCTGCACTCCGCCCCTCTCTCCAGCAATCCCCTGGGAGCCACTGTATTCAATGGGCTATCAGGCTTCCCCATCACTCTCACGCCCCCCTCCATTACCCCTGAATAGGTGGGATCCAGACCCACACAAGCACTCCCAGCCCCAAGTCCCCAGCCAATCTTTCCCAGGATCGCCTGGGACCTCACAGTTCTGATGCACTACCTGCCTAGCCCTGCTCAAGACTCAAGGTCCTGGGAGGCTGGCACTCCAAGAGACTGCCATTCAATTGTTTGGCAGCAGCATATTCTAAAGCAGCAGTGTAAACTCAGCGCCAGTACCCTCAGATTGTAAGATTCTGCTCAGTGAGCCTCAGATGCCAAGATTCTGCTCAGTGAGCCTAGTCCCAGGTAAAAGTTGGGATCTCTAAGATCTCCGTTTCCATCACCCTAAGCGCTGCCCTTCAGGGATTCTATGTGTCTCCAGCGTCCTTTGGGTTTTTGGCGGCTGCAGCAGCTTCTGGCCACAATACAAGGAGAGACCTACATGGGGTGGGGCAGGCAGGACAGGTGGTGGTTGCCTGGCTTGTTTTTTTGAGGGGAGGTGGGAGGCTGTTGGCCATGGGCCCCTTTAGGGTCCACATCTGCTGGGTTGGGGCTCAGCCAAAGCCGGGCTGTCCAGTCCAGTTGCCGGGGCTGCGGAGGCGAGGCAGGGAGCCCGGCTGGCAGGCTGTGTGATGCTAATGAGGCAGGGAGGTGCGGCTTTTGTCCTGCACTTGTCCTTGCTGGAGGGTCCTCGGAGAGAGAAACAGGTCCCTCCTCAGAACCAAGTGGCTGTGATTAGCCTTCCATCACTCACTTTGATGGTTCCCAGTGCTCTGAGGGGTGTGGACAGGGACTGGGGAGGGGAGCCAAGCAAGCCTGGTCCCGTGCCCATCCCTGTGCTTTCCAGGGAGCGTCCAAAAAAAAAAAAAAAAAAAAAACCACCACACTGAGTCAAGACCAGAGTGACAACACTGCTCCATCCTCTTCTCCCTGAAGGGCCCTCGAGCTCCCCAAGGGATCCAGCGCATCCTTTCTGACTTTCCAGCTCTGAGCCTTTGCCACACCTGAGATGCCCTTTCTGTAGACTCCCACGCCAGGAGCAGGTTTTGGGTCAGACTCAATCTCAGGTGCTGCCGCTGCTGCTTCCCTCCACCCTGGGAACTGGGGCCTCTCCTATTTCTGAATGAACAGAGCCCCTGAGCTGTGTCTAGGTGCTGCTCAACATTGCCTGCGTTCGAGTCCTGACCTCATCACCTTGTTTGTTCATGAGCTGCTCAGTCCTGAGGCAATGTGTCACTGGTTGGTCGCTAATGGTCCCATCCTGCCCAGTGTGTGTGAGGCCCACCCACAGGAGGTGCTTAGTGAATATTTACTGAGTGATCTCATCAGACTCCAGGGTGGGCGAGCACAAATGAATCATTGAAGTTTGTAATGATTCATTGTACAGATGGGGAGGGATGTGACCTGTACAGGGCCACGCAGGGTGGTGAGTGACTTAGCTCCCCAGCGTCAGCTCTAGATCTCTTCTAGAGCAGGGCATCTCCAAGGTGAGTCCAGGGACACCCAAGAACTCTGAGGAGAAAGTTCAATGGGACATAAACCTGAATGGGAAAAATGTTACATCTTTATTTTCATCACCCCGTGACTGAAACTTAGTTTTTCCTTCCATTGTTAACGTAGGCAGCAAATCACAGCACTAGCAAACAGTGTCTGCGACTTTTGATACCAACAGAAATTACATCCCAGGTGATAGATTACCTTGAGATATTGTTCCCAATCATTATCTTTTTGAAATTATGGTTGATATTAGACATGTTGCTAGATCTTTTCATTTAATCCATGAGTAGGGAGGCACACATACAATTACATCATAAAAATTTAAAATATCTTGACAATCGTATTTCAATGCCTTTGATTTTCATTATTCTATGTATTTTATTTTTAAGGCATTAATTTTTAAGGGGATCATAGACTCCACCACACTGCCCCAGAGGTCCACGGTGCACAAGGCCAAAGCCTCTGCACAAAGCAGTGTCCTCGCTGACCCTCCAGCCCAGAGCTTGCATCTTTCCCGGCTCCATCTCTAGTCGGGAAGGGTTTGCATCATGCACTGGCGTCCTGATTTTGTAGGAAAGTTGCAGGAGAGGTAGGCACCTGCTTGTGTGATTGAAGGCGGCTTGAATGCTCCAATGTAGCCCCTTGGCCTGTCACTTTTAAAATCAGTATTTGTTGAGCACACCACACATGCCAGGTCCTGTTCTTAAAGCAATGACCAGAAGAGAGCAATGAAAAAAAAAACATTTTCTTTAGTGAAGTTTATATTCTGAGTGGAGAGACAGATGATAAATAAGAAAAATAAGTTAAATAAATAGTGGATAGGATGGGGATAAATGCCAAGGAGAATGAAACTGGGAAAGGAAATGGGGAGCGTGTGTGTGTGTATGTGTGTGTGTTTTAGGGGGTTTTCAGTGAAGGGAGTGCCTTTTTTGGAAGTCAGCAGGAGGATCTCACAGAAGAGGGGTCACTGGAGTCAAGACCTGAAGGAGATAAGGCAACAAGCCATGCAGATGTTTGGGGAAAGAGTGTAATGGAGGGGAACAGCTAGTGCAAGGGCCCTGAGGCTGCAGTGTACCTGGCGTGGACTGGTCCAGGGCAGCAAGGAAGCAGGAATGGCTGGAATGAGGAGGAGAGGAGTGAGAGATGGGTTGCAGAGGCCCCACATGGAGCCTGTAGTCCACATAGGGACTTTGGCTTTTACTTTGGATGGGATGCAATACCATTAGATGATTTGTTTTATTATTCTTTTATTTATATTTATTTATTTATTTTTAAGACACCGTCTCTGTTGCTTAGGTTGGAGTGCACTGGTGTAATTATAGCTCACAGCAGCCTTGATCTCCCAGGCTCAAGCAATCCCCCTACCTCAGCCCACTGAGTAGCTGGAACCACAGGCAGGCACCACCATGCCTTTGTTTTTTTTTTTTTTTTTTTTTTTGTTGTTGTTTTTGTTTTGTTTTGTTTTGTTTTTTGAGACGGATTCTCGCTCTGTCGCCCAGGCTGGAGTGCAGTGGCACGATCTCAGCTCACTGCAAGCTCCGCCTCCCAGGTTCACGCCATTCTCCCGCCTCAGCCTCCCGAGTAGCTGGGACTACAGGTGCCCGCCACCATGCCTGGCTAATTTTTTATATTTTTAGTAGAGACGGGGTTTCACCGAGTTAGCCAGGATGGTCTCGATCTCCTGACCTTGTGATCCGCCCACCTTGGCCTCCCAAAGTGCTGGGATTACAGGCGTGAGCCACTGCGCCCGGCCGCCTTTGGTTTTTAGTAGAGATGAGGTCTCACTATGTTGCCCAGGCTGGTCTCGAACTCCAGAGCTCACGCAGTCCTCCGGCCTCGGCCTCTCAGAGTGCTGGGATTATAGGTGTGAGCCACTGTGCCCGGCCTCATCGGAGAATATTGAATAGGCAAGGGACTAAATTTTCAAAAGAATCTCTCTGGCTGTCATGGTGAGAGCAGAAAGAATGGAGCATAGTAAAATTGGGGAGATCTGTTAAGACACTATTGTGATAAGGCTAATGAGAGATAAGGGGCTTGGATGTTGTAGCAATGGAGGTGGTAATAAGTATTACTCTAGAAGTCTAGATACATTTAGAAAGAGCCAAGAGGAACTACTGATGGATCCAGTGTGGAGAGCGTCATAAAGTCAAAATCAACTATGAGATCCTTCCTGTGAATTGCTGGGGGGCTGGAACAGCACATACTAAGCGGGAAGGCTGTGGGAGGAGCTGGTTTTCAGTGGGGCGAGCTCAGGAGCTCAGTTCAGGACATCTTATGTTTGAGACACCTGTCAGCGGAGTGGTCTGGGCTGGAAATGTGACTTTGGAAGAGATTTGCATTTGAATGGTATATGATGCAGCCAGGGCTGGGTCACCTGCCGCCATTCAGCTAGCACTGTGCCAAGTGCTTTCTAGCACCTTCTCACCTCACTCCCCCAACAAACCCAAGAGGAGGCTGCTATTATCACCCCCTTTATATAGATGGATAGACTAAAACCCAAGGGGGCAAGGGACTCACTAAAGTCACACCACCAGGAAAAGGCAGAAGCGGATTCCAACTTATATGTGTCCCATTTCAGAACTCAAGCTCTTTAACCCATATGTACTATTGTAATTTCTTCTTTTTTATTTTATTTTTATTGATACATAATATTTGTACATATTTATGGAGTATATGTGATTTTTGTTACATGCATAGGATGTATAATGATCAAGGCAGGGTATTTAGGAAATCCATCAGCTTGAGTATTTGTCATTTCTTTGTGTTGGGAGCATTTCAAATCCTCCTCTTTTCTAGCTTTTTTTTTTTTTTTTTTGAATCAGAGTTTCACTCTTGTCACCCAGGCTGGGGTGCAATGGCGCGATCTTGGCTCACTGCACCCTCCCCTCCCCAGGTTCAGGTTCAAGCGATTCTCCTCCTCAGCCTTCCAGGTTGCTGGGATTACAGGCACCTACCACCATGTTCAGCTAATTTTTGTATTTTTAGTAGAGATGGGGTTTCACCATATTGACAAGGTTGGTCTTGAACTCCTGACTTCAGGTGATCCGCCAGCCTCAGCCTCCCAAGGATGGTGCCAATTTTTCTAATTTGAGCAACCGGTTATATGGTGGTGCCATTTACTGAGGAGCATAGAAGGACAGGGGGTACAAGGAGAGGAGCAGGCTTAGGGGAAAAACTAAATTCACTCTGGGCACGCCGAGCTTGAGATGTCTGTGAAATCAGGTGGAAATGCTGACAACATAGTTGGATATGCAGACTTGAAGCTGCAGAAATACCAAGCCTTTAAATATAGATTTGGAAGTTATCAACATATAGGTGGTAATTTACATCATGGGGTTCACCCACCAAGAGGGTGTGGAATGAGAAGTGTAACAAGATCTGTGAGGAATGCAGCATCTCAAGCTAGTCAAGGGGAGAGAAACAACTGGAGGAGACAGAAGAAGCAACCAGAGAAGGAGGAGAAGAATGGGGAGATGTGGAGTGTTGGATAATGGGGAAGACAGGGGTTCAAGGTGCTAGGAAGTGCTGGGATTATAGGCTTGAACAATCACGCCCGGCTGCTATTTTGAAATATGCAATACACCGTTGTTAGCTGTAGTCACCCTATTCTGCTGTTGAACAGTGGAACTTATTCCTTCTATCTCACTGGATGTTTGTACCCATTAACCAACCTCTCTTCATCCCACACACCTTTCTCAGCCTCTGGTAACTATAATTCTACTCTACCTCCATGAGATCAATTTTTTTTTTAAGTTTCCAAATATGAATAAGAACATGAAATATCTGTTTTCCTGTGTCTGGCTTATTTTACTTAACATAATGACCTCCAGTTCCATTTATGTTCCTGCAGATGACAGGATTTCACCCTTTTTTATGGATGAATAGTATTCCATTGTGTATATGCACCATATTTTCTTTATCCATACTTTCATTGATGGACACAAGTTGATTCCATGTCTTCGCTATTGTGAATAGTGCTGCAATAAACATGAGGATACATGTATTTCTTTGATATACTGATTTTTTTCCCTTTGGATAAACACCCAATAGTGGGGTTGCTGGATGATATGGTAGTTCTGTTTTTAGTTTTTTGAGAAATCTCCATAATGTTTTCCATAAACACTGTTCTAATTTACGTTCTCACCAGTAGTGTATAAGAGTTCTCTTTTCTCTGCATCCTTGCCAGCATCTGTTATTTTCTGCCTTTTTGATAATAGTCATTCTAACTGGGGTAAGATGATATCTTATTGTGGTTTTGATTTGCATTTCCTTGATGATTAGTGATGTTGAACATTTTTTTCATATGCCTGTTGGCCGTTAGTGTATCTTCTTTTGAGAAATGCTATTCAGATCCTTTGCCCATTTTTTAATGATATTGTTTCTTGTTTTGCTCCTGAGTTTCTTGTATATTCTGGATATAGTTCCTTGTTAAATGAATAGTTTGCAAATATTTTCTCCCATTCTGTAGGTTGTCTCTTCACTCTTTTATCCCTGTGGATAAACTTTCAAGTTTAATATAGTCCCATTTGCCTATTTTTGTTTTAGTTGCCTGTTCTTTTGGAGTCTTAGCCATAAAGTCTTTGCCTATATCAATCATCCTGAAGTGTTTCTCCTATGTTTTCTTCTAGTAGTTTTGCAGTTCTAGGCCTTACATTTCAGTCTTTAATCCATCTTGAGTTGATTTTTGTATATGGTGAGAGATAGGTGTACAATCTCATTCTTCTGAATGTAGATGTCCAAGTTTCCCAGCAACATTTATTGAACAGGGTATCCTTTTCCCAATGTAGATTCCTGGCCTCTTTGTTGAAAGTCAGGTGAGTGTAAATATATGAATTTATTTCTGGGTTCTCTGTTCTGTTCCATTGGTCTATGTATGTATTTTTATACCAATACCACATTGTTTTGGTTGCCATAGCTTTGTAATATATTTTAAAGCCAAATAGAGTAATGCCTCCAGCTTTGTTCTTTTGGCTTAGGATTGCTGTGGCTGTTTGGGCTCTTTTTTGGTTCCATATGAATTTTAGATTTTTTTATTTCTGTGAAAAATAGCTTAGTATTTTGACAGGGATTGGATTGAACGTATAAATTACTTTCAGTTAGTATTGTCATTTTAACAATATTAATTCTTCCAATCCATGAGCATAAGATATCTTTCCATATGTTTATGTCCTCTTCAATTTCTTTGATCAGTATTTTGTAGTTTTCCTTGTAGAGGTCTTTTACTTCCTTGGTTAACCTTATTTCTAGGTAGTTTATTTTAATTTTTGTAGCTATTATAAATGGGATTGCCTCATTGATACAATTTCTTCTTTTGTGCTCCTCCATACTACCTCCCTCCTTTCCTTCCCTTCACTTCCTCCCTTCCCCCTCCCTTCCATTTTTTGTTTGTTTGTTTTCAAGATACTTACCTTTAGCTTTCAAGTATTTTTGGAAGTATAGTTGGAGTGAACACTCAGCATCTTTTTTTTTTTTTTTTTTTTTTTTTTTATGGAGTCTCCCTCTGTTGCCTAGGCTGGAGTGCAGTGGTGTGATCTCTGCTCACAACCTTTGCCTCCCAGGTTCAAGCGATCCTCCTGTTTCAGCCTCCCGAGTAGCTGGGATTACAGACGTGCGCCACCATCCCCGGTTAATTTTTGTATTTTTAGTAGAGATGGGGTTTCACTGTGTTGGCCAGGCTGGTCTCGAACTCCTGACCTCAGGTGATCCACTTGCCTTGGCCTCCCAAAGTGCTGGGATTACAGGCCTGAGCCACCGCTCCCGGCCAACACTAAGCATCTTTTAAAATTGTCTTAAATTTTGTATTATGGACATTTTCAAACATGTACGAAAGTAGAGAATAATAAATGGCATGAATCCAATTTCAGCAATTGTCAACATGTGAGTAATCTTGTTTTGCCTATACCTCTATCTGTCCCCATGCTCCCTCTCCCCACAATGGCTTATTATGAAGCAAATCTCAAACTTCATATTATTTCATCTGTAAATGTTACTATCTTTATTAGTTGATTTAATTAAAAGTTACTGAACATCTGCTCTGTCAGGTTATATGCTATGTTCTCATAAATTCTTAATCATCTTTCAAAGCTCAAATGTCACCTCTTCCTGGAAGCTTTCCCTGATTTTCCCTTCTCCCAAAAGAACTTAATGACTCCTTTCCTGGCATTCAGATTATATGCCTCCTTCACAGCACTCACTGTTTAACAGCAATTATTTTAAATGTGAGGAGATAGTATAATATAATGCTTAAGAGCTTTGCAAACAAATAGACTTGGGTTAAAATTTCAATTTTTGCTTCAGAATCAAATAGACTTGGGTTAAAATTCTGCTTTCTGAGCTTAATTCCTCTGAACCTCAGTGTTCTTATCAGTAAAATGGTATATAGCACTCACCTTATATTGTGGGGAATAAATGGGTTATGAATCCAAAGTACCTTGCACAGTGCCTGGCACATAGTGAGCATTCCTTCAAGAAGTTACATGCTTCTCTTGCCACACTGTGCTGGAGGCAGGACCACAACTGTCTCTTGTGTGTGTGCTGGCACCTGGAAGCCTCTGTAGAAGAGTGTGGGAGGGGCAGCCTCCAATTACAGAAAGCAGGCAGACTGGGCCCTAGCAGCCCTGCCTGGCCGTAAACAGATTATCTGGCAAAGAGGGCTTCTGGTTCAACTTTTGGCTATTTAAGGGCATTAGTAAAAATCTGGAAAAATGATTTGATTTTGTCTTTTAATGTACACTTATTTTGTTTACTTGGAAACTACAAATTTGTCCCTCCCCTCAACTAAATAGTCTTTATTATAAACTCTGGAAAGAACAGAAAGAGAAGAAAAAATCACAGACTGAGCCCAGATCACCCATTTATGTACTATTGTATTTTCTTCTTCTTTTTAAAAAAATTTGTTTATGTTCCATCTATGAAATTATAATTGCATTTTGTTTACTTTTTGGTCCAGCTGCAGCTTTTTAAAGCCATCTTCATTTTGAGGGTTGATGTCTGACCTTTGAAACAAAAACTCCAACTGTGAAAGGGTTCGAGGGTTTGGATGTGGCTTCTTGACTGAGCAAGGGGTATCCAATGTGTGGCGGGCTAAACATGCCTGTAGCACCTCTCACTGCCCTGCTGGGGCTTCTGTTCTGAAAAGAGATTGGTTTGGGACAGGGCAGTATGGCCTAAACACTTGATACCCTGTTTAGACCAGGGTGATTCCACCAGTTTGCACCTAACTATCCATTGCTGTAAGGCATTTAGATGCATTATCCTCTGACCAATCCAATGGAGTATTACTGGAATACAAAGGCTCAGAGAAGGAAAGAGACTTGCTCAGGTCACACAGCTAGAGGTGTGTGAGGATCCCAATTCCCAGCTCACCTTCCTGGGCCTCAGAGACTCCAACATTGAGTCCATTCACCCCTTTTCTGCCTCTTGCTGAGTTCTACCTCCTTCTGGAAGCTCAAGGTTTCTACTCACATACCTCTGGGAATGGGAAGCTCACCACCTTTCAGAGTCATCTCTGTCATCACCAGACAGCTTTCTCTCGCTGAACCAAATCCAGCCTCCCAGTGACTCTTTTCATCATCCTCAGCTCCATGCTCAGAGGGCACAGAGCAGTTTCTCTCCCTCTTCTGGTGCAGCCCTGCAGATATCTGGAGATAGAGGCCTCTGAGACTGCTACTCTTCAGGCTGGAAATTTCAGCTCCTCCAAGTATTTAACAGACTAAAGGCAAAATTAGTAACAAGAGAAGAAAACAGTTTTAATTAATTAAAATGTTAAATGAAATCTGTTCCATGACTCCACATGCCCTGAAATGTGAGGCATGGCCAATGCTTGTAGTCTTACCCTAAGTAGTCTAGAAGACAATGTATATTGCTTCTTTATTTTCTCCTCAGTTCAGATACATAACCCCTCCCCATCCATTTAAGCAGGTGTTGCTTAGGGCGGGTGTTAGCCTAGCTTCTCATCCCCCCATCCTGGACTGTGTCATCCCTGCCGGAGGCACAGATCCCCTCCAGGAATGCCAGACCAAAACATGGAGCTGCGTCCTGAGATGTCCTCCGGGTGCTGCAAACAGCCTGTCCACACCGGGACTCATCGTCATCGGTGCATTGCTCTTTGCTCACTGCACCCACTAATGTGTGTGAGCTCCCTTTGGCAGGGCTGTGGAGCTATGGTGCTTTAGAACAGTGCTTGGCACAGGAAGACACTTATGAAAGGTGTGTGAAATGAATACATACATGCCCTCTCCTCACTCCCAGCTTGCTGCTCTTCTAGTTTCCTCTAGTTTAAAAAATAGTACCAGCCAGGCATGGTGACCCACTCCTGTAATCCCAGCACTTTGGGAGGCCAAGGCAGGCGGATCACCTGAGGTCAGGAGTTCGAGACCAGCCTGACCAACATGGTGAAACCCCGTCTCTACTAAAAATACAAAAATTAGGCATGGGGGCGGGTGCCTGTAATCCCAGCTACTCGGGAGGCTGAGGCAGGAGAATCGCTTGAACCCAGGAGGTGGAGGTTGCAGTGAGCCGAGATTGCGCCACTGCACTCCGGCCTGGGGGACAAGCATGAGATTTCGTCTCAAAAAAAAAAATAGCACCAAGTTCCAAGCACTGTCTGAGTCAGAGGATGAAGCGCCTCCTTGATTGTACTCTTTTGAATATCTCACTTCTGCATCTCTGCAGCTAGCTTGTCCTGCCACTTGTACTCCTTAAATTGCTCTTCCATCCTCCAATACTCTCTGTGCACTGTTTTAAGCCAAGGCATCACCATCCTTCTCCTGGATCCCTTCCACAGCCTGCTCACTGCCCACTGCCCACCGCCCCGTTTGGCCCATTCTTCCAGCTGTGGTTGGAGAGAGCTTGCCGAAATGCAAGACTTTCCCACATCGCATCTTTGCCTAAAACCCTACGTTGGGTCTGTATTATCTGTAAGGTGAAGACCGCACCTCTTAGGTCCTTTAAGCTCTCGAGACCTCTTTCCTGACCACCGCCTGCTCTCCAGCCAGGCCCATCTCCCATCAGCTCTGTGCGGTGTGACTTTCCCTCCCTGCTCCTCCCAACCTGGAGGTGCTCTCTTCCACACCACTCCCCAGCCCCAGTTGTTGCAGACTTTCTCCCTCTAGGTCCTAGAGGAGTGCCTCCACAGTGGCACCCACGTGTCCCAAATATACATCTCCAGCCTGGACCTCAGTTCTGACCTCCAGACTCACATTCCTGTCTCCACACCAAACTGGTGAATCCTGCCCCTCCTTCAGAAAAAAAGCCTCCTCCTCCTGTCATCCTCCCCACCTCAGTCTGCTCCAGCTGAGCGGATTAAAAACCTCAGAACCATTCTTGGCTTCTCTCTTCCTCTCACATTCCAGACCAGGTTGGGTTTACCCTCAGAATACATCTAGACTCAGAGCACACATCCTCAGCTCCACGGCTGCTCCACATCCCAGTTGCCTTGAGTTGCCCTGGCCTCTCGTCTGGAGCACTGCGGAAGCCTCATTGCCGGCCTCCCCTTTCTCTCTTCTTGCTCCCACTGTCTCTTCTCCACATGGCAGTCAAACCATGTCTCCTGTGCTCAGATTCCTCCAGCAGCTCTTTGGTCTTGTTGGAGTAAAAGCCAGAGTCCTTACAACCACTCACAACACGCCAGATGAGGGGGCCACGCCCTTGCTTTCCAACCTCCTCTCCTCCGCTCCCTGCACTCACTTCCCTCAGTCACACTGACTCCCTCCAGCCTCCTTCCTCAGGGCCTTTGCACTTGCCTGTCTCCTTGCCTGGGGTCTTCTCCCATCCACGGCTGAATGTCTTACTTCCTCACGTTCAACTCTTGGCTCAAATGTCACTTCTTAGAGGTGCCTTCCCTGAGAATCTGTATAAAATAGCACACCCTCTTCTTGCAGCCCCCACCATTTTCCTGATCCTGGACTTTTCCATATTGCCATCGGAACTGTTTTATCTGTCTGTTTCCTGGCTGACCCCTCTAGAATGTCATTTCTATAAAGGCAGGGGCTTTGTTTTGCTCATTCCTGTATCCCTAGCGTCTTGAACAGTGCCTGGTCCACAGGAGGCTCTCAATAATTAATTGCTCAATGAATGAATCTTAGGCTTCATACTACATTTTTCTGACTTCCTAGACTAGATGGTAAACTCATTTATGTACTTTTAGCACCTGTACCTTCCCTTCAAAACATTTACTGCAACTGTAATTACAAAACTGTATAATGTAATCTTGATCTTATTCTCTACAGGTTGGGCATCCTTCATCCAAAAATCTGAAATCTGAAATGCTTCACAATCCGAAACTTTTTGAGCATCAGCGTGATGCCACCAGTGGAAAATTTCACATGTGATCTCATGTGATGGGTCAAAGACAAAACACAATCAAGGCCGGGCACAGTGGCTCATGCCTGTAATCCCAGCACTTTGGGAGGCCAAGGTGGATGGATCACCGGAGGTTGGGAGCTCAAGACCAGCCTGACCAACATGGAGAAACTCTGTCTGTACTAAAAAATACAAAATTAGACAGGTGTGGTGGTGCACGCCTGTGCGCCTAATCCCAGCTACTCAAGAGGCTGAGGCAGGAGAATCGCTTGAACCCGAGAGGCAGAGGTTGCAGTGAGCCGAGATCTCAGGAGTCTGAGACCAGCCTGGGCAGCAAGAGTGAAACTCTGAGTCAAAAAACAAAAAACAAAAAAACCAAAACCAAAACCAACCAAACAAAAACCACACAGTCAAAACTTTGTTTCATACACAAAATTAGTTAAAATATTCTAAAAATTACCTTTAGGCTATGTGTATAAGATGTATAGGAAACAAAGGAATTTTATGCTCAGACTTGGGTCCCATCCCCAAGATATTTCACTATGTGTATACAAATATTTCCAAATCAGAAAAAAAATCAAAAATCGGAAACACTTCTGGTCCCAAATATTTCAAATAAGGGCTACTGTATTTCCAGTCTCATAGTAGCCACTAAACACGTGTTTAGTGAATGAATGAAAGAAAGCTAGGATATTATTTGAGAAACTGACCAATAGCAGGTGCTTGACAGAGGGACTGGACCCTGGGCTGGACATAGGGACCCCTGGGGTTTAGCCCCATCTCTCCCATTGACTTGCTCTGTGACTTTTAGTTGATGACTGTCCATTTCTGGGTCACAGTTTCCCCAGTTGAAAAATAAGGAGCAAGATTACATCATTTAGAATGAGCTTTCAGGCTTGAAGAGATAGTGACTCTAGAACCCAGTACTCCCAGCTTGCTTCCACTGCTGGCCTGGAGCCCTGGGTAGGGAAAGGCTGTGCTTGGACCCAGCAGGGTAAGATTTGGCTTTGGGACCTCTGCTGGCGGGCTGGGCTTCTGGCAGGGGGCCAACCCTTGAATTTCTTGGCTGGATGAGTGGGCGGCAGGATGGGTTGATTGATCTTTCCCCACTGTGGGATCCTGGCCATAAATATCCCCAGCCTAGTGGGGTCGCCTAGGACCCAGGAGTCATAGCCAGTGCATTCCTTGGCTTAGCTGGCTCTGGGCTGGTGCTTTCTGCCCCTTACAGCTCCCAGACACTGGAGCCCCTGTGGGAGTAAGCACCCATTCAATCTGATCATAGAGCCTAGCTCTGTGCTCCAGAAAGCGTCTGTCCAGAGAGCTGCCAATCTTTCTCCAGATCCGACCTTAAGATCACATGGCATTGTTTTGAGCAGATATGCCTTAGGTTCCTGGTGAGCCAGGACGTAACCCTCTTTGTGCCATGGAACCCTTGGGCAGTCTGATGAAGCCTAAGGACCCCTTCTCACAGTAATATTTTTATTTATTGACAAATTAAATTAAATTAACATATTTTTTGAGACCGAGTCTCACTCTGTTACCCAGGCCGGGGTGCAATGGCACGATCTCAGCTCACTGTAACCTCCGCCTTCTCCTGCCTCAGTCTCCTGAGTAGCTGGGACCATAGGCATGTGCCACCACTCCCGGCTAATTTTTGTTATTTTTAGTAGAGATGGGGTTTCGCCATGTTGCCCAGGCTGGTCTCAGACTCCTGACCTCAGATGATCCGCCTTCTTCCACCTCCCAAAGTACTGTGATTACAGGTGTGAGCCACCATGCCCGGCCTCTCACAATAATGTTTTTAAGTGCATAAAATAAAATGCATAGCATTGCAAAGGAAGTCAGTTACCTTGAGATGTACTTATCAAAATATTAAAAATATAAGTTTGTAATATAGTGATTTATGTGTCCATTTATAATGTATTCAACAACAAGATCTTGTGGAAGGTCCAATGACTATTGTACTTCTATAGTGGTTAGCATAAGATATATCCAGATATCTGCAATAATTATATGGTGATATGAAAATATCATAGACAGTCTGTGGTTTGTTGCCTTCATCCCATGGAAAAAAATGGTAAATTTTATTTATTTTTATTTTTTTTTTGAGGTGGAGTTTCACTCTTGGCGCCCAGGCGGGGGTGAAATAGTGTGATCTTGGCTCACTGCAACCTCTGCCTCCTGGGTTCAGGCGATTCTCCTGTCTCAACCTCCCCAGTAGCTGGGACTACAGGCACCCACCACCATGCCTGGCTAATTTTTGTATTTTTAGTAGAGACGTAGTTTCACCATGTTGGCCACACTGGTCTTGAACTCCTGACCTCAGGTGATCCACCCGCCTCAGCCTCTCAAAGTGCTGGGATTACAAGCGTGAGCCACCACACCCAGCTGAAAGTGGTATAAATTTAGTTAGAGGTTAGTGAAATACAAATGTAATGTTTCCCTGTCCATGTTCATAAGCTAGAGTTCTGTCCATGGCCCTCTGGGAAGGGAGTGTTACATGAAGGGGAGCCAGGTGAATGAAATTTTAAGTCTGAGAGGAGAGGGGCTCACCACAGTCCTAACCAGCTGCTTCCTTGGGACCTTATTAATATATGAAAAGATCTCATAGTCTGTTAACGGAGTCACAGGATCACAGGCTCCAGAACTGGAAGGGCTAGAACCCTGCTACAGTTTCAGTGTATGTCCCTCTAAAATTCATATGTTAAAACTTAAACCCCAATTAGCTGAGCATGGTGGTGGGGGCCTGTAATCCCATCTACTCAGGAGGTGGAGGCAGGAGAATCACTTGAACCTAGGAGGGGGAGGTTGCAGTGAGCTGAGATTACGCCATTGCACTTCAGCCTGGGCAAGGAGAGCAAAAACTCCATCTCAAAGAGAACCAAAACAAAACACAAAAATAACCCTTAAACCCCAAGGGTTTATTAAAAGCTGGGACCTCTTGGAAAGAGGTTAAGTCAGGAGGGCTTCACCCCTGTGAATGGATTAGTGTTCTCAAAAACGGGGTTGAAGGGAGTGTCCTGGTCCCTTTCACCCTTCCATCCCTCCCACCGTGTGAGGGCACAGTAAGATGTGTCATCTTGGAAGCAGAGGGCAGCTCTCACCAGATGCCAAGCCTACTGGTGCCTTGATCTGGGACTTCCCATTCTTCAGAACTGTCAAAAAGTAAATTTCTGTTCTTTATAAATTACCCAGTCTAGGATATTTTGTTAAAGTGGTACAAAGAGACTAAGACAAACCCCTTTTGCAGACACCTCATTGGGTGACCTGGTCCATGGCCTCTGCTCTTACTTGTCTAGGGATGGAGAGCTCACCCTCCAGCTCATCCTCATTGCAGGCTGAACAGCTCCAACTGTCAGAGGAATGGTGGCCATGTCTTCTCCTTCACATACAGAGATGAATCAGACACAGTCCGTGCCCCACAGCTAGAGAGTGGAGAGAGACAAGGACTCAACTACAGATCAAATGTTTTATTCATTGAACAACCTTTCTCTGAGCTTCTGCTCTTTGTCAGGCCGGTGGTAGGCACTGCATATACTGACATTTAATTTCATAAAATGTGTGTCCAGTGTGTACTCAGGCACTGTGCTCAGTACTGGGTGGTAAGGGAGAGATAGACATGATACCTTCCCTCCATGGAGACAATTAATAAATGAGTAAGCATACAAATCAGTGTGTAATTGCAACTCGTGATCATGGTTGTGAGGAGATGAGCAAAGGAGACTCGTAGAAGGGAGTGACTTCAGATGGAAGAGAATGGAAGTGAAGAAGTGTTCTTGGAGAAAGGGATGTAAAGGAAGATCAGCTTGCTGGGCAAATAGGAGTGGAAGAGTGTTCCAGGCAGAGAAAAGAGCAAGTGGAGAGGAGTTTCTGATGTCGGAAAGAGCTTGGCTTTTGTTAGGAAGTGACAGGAGGCTCCAGGGCCAGACCCGGCTGGAGAGGTGGGTAAGGGAAGATTGCCTGGGCCCTCAAACCCATGCAAAGAAGTTTGCATATTATTTTCAGGGCCGATGAATGCCATAAAAGGGCTTAAGCAAGATATGTTTGAAAGAATAAAACAAGGTCTCCAGGAGCTCTCCAGCTTACAGCAATGATATTAACAAGATGAAGTATTATAAGAATGAGTAAAGAGCTGGGCACGATGGCTCACGCCTGTTATCCTAGCACTTTGTGAGACCGAGGTGGGTGGATCACCTGAGGTCAGGAGTTTGAGGCCACCCTGGCCAACATAGTGAAACCTCATCTCTACTAAAATACAAAAATGAGCTTGGTGTGGTGGCGGGTGCCTGTGATCCCAGCTACTCAGGAGGCTGAGGCAGGAGAATCGCTTGAACCCAGGAGGCGGAGGTTGCAGTGAGCCAAGATTGAACCACTGCACTCCAGCCTGGGGGACAGAGAGAGACACCGTCAAAAAATAAAATAAAATAAAATAAATAAAAAAAGTAAAAAATAGTAAAGAAAGCTTTTATATTTGTGTTCTAAACACGCTTCTTGAATGTTCTCTGTACTTTTTCTCAGGCTAAGCTCTTTGCCTGGATTCCTCTCCCCAGGCTGTCTGCCCAGTACAACACTCTGGCTAACTTTGCCAGCATCACCTCCTCCAGGATGCCTTCCTTAACAATGTAGTCCACCAATGTAGTCCACCAACGTAGTCCACCGTCAGAGCCCTGAGCACGCCCTGTATGCTGTTCCCAGACTATTTACATGTCACTGTGCACCGTCCCTTTCTTCAGACCACCCCTGGAGGCGGACAAAAGTCGGGGCTGGAGGGAGGGGAGGTTGCAGAATCTTCAGCAGCAAACTGGCTCCCTGCACGCCTCAGTCTGGGATTGGAACTAGACACTGCCACCTGCTGGCAGTGAGTGGAATGGCTGACAAGATGGGGTTGGGAGGAAGGAGACTCCTGGAAACAGTCCAGGCCCACTTTGGCTTTTCTGAAGGGCAATCGCATAAGGTCTAGCTGGATGGAGGGCTTGTCTAAGGGGCCTGATGGTTCTGGGTGACAGCTGGGCTGGAACAGGAAGGAGGAACTGAACGTTGATGGACACACGGTGCAGCCCTGTGGGACTGCTGAGACCTTAGTCTAGTCCCTGGGCCCAAGCCAGACCAGTAGGGGGGCCCACCTTGTTACCATGGAGATCAGGGCTGTGTTCATACAGCTGGAGAGATGACCCTCCACCCGTGTGAAGACCTCCAGGGAGGAGGGGCCAGCCTCAAAGCCAAGTGTCCACCCATGCCCCCTCTTTTCTGGAACAACTTGTTTTGCTCTAAAGCTTGGGACTTTGACCCAGGAGGTATGTTTTCCTCCTGTTGGTCACCTGATGTCCTTCCTGCTCATCCCCTTCCCCCACCACTGCTGAAGCACAGCCCAGGGGATCCTTTCCTTTCCCTGGGTTTTTCAGGGAAGTGGAGGATACTGGGGTGAGGAAGGCAGAACCTGGGACTCGAGTGCTGATGGCACTGGTTGGAGGGAGTGGCACAGCTGTGACCCCCACCCTCCTTTTCTTAAGTCTCTCCTTGCTAGGCTCCTGGGACACCCCACTTTTCTGGGGTTGCTTCCTCCTGTTTCCTCCTGCCCCTTCTTCCTTTGAAAGACCTTTACGTGTTGGGGCCGTGTCTCTTTCTTTCTATGCTCTCCTCTTGACACCCCTACCCCCACTACACACAATGGGGAGACCATGAGCTCCCAGGCCTCAGTTACCATCCCTGTGCCGCAGACGGCTCCCAGATGCCCCACTCCAGACCCAGGGATTTTGCAGCCTTCCAGACGTCTCCCTCTGGAAAGTCCACAGGCACTGCAAGCATAATACCTCAAAATCTATAGCTCGTCAATCCTCCCATCCCCCAAACTTGCTCTGGCCCCTACTGAGGCACCAGCATCTACCCAGCTGCCTACGCCAGAAACCTGGGAGTCACCTGCACCCCTGCCTCCCGCCTGTACCCACTCCCAGTTCAGCACTGTGTTCCAGCAGCCACCCCCTGGCTTCTCTACCTCCTCAACAGGGCTCAGATCGGTTCCCACAGCCACTCCCTGCCCAGGTCCAGGCACTGGTGTTGTGGCCACTATAGCAGATCCCCGGACTCCTCTTCTCCAGCCTTTGCGTGCCCCTTTCCCTCTCCACACTACATGGAGAGGTGTTTTCCCAAACGCAAAACTGACCACGTGACTCCCCTCCTTAAAATTCTTGGAGAAGTCACCAGTAGATGTTTGCTAAATTCAGCCCCATTCCTTACGTTCCAATCAGTGATTCTCTGGCTGTTCATTAACATGCACAGTGCTTACTACAGTCTGTGCTAGAAGATTCTGAGGGCACCAAGTTGGGGGTGGGAGGGAGGACAGGATATACATATTTGGGAGGCATCACTCAACTCCAAGCAAAGTTCCCCCAGATCACCTTGAGATACTCCATCTTTGGATGGCAGTGGGCCCAACTGCACACGCATGTGAACACACATCCCCCCACCACACACACCCCACACACACACACACCCCACACACACAGGAAGCAGGCCCGAGGCACGATGTCTGAGTGCTCTCGCTGAAACATGAAGGCAGAATCATCCTGCCATGGGAAGGGCTGCCAAGGAGGCCTGATGAATAGGAGTTTGGTGGCTTCAGGAAAGACAGGCTGTGGAGGGGCCTTCAATTCAGGCGCTGGCTCCTAGGGACCTTCCGTCTCTGATGAGATTTTGTTCCAGTCAGCCCGCTCGTTTCTAGGGAGTCAGCATCTCAGCTTCCCATACTTCTGGGGTGGGGCTGGGGCAAGGAGACCAGCATGACCCTTGGTCAGGGGTCTGCACAGGAACTCTGGCCACTCTCGGTCCCTGAGTTGGAGGGCCAGGTGGACACCACATGATCCTGGGGAGACTTTTGCCTTTTTGGAGGGCTCTGGCTCCAGGACCTCCCTGTTCCAGGGGCTAGGTGTGCCTCCCTCACTGCTGCTTTTGGCTACGAGGGTGGTGGGCCCAGGGCTTCTGGGCCCCAGATCGCACCTTGCCACCTGGGGTGTCCGTCCTTTGTCCCCCACAGCAGGCTGTGTTTGCCCATTTTGTCCTCTGCCATGGGTGGAGATGGATCTGAAGTTGGGTGTTGAAGCCTCTGACCAAGCCGGTATCTTGTTTTGAGGCCCTGCCCGGTTTCCAGGGACCACATCTGGGGCCAAGCCAAGAGGAAGAACCGAACTGGGCCTAGGTCAGCTGGGCTGGGTCAGGGCTTTGGCATGGGCTGTGAAAGCTGGGGACTGGGACCTTCAGGTTCTCTTTGGAGATCTTTGCAGGAAGGGGTGGATTTAGGAAGCTACTGGGCTGGGCCAGGGAGTGGAAGGCACTGAAGCCGTGGTGTGTCCCAGCATTAGAGTCCCAGGGTTTGGCTTGGTGGGGTAGGGGCAGGTGAGGGGGAGAACAGGAAATAGGCTAGGCTCTCAGGGGAGTCTGGCAGCTTTGAGCCTTCTCTGGGCTTCTGGGGTTTTCCCCAGGCTCCTGAGCCAGCCAGCACATTTCTTAATCCCACTGTCAGCCTTCCAAGAAGCCCCGCCCACTGGGCTCAGTCAAGGCAGGAGCGACTATGGTCACCCCTTTCCCTAGAATCCAGCCCCACTGCCAGGAAAAGGGAGCTCAGGGCATGGAGGTGAGGCTGGGGCTCTCCCACATCTGCTTGGTCCTCATACCCACCTCCTTAGCTGGCCCCGGTAAGATGACCTCGAATGCCAGCACAAGTGAGCTGGGCACCGGCCAGGGGAGGCCAGGCCCGGCAGCTCATTACCATGGGAGGGAGGGCAGGTTCTCTCCAACGCCCCGTCTTCATTTCTCCTCCCTCCCTCGCCTTCCTCCTTCCTAGCTCCTCTCCTCCAGGGCCAGACTGAGCCCAGGTTGATTTCAGGCGGACACCAACAGACGCCACAGTAGCTCCAGGAGCCCAGACACCAGAGGCCAGAAGCAAGGCTACGAGCTGCTGCAGCCATGTTGGCCCTCAGCCTGCTCATTCTGGGCCTGCTCACGGCAGTGCCACCTGCCAGCTGTCAGCAAGGTAGCTCAGGAGGAGAGGGTTGGGCACCGGAGCCCGAGGGGCGGATGGGTGGTGTTCTGGCTCCCCTCCCCAGGGCCTTGATACTTAGAGTTTGGAGGGGGAGCAGGGACTGGGCTAGCTGAAAGAATGTCCCAAGACAGAGACCTCTGAACCAAGTCTCTGCCTGTCACTTGTTTTCAACGAGTGAAAAGTGGCAGCAGCAGGGAAATGTTGGTTCTAGGATCTTGGGGAGGAACAGAGCAGGAGCAGGCATTGCCCAAGGGGTGGCTGGGTCCTGAGTACAGGGGGCCTGGGGATACAAGGCGGGTGAGAATGGGGCCCAAGCTACCCCTCAAAGGCTTGGGCTTTGTCTCAGCCTCTTGGGCTTGGGTAGAGAACGGTGTCCAGTGTGACTCCCCCAAATATCTGAGCTCTTCGTCCTGCTCTGCCTGAATTGATGTGTGACCTTGAGCAAATCACTGCCCCTTTCTGAGACTCAGTTTTCTCACCCATAAAATGAGAACAATAAGCCCCACCCTGCCCACCTCCTGGGGCTGCTGCCAGGTCAGGGGTGTAGAAGGGCTTTGCACCTGGTGAAGCAACACAGCCAAGGTCTGGCTTTCATTCTACACTGTCAGGCTGCACCTGCAGCCAGAGTCTGGGGACTCTGCAGGTGGGACTTGGTCCAGAGGGGACTGGCAAAGATGCTTCCAGAGCTCCCCTCCCACCCCCACCCCAAGCTCTCATGTGTGTCTGCTTCAACTCTGTCTCCCGGGTCTTGGGAGCCCTCTGGGGAACTGCAGACCAGAGAGGTTGAGTCACACAGCAGGGCAAGAAAGGACAGGGCTCAGACCACCTTTCTCCTGCCCCAGGCACTGCCCTTTGCTGTATGTGCTAACCCCACATGGGAGGAGGAGCAGGGACTGTGGTCCCTGGGGTGACTGGAGGGAATTGGCTGCGGGGTCTAGGAGGAAACAGGGAGGGGCCTCCAAGGGTTGAGCCCTAACTCCCCATGCTTGAGCAACCGCTGACCTGAGGGAGCAGTCTGAGCCCCTAGGGAAGCAATGACTCCAAACACTGCTTTTGGCAGGTGTGGAACCGAGGATAATCACACTGTGTGTCTTCTGCTTCCCCTGGAGATAAGTGAGGTCTGACCTCACTACAGGCCAGAGAGTGCCTAGCCTCCTTCCTCCTTCCCAATATTTGCCAGGCTCGGAGAAGAGGTCAGGCCTCCACTGCAGCAGGACAGCTTTTGGTAGACTCAAAGGAGGACATTTGAGCAGGAGTGAGCCAGAGGAAGGTTTTCTGATGTCCAGCCTGGGTCCCTCAAAATACAGGGATGCAGGTATTCTGGCCTGGAGGCAGGACCCCTCCGAAGCCTCCCGCTGACCTGTGTTTTGTCCTGGGACCTCTCTCTGCTGACGGTCTTTTCTCTGCAGGGCTGAGCTCCTGCAGGCTCATGGAGTGCAGTGATGCTGGGGAGGAGGAAAGTCCTTTGGGGAAGCAGGGGCCTGAAGGCAGGGACTTCAGGGAAATCTTGAGGGACTGTGTTGGTGTCAAGGATCAAAAAGCAGAGAAGGGACCTGGTGCTCATGCCTGTAATCCCAGCACTTTGGAAGGCCAAGGCCGGATCGCCTGAGCCCAGGAGTTTGAGACCAGCCTGGGCAAAATAGTAAGACCCTGTCTCTATTAAAAAATAAAAAAAATAGAGAAGGGTGCATGGTTGGGGCCTCAACTTAATCTCTGACCCTAGTCCCTGGGCACCCAGCTGGAGGAACCAAAAGCAGCTCAGGTTTTGAGGCTTCTTTCCTGGTCCCCAAGACCCAGAGAAGAGCTCACCCCTCCTTTCATCTAAAGATGTCCTGGTCCACTCCTCTCTCTGGGTACCCCAGGCACCGCAGATCTCCCCAGCTGAGCAGCCCTGAGAGTCTCCCACTCTCATACACTTCTTACCATCAGAGAAACCTCTCACTACAGAACAGGATCTTCTAGATCCCAGACCAGTCTTGTCAGCTCTGGGTCCTCCTCAGCCTTCTGGGAGCCACTCCCAGCTGCAAGGCCTAGGTTGGCTGTCCAGGGGGCTGCCTTTTGGTCCCTGGGGCCCAGGTGCTCCCTGAGCCCTGCATGTGACCCCCCTTGGGGAGGGAAAGAGGCTCTGGGATGCCTAGATCTCAGATACAGCACTCTGAGGCTCTTCCCTCCTTGGCTTCTCACTCCTTCCAACTCCTTTCTCTCTGAGCCTCTGTCGTTCCTCCAACTCCCTCCTTTTCCTAAGCTCAGTGGAGCTTAAGATGCTTGAGTGGGTCAGATGGGCCATATCCCACCCCTGCCTCGCCAGAATGTCTCCTTCGTCCTGGCAGCTGGCTGAGGGCCTTCAGCACAGGTGGGGTCCTTGGGGAGTGAGGCCCCCTCACTCTCCTGCACATGCAGCCCCACTGTGGCCCCGTCTGCTACAGCCCCTCTCCCTTTTTTAGGCCTGGGGAACCTTCAGCCCTGGATGCAGGGCCTCATCGCGGTGGCCGTGTTCCTGGTCCTCGTGGCAATCGCCTTTGCAGTCAACCACTTCTGGTGCCAGGAGGAACCGTGAGTGCTGCCCAAGGGCCCCTGAGCAGGCAGGGTGGGCCCAGGACCACTGCTCTTGCTCTAGTAGCAGTGAGAAGGCCCTCAGAAACCCTGTGTCCAAACCTCTCCGTGTGTGGAAGGGAAACTGAGGCTCAAGGTCATAGGGTGGGTTGGTGACAGTCGGAATGAGAGCCTAGGCTTGCTGGCTCCCAGACCTGGGCTCTGTGGGCCCCACAGCTCTGGTGCCCGCTCCCTGTGAGCTTTGGAGAAACGGCTTCTCTTCTTGGAGTCTTTGTGTTTCTGCAGAGCCAGGATAGCAGCCCAGCCTGTGATGGGGGCTGTAAGGACCTCTAGAGGGGGTGGTCCCTCCTGGTGGGTCAGCTGTGGTACAGAGAGGGCATGGGACAGACACACCTCCTGCCCTCATAGGCTCAGACTACAGTGAGCTGTCAGAAGTTCAAGAGTTGCTGCTGAGGGAGAGTGCAGAGGACACTGCAGGGCCTGACCCGGTCTGGGGTGGTCAGAGAAGGCTTCCCCATTGCACGTTTATCCTGAAACTTGAAGAACGAGGAGGAGTCACTACCAGGATAGAGTGGCGTGGGAAGAGCACTGCGGTTGAGGGAAGGGTACATCCAGGTCCTGAGTTAGGGGTATGGCACCAGGGCTGCTGGGGACAGACACACACACAGGTGAAGAGCGGGTGGGCTGAAATCCAACTCAGTCTGCACTCACTAGGTCAGGACCCTCAGGCAAGGCTGCCTCTGTCCCAAGGGCATTTCTTCCCAGATCTCACAAAGGTGGCCTGGTGGCTTGAGTGCTAGCCCCATGCAGGGTTGCTGAGGAAACACCAGTGGCTCAGTGGGTGGAGAAAGGGATGGAGACACCTGAGATGAGGCTGGTGAGGTGGGCAGGCCAGGCCAACCAGGCTCTTGCACACGAATGACCTGAGCTTTGGGCTTTACCTAAGTGAGTAGGAATCCAGTGACAAGTTGTTTTTTTGTTATTTTTTGTGTTTGTTTTTGGTTTTTTTTGGAGCTGGAGTTTTGCTCTTGTTGCCCAGGCTGGAGTGCAATGGCTTGAGGCTTGATTTCGGCTCACTGTAACCTCCGCCTCCTGGGTTCAAGTGGTTCTCCTGCCCCAGCCTCCTGAGCAGCTGGGATTACAGGCTCCTGACACCACTATCAGCTAATTTTCGTATTTTTAGTAGAGATGGGTTTCACCATGTTGGCCAGGCTGGTCTCCAACTCCTGACCTCGTGATCCGCCTGCCTCGGCTTCCCAAAGTGCTGGGATTACAGGCATAAGCCACCGTGCCCTGCCTCCGTGACAAGTTTTTAAGCCAGTTTCGGGATGAGACACGGCCTTAGCAGAATGACCCTGGCTGCCTTATGGCATATGCACGGTGGCGGTGGGGCAGTCTCCAGTCTGCAGGCCTGGAGAGCAGTGAGGGGGCCGGCATGAGGTCAGGAGGGGGTCTGGACTGTAGCGGTGGCCAAGAGGATGAAGTGAAGAGCGCTGTCTAGGAGGTAGGCACCCTGGGAGTTGGTGGTCACAGGCAGCAGTGGACCCGACGGGAGGAAGGCAGGTATGGCATCGAGGTTTCTCATGGGGGATCACTCACCAAGGCCCAGAACACAGGAGGACGAGCAAATGTAGGGGCAACTGTTTAATTGGAGACGTATGAAGTCTGGGGTGCCTGTGGGATGTCTAAGGAAATGAGCAGGTGTTCGGTTCCCTGTGACCCTCGTGAGAGCAGCTTCTGGGAGGTTTCAGGGAGAGCCCACATTGCAGGGGGTTTAAACTTGAGTAAGAGGTGAGGAGCTTTTCATTGGATGCTCCTCAGATAGGCTTTCTCCACCTGCCCCAGCTCTGCCTGAAGGGCCACCAACCACATCTGTGCCCACTGCCCAAGGCACGACCGGGGGAAATTTGAGGCAGACACTGCATCCTGCAGGGCCTGCTGTGGAGGCTGAACTGAGGGCTTTGGACTCAGGATAAGTCTTTTGCAATTAGTTGGCCCCCCACCATGGAGTGGGGAGAAAGTGTGAGACCCCATGGGTGGGGCCAGAAGCCGTGACTGACAGGCCCCGCTGCACACAGCTCTGGGAAGGGCAGTTGCTGGCCTTCGGGCTTGTGAGAACCAGGACCCAGAATAGGGTCTGCTTGGATGAGGAGGGCCCCACTGAGGAGCCCCACTGATGAGTCCCATCCCCAGGGAGCCTGCGCACATGATCCTGACCGTCGGAAACAAGGCAGATGGAGTCCTGGTGGGAACGGATGGAAGGTACTCTTCAATGGCGGCCAGTTTCAGGTGAGGTGCAGTGCATGGCTGCCCTGTGTGTGCTCCCAGGGCCTAAGGAGAACCTGCTAGGGGGAGGTGGCTGGGGAGGACCGGGACTCATGTGGGCAAAAGCTAGTGAGGCAATGCGGGCTTTGTGAGAATCGCAGGGCTCTGTGGGGGAAACGCAGCCTCTGTGTGGGGCGAGGGCTCCGAAAGGGGACAGAGACTTGGGAGGGTAGGGTTCAGCGCAGGGGAGGGGACTCATAGGGCAGTGGGTACCATGGGCACAAGGGGTTCAATGGAGGAAGGGACAAATGAGTGAGGGACTCAGTGAGGGGAAAGCTCAGTAGATGATACAGCTCAGTGGGGGATGGGCTCACTGGGGGATGGACTCAGTGGGGGATGGACTCAGTGAGGAATGGGTTCAGTAGGGGATGGAGCTCAGTGGGGGATGGGTTCAGTGGGGGATGGACTCAGTGGGGGATGGACTAAGTGGGGGATGGACTCAGTAGGGGATGGGTTCAGTGGGGGATGGACTCAGTGGGGGATGGACTCAGTGAGGAATGGGTTCAGTATGGGATGGAGCTCAGTGGTGGATGGGTTCAGTGAGGGATGGACTCAGTGGGGGATGGACTCAGTGGGGGATGGACTATGTGGGGGATGGACTCAGTAGGGGATGGGTTCAGTGGGGGATGGAGCTTGGTGGAGGATGGAGCTTCAGATGGAGGATGGAGCTTGCTGGGAGATAGGTTTAGTGGGGATGGAACTCAGTGGGGGATGGAGCTCAGTGGGGGATGGGTTCAGTGGGGGATGGCCTCAGTGGGGGAAAGACTAAGTGGGGGATGGACTCAGTAGGGGATGGGTTCAGTGGGGGATGGAGCTTGGTGGAGGATGGAGCTTCAGATGGAGGATGGAGCTTGCTGGGAGATAGGTTTAGTGGGGATGGAACTCAGTGGGGGATGGAGCTCAGTGGGGGATGGGTTCAGTGGGGGATGGCCTCAGTGGGGGAAAGACTAAGTGGGGGATGGACTCAGTAGGGGATGGGTTTAGTGGGGGATGGATTCAGTGGGGGATGGGTTCAGTGGGGGGATGGGTTCAGTGGGGGGATGGGTTCAGTGGGGTATGGACTCAGCGGAGATGGGTTCAGTGGAGGATGGAGCTCAGAGGGGGATGGGTTTAGTGGGGAATGGAGCTTGGTGGAGGATTTGGGAGATAGGTTTAGTGGGGGATGGGTTCAGTGGGGGATGGGCTCAGTGGGGGATGGACTCAGTGGGGGATGGGCTCAGTGGGAGATGGGCTCAGTGTGAGATGGGCTCAGTGTGGGATGGAGCTCAGTGGGGGATGGACTCAGTGGGGGATGGACTCAGCGGGGGATGGACTCAGTGGGGGATGGGTTCAATGGAGGATGGGTTCAGTGGGGGGATGGACTTAGTGGGGGATGGACTCAGTGGGGGATGGGTTCAGTGGGGGATGGGTTCAGTGGGGGATGGGCTCAGTGGGAGATGGAGCTCATTGGGGAATGGGCTTAGTGGAGCATGGGATCTGTGGGGGATGGGCTCCATGGGGGATGGGCTCAGTAGGACCCACTGGTGGAGCAGTCCACAGGAGGAGGGAGATAGGTGTCAGGGAGGGGATGCTGAGAGGCCTCCAGACTCAGATGCATAAGCCCAGATGTAGTCAGGTGGATCCCCTTCTGGGAGTCAAGCATTTATTCTGGAAGCTATTGCTGTCACAAGTGCAGGATGGGGCAGGGAGAAGGGGATAGAATGGGAGGAGTGATGACCCACCAGGCCCATGCCTTCTTCTTTCAGGTCCAGTGAGCATGAGAATGCCTATGAGAATGTCCCCGAGGAGGAAGGCAAGGTCCGCAGCACCCCGATGTAACCTTGTCTGTGGCTCCAACCCCAAGACTCCCAGGCACCTGGGATGGATGTCCAGTGCTACTACCCAAGCCCCCTCCTTCTTTGTGTGGAATCTGCAATAGTGGGCCGACTCCCTCCAGCCCGACGCCGGCCCTCCCCTCCCCTGAAGTATAGCCAGCCAAGGTTGGAGCTCAGACTGTGTCTAGGTTGGGGATCAGCTGTGGCCCTGGGGTCTCCCGCTCAGCTCAGAAGAGCCTTCTGGAGAGGACAGTCAGCTCAGCACCTCCCATCCTGCTCGCACGTCCTTCCCCATAACTGCAGAAGCGGCCCCAAATCCTGTGAAATAAAGACTTTTTGTATTTCTGAGGCTGAGGCCCACCAACAGCCCCTCAGGCTTCCAGTGAGTCCCCATCTTGCTTTCTGAATCACGACAATCGTCTTCCGACTTGTCATAGTGGCTTTAGGGGATTATCCAGGAAGCCCCTGTACCCACAGGGCAGCTGGGACCGAGGGGGCCCAGGCTGGGGAGGGGCTGAGAGTGTGTGGCCAGGGTGAGGGTAAGAGAGGGTTGGTGCCTTTTCTGGTGTTTGAGAGTGAAGCACCCTCAAATGGGAGTGTCTGATGACACGTGGGAGAATTGGGAGGCAGGAAGACCAGGACAGGTGAGCCCATTTCTGCCAGTGGGGTGTTTCTTGCCCCCTCAGGCCAAACCCTTTCTTCAACCAGAGCCGCCGGGCATGGCTTCCCAGGGCAGGGCAGGGCAGGGCAGACCCTGATATGAGCTAGGTGCCCCCAGTGCTGATCAGTTTCTTGTAAGCAGGGAAGGAAGAGGATGTCAGGGGCCCATGGGCCGGGGAGCTCACCCACTCTACCCTTGCTCCAGTCCCCGCCCCCAAAGCACCCTTCATCCCTGAGGCTCTGGGCTTTTCCTTGCACAGTGCCGTTCACCCTTTGCCTCTGTGCTGGAGGTGTCACGGTGGGTTCCCACAGATCTAGTCTGTCTCCCTCTGGTGGCCCCTCTGTGCTGGCTCTGGCATAGGAAGTGTCAGGAAGGAGTCTTGGGTTGAGACTCAGGAAGCCCAGATGTGAGTCCTGGGTCCTCTGCCAACTTGTGTGAGCTTGGGAAAGCTGCTGTCCTCTCTGAGCTGAGCTTTCTCTCCATGGAAGATTTGGCCAGTCTCACGGCAGAGCTGGAGGACAGCCCAGTCCTTGCCTATGCCTGCCTCGCCCAACGCCCAGTCCTGGAGTGGGAGTCGGGGTAGGGACGGGAGGATCAGGAAACGGGGTCCTAGTAGGAGCAGGGCAGAGGGGAGGCACGCCTTGCCTGGCTGGCGGAACCTGGAGGCCCCTCACCTCTGTGACTGTTGGCCTTATGGGAACAGCTTCTGTCTCTGTCCTGGGTGATAATCTGAGATGGACTCACCCAGGATAATTCCCAGATCCAGAGAAGTGGGGCCAGAAGGTAGGAGGCCATCCACCTTGTCCCAAAGGTCTCCCTTTGCCACTTGCCTCAACCTGTCACAGCCCCCTTGTTCCATGCTATGGCCATTCTTTGCTATTCTAAGGCTTCACCAAGTACCACTGGGGAAGACTCGTCTTAAATGGAAAGAATCTCTTCTCACCTCATTGGGTTTAGGATGCAGACAGCAGCAGAGCGAAGAGGCCTGGGGGTGGGGGAGCAGCAGCTTTGCTACAGGCCTATCCCTGCCTTTCTGTGTGTCTTGAGACAAGTCACCTCCCCTCTCAGGGCTTCGACTTAATGAACTACAGCTTGTGATTTCTACTCTAGGCTTTTGCTTACGTGGCTTTCTGTGACTCATGCCTTTTCACCCCACCTCTGCCCGTTTAAACTCTGCCCATTGTTTTTTCTTGACCCAGCCAAGGTTCCTCCTCTTCTGGGAAGTCTTCCTTGATTAGACCAGAGGGCAAAGCCAGGCTAGCAGCCAGCCCCGCTTCTCCACTCACTGAAGGAGAGACAGAGGTTCCTAGAGGGTCAGGCCTCTGCTAGGGCACACACAGCCCCCTCTTCCTTTCCTGCCTCCTGGTGGGAAGCTTCTGGCTGCCGGATCTGATTCTCCTTTCACGAGGCCACATTTCCTCCCAGCTCTGCCGTCAGTTGTCCCTGGGGGGTGGGAGTGGGTTCGAGTCAGGTCACCCCACCAGCCTGCCAGGGCCAGAAGGCAGAGCCACCCTCCCTGTCTCCCTGTGGCAAGTGAATCCCAGCTCCTCACACCTGTGAGGTTTTGCCAGGAGAAGCCTGCTTCTGCCCGGGCTTACCTTGCTCCCCAGCAGCTGTCTAGGGCCTCTCTAAGAGCCTCCTTGTCCCCCTTCTCATTCTGTCTTGCTCAATATGGGCAGATCTAAGAGAGTGGGTACCCACGGGGCTCCTGCAGTGGCTGGGCCGGCACTAACCTTACAGCCCCTCACCCTCACCTCATGTTCCTGCCCCGATCGGGGGCTGGGAGCAGGAAGCTGCTGGCCCCAGAACCGCTGAGACCCCCAATCCTTATCGCTCATTCCCACCTGCCAGCCTGGCCAGATCGGGGAGGGAAAGGAGGCTGGTCCCAGGCCAGGGTGGCGCTTAATGACCCTCCGGGGGCCTAATCTCAGACTGGCAGCCACGGAGTGGCTCAGGCGCGCTCCTGGAGAAGGCTGATAACGCACCAGCTGGGCCCCCACCATCTATCGCTGCACAGCCAGTCTCAGGGACGGCCTCCGAGGGCCTGGGGAGGGGGAGCCTCTGGACTAGGGTGGGGCTGGAGGCGAGCTCTCCGCCCTCAGCACTGAGGGAGAGGATCCTGAGCTCTGTAAGTGGCAGACAAGGGAGAGACCCAGCCTGCAGGAGGGGTGGGCTGGGTCCAGTGGGAACCCCCAAACCCCTGTGCTCCTTCTCTCTTTCCTGCTCTCTTCCCAACCTTTTCTCCACACATAGGACCTCTCCTGCCCAGGCCTTTCTCCTCTTTGTCTTTCCCAGCCTCCATCCATCTCTGTCTCCCTGTTTCTCGGTCTCTCCACCTCTGTTTTTGTCTCAACGTCTGCCTCTCTCCGTCCTGTCTCCCTTCCTCCTCCTCCACCTGAGCTCAGCACCCACCTCCTCTTTCTCCCTTGCATCCCTTTTCAGTTTCCAGCTGGTTCTGTTGATTGTTCCCTTCCCAGCTGTCCCCTGACTCCCAAGCTTCCTTGATGTCAGCCCTTGGCCGGGCAGTTCCCACGATCTCATTGGTCTCACTTCTGTGTGTGGCATCATCTCTCCGTGGTCCCTTCCACCAGCTCTCTGCCAGCACCACAGGCTGCCCCAAGCCCTGGCTCTCAGACCAGGATGTCTTACTGTTGAAGACATTTTTGCTCTTCCTGGAACAGGGCTCGCACCTTGTTTTCCCCTCTCCCACCTAAAACGTGTAAGTTTCATAGGGTTACATTAGAGATAATACCCAAACTCAGGCAGGAAAGAAAAGCCTCCACCCAGCAACTGCACAGTTGAAGGGAGACTGCAGCACTGCTTACTTCTGTTAGACTTGAAGAGGAGCTGCCAACCAGGACCTGGCTTTGAAAACAGGCTGCGGAGTTCCATCTCCAGAGTGCCAGGTGGTCAAGGGGAGTTTCAAGATTACTGCCCTCATACTCAGAGTGACATGTGCAGAAACACTATCTGTTTATTGTGCTTCAAGCAGCCATCAGATCAGGACTATTGCTGGGCAAAGCCTCTTCCCGCAGCCTAGGGGTAGTAAAGGTGGGGGTAGAAGTGCTGGGGGTGGGGCCAGAATCACACACAGTCTGCTCTGGCCTCTTTGCCCAACTTCACAGGCAAGTCAGGTGGCTGAAGCCAGCAGAACTTGCTCTGGGACCAGGGTGGAGGCACCTACCTCCCATCCAGACCTGGCTGGGAGGTCCTGACTCCCCAGCTTGGCTTGGCTCTCCTCCCAGGTTTTTTTTTCTGTCCCTGGCAGTGCGGACGGCGGCCAAAAGCTTGAGCTTGGGAATCATGCCGATTGGTTCAAATTCCAGACCTGCTCCTCACTGCCTGTGGGATCCCCTAGCCTTTCAGATCCTCCATTCCTCCTTTGCCAGTAAAATTGGCTCTGTAGTACATTCCTTGCACAGCTGCTGGGAGGAAACAGAGATGACATCCGTGTTGTTATTGCTCCTGAGACTTGCCAGAAAGCCCTCCATGATCAACGTAGATGCCATTTCTTCCCAGACGCTCCTTTCCCCACTCCTGGGTTCAGCACTTCCTCTGGGCAACTTCAGCCCCTGCTCCTCCCTCTTTTTGCACCCGCCCCACCTGCTCCACTCACTCCACTCACCCCAGGGTGCTGTCTAGTTGTCTGCATCCCGCTCCTGCCCCGGGTCTGGGAGCTCCTCAAGGGCAGGAATGGAGTGACTTCCTCTCTGTGCACCCAGGACAGGGCTGGGCAGGAGAAGGGAAGCCGAAGGAGTGGTGGAGAGTCCCGAAGGAAGGGACTAAACTCCAGCCATCCGTCCAGCAGTGTCTGTTCACACCCCTCCTCCCTGCACGGGCTCAGACATACACATGCGCATATGCTCACTCTCTCTCTCTTTCTGGTTGAAGGTCCCGGGAGCCCTTCGGAACGCTGCTGCCTGGCAGGCCTACCGTTTAGAGCGCTGTTCTGCCTGCCCGTGGCCTCGGCTGCCACCTGGTGGCTGCGCGCTCTAAAGGAAGGGTAGATTCAGCAGAGCCTCGGAAGTTGAGCTTCAGGCGCCGCTCTTCCCCCTCACACTGGGACTAGACGCCTTTCCATGGCGTGGTCCCAGAAACCTCTCAGGTCATGCTAACAACTGGGTCTTCCCGTGGAATGCAAGGGCAGTGGGACCTCCGAGCCCCTTCCTTGTGGCCCCAGTAGCCGAGTCTGCGAACACCTCAACCACCCTGCACTTTTGGTGGGGTCAGCTTGGGCGCTTTGCCATCCTAGTCCTGACATTACACCTCTTCTTTCAGCAGGGGTCTGGGAGTCCAGTGGCTTCTGTCCTGGGCCATGTTTTTTCCAGAGGGTGAGAGATGGCATCATTTCTGGGACCTTGTTCCCTGGAGACTCTGGCCCCCTGAAGAAACAGGATAGAGAGAGCTTGAGAGAGAGAGAGAGAGAGAGAGAGAGAGAGAGAGAGAAAGTATTAAGGATGAATATCAGTGTCTGCCCCGAGTAAATTGGAAGACGATGGCATCAGGGCACTGCTCTGGGCTGTATAGACTGTGCCTTCACTAACAGGTCCCTGAGACCAGGTGTGGGCCCGTATCCCTGGAGGGAGGGGTGCCTTCCTCTGATTCGAAGGTATCATTTAGGCTAGTGAATGGCATTGAGAATGGCAGATCCCAGGGACAAGCAGGAGCATGTGTGGGATGAGGATGCGGCGCGGCTGTGTGACATTTCGGAGCCTGCAACACATCCATAGAGAAGCCCTGGAGGAGCAGTTGGGTGCATGGTGGAGTTCTGAAACTCAGCTGGGCAGTCGGCACTTGAGCCAGAGATTCTGCTTTCGACCTGGATGCCCATTGAGAGGTTAAGAGCTCAGGTCTGGGTCGGGCAGCTTGGAAGTAGCACAGCTTGGACACTTCGCAGCCTGAGACTGTGGATAAATCAACTTAATTCTCAGAGCTCCAGTTCACTGTAAATTGGGGCAGTAAATGATGTCTGCATGATAAGTGGTGTTATGGATGTTAAACATTCACATGAAATGCATAGAATAGTGCTTAGCATACAGTACACAATAAATGTTAGCTATTTAAAAATTACTATAGTTATTCTAATTATTTATTACAGAGTGAACTGAATTGGATGCAGGATCATGGTGCTTCAGAGCTAGCAAGGTCCTTAGGATCATTTAGCCCAGTTTACTAATATTACACTATGGAATTTAAGCCCAAGGAAGGGACAGTACCTGACCAGGGTCATGTAAGGAGTCGAGTGAGAAGTAGGCTGGAGGCTCTGCGTGGCTGGCAGGTACAGAATGTGCCAAACCCATCTGCCAGCTTGGATCTCTTGAGGCATCAACACAATGGAGCTGGCCACACTGATTTGTTCCACACCGCTGAGGCTGGTACAGTTCTGGACATGGACTTTGTAAATGAATAACTGGGCCTTTGGTCAGTTCTCGCTGTGAGTTTGGAGGTATGGGGTGGGATGGTGAGGACAGTTGGGGGCAAAGTGAGGAAAGGGGCAGGGAGGAGAGGGGAGAGAGAAAAAGGGGAATGAGACAGGCTGAGCTAGTGAACTGGAATTGGAGGTTGGGAAGAGGCTTTCCTTGATGGTGGTGGGGCTGTTTTCTTTTTAATTTTAATTTAATTTAATTTTAAGTTCCAGGCTACATGTGCAGGATGTGCAGGTTTGTTACATAAGTAAAAACATGGTGGTTTGCTGCACCTGTCAACTCATCACCTAGATGTGAAGCCCAGCACGCATTAGCTATTTATCCTTATGCTTTCCCCACTCTCATTCCCAACAGGCCCCAGTGTATGTTGTTCCCCATGTGTACTTATTGTTCAGATCCCACTTATAAGTGAGAATATGCGGTATTTGGTTTTGTGTTCCTGTGTTAGTTTGCTGAGGATAATGGCCTCCACCTCCATACATGTCCCTGCAAAGTACATGATCTTGTTCCTTTTGATGTCTGCATCGTATTCAATGGTATATGTGTACCATCTTTTCCTTATCTAGTTTATCATTTATGAGCATTTTGGTTGATTCCATGTCTTTGCTATTGTGAATAGTGCTGCAATGAATGTACGCTTGCATGTATCATTTTATTTTTATTTTTATTTTTGAGATGGAGTCTTATTCCATCACCCAGGCTGGAGCAGGTGCAATGGTACAATCTCTGCTCACTGCAACCTCCTCCTCCTGGGTTCAAGCAATTCTCGTGCCTCAGCCTCCCGAGTAGCTGGGACTACAGGTGCATGCCACCATGCCTGGCTAATTTTTATTTTTATTTTTGTATTTTTAGTAGAAACGGGGCGTTACCATATTGTTCAGGCTGGTCTCGAATTCCTATCCTCAGGTGATCCACCCGCCTGGGCCTCCCAAAGTGCTGGGATTACAGGTGTGAGCCACCACACCTGGCCGCATGTATCTTTATAATAAAATGATTTATTCCTTTGGGTAGACACTCAGTAATGGGATTGCTGGGTCAAGTGGTATTTCTGGCTCTAGGTCTTTGAGGAATCACCACACTGTCTTCCACAATGGTTGAACTAATTTACATTTGCCGGTGCTGTTTTCTACATTGAATCTGAGGGCTACCGTATGATGTGTAGGACACTTTCTGATTGGAGCCTCACAATGATCCTACCAGGTGGTTACAACTGAGCCCAAATTTTAGAGGAAAAAAATGCAGACTCAGAGAGAGAAAAGTGATTTGCCCAAGGTCTCATAGCCAGCTAGTGACATTGAACCCTGGCCTTTTGACTTTAAATCTATGGCTAATTCTACCCCAGCATAGGGTTGTCTTTGGGGTGGGTGTGTGTGTGTGTGTGTGTGTGTGTGTGTGTGTGTGTGTGCATGAAATGAGGAGACAAAGAAGGAAACAGTGTTTGCCTTTGCAGAGCATGCAGTCCATTTGGAAGCATGCATGTGGGAAACTGGGGAGGGACCCTGTCAAGCATCTAAGAGGAGTGGTTGGCATTTGCTGTGTCCACCTCCATCCTTCTCACTCACTACTCAGTGCCTGTAGCCTCGCCTCTCTCCCCAACACTGTGCTGGGATTGCTCTCACCAAAGACACTATTGTCCAGCTCCCTGTTGAAAGGTAAGATAGTCTATCTGATTCTTCTGCTCTCAGTATAATAGGATAATTACCATTTTCTCTGGGAAGCTGTTCCTGACCATCTGCCCACAGCTCATCAAGCTCCTATGAGCCTGCAAACTCACCCTGGTCATGCTGCCCATCTCTCTGAACAAGACTGTGAACTCTGAACTCTGAAGTGGACCACATACACCTCTTTATTGCATTGTGCAAGTGTGTTGCATGGGCCTGGCATATAGGAGGTCTCAGAGAGCTATGTGTTGACATGGAGACCTTATCCCTTGCACTCACTTATACTGCTTCCAGTAAAGTATCAACTTCCAGATCAGCACCTTCAGCTCCATTCCCTCCTGCACAGCTCCACAGGCACCTCAGGTCCAAAATGGAATTCTTGATCTTTCACCAACCTGAGTTCTCTGTTCCTGTAAGTGGCACCCATTCACCCAGACCAGAGATCAGGGAGTCACCCAGAATCCCCCTCTCCCTCAGCCCCTGAGTTTCACTTTCCAACACATCTCCCTCCACTGCCACTCCCAGTTCCCCGGCTTCAAACCTCGATCTTGCCTGATGTTTGCAGTTGCCTGCCCCCTTGTTTTCATTTTCACCCCCAAATTTTCCTCTGCACTGCAGCTAGGGAGACCTTTCCTGCTAGAATCCAGTCATTCACACCTGCGAGAGGAATCTAAACTCCTCGAGGCAGGTGTAGCCTAGTGGCTATGTGCGTGAGCTTGAAGCCAAATTTCCCTGAGCAAATCTCATCCTGCCAATTTTATATTAGCGGGATGTACCCTAACAAGGGTATATCAGGGACTGAATATGCACATTAGGGATAAAATGAGGCCCATCTTATGAGGTTGTGGTGAAGAGTGAATGAGTTAATAGATGTAAAGAAAGCATATAGTATGCTCAGCGAATGACAGCCATCGTGATTTTCCTTTCCTTGCCTGCAATATCTCGAGCAGCCACTAGATGACTCCACCTCCTTCTCCTTTTCCAGTGCTGTCAACACACTACTGCTGGAACTTCTCCTGCCTCCCCTCCCCTCCCTCACCACACGTCTCCTTGCCTGTGTTGTTCATGTTTTTCCTTCTGCTAGCCTCACCTTCCTTGGGGTGTGTCCCTGACATCTTTTACTACATCTCAGCCTCAGCTCTTGGAGGGCGGGATGTCCCCAGGAAAACTGGCATAGTGTCTGCATCGAACAAATACTCAATGTTTGCTGAATGAATGAATGCGAGTTAGCC